>NW_017259257.1:415873-491447 GCF_001594045.1 Atta colombica | reverse complement strand
ATGTGTAGAAGAAAATATGAAGTGGTATTTTTTATTTTATACTTTATTAGTTGAAGTACAGCTGAATTTAAAAGTTACAATGGAAAGAAGAATTTAGTTATAAATTTGAAAATAATTTTGTTGGATTAGTAAAATAATTAAAATGTCAAAACATTTTATTACATTATCACGCTTGAGTTTCCTATGTAATTATTTGGATAGTCCGAGAAAAAAAATTATTTTCAGATCTATACATTTACCTAAATTTTTAGATATTGTAGATATTTCAGCAAAATCGTACTTAATACGTTGTTTCTATTAGCTTTATTTACTTATTTGTTCTTTATACTTAATTATCTCATTGCTTCATAACCGAAAGAAAGATTTATCTCAAATTTCCGGTTGTCATAGCATCTGTATAAAATATAATTGCATACCGTTGTCTATTACAACACGAGAGAACGTTAACGATGGGGTTTATTCGATTCCTAATTGGCTGCAGACTGTATTACGTAAATAAGTGACGACAAACTGTCACTCAAGATACGCCGTTGCTGTTGTTGGAAATTAATTCGCGTATTCTGCGCATTGTGCCATCCTTTCACCCAAGTTATGGAAACCAATCCGCGCAACCGGATGCCGAGATTATTCAGCAGGCTGCCATTTAATCAGGCCTCCTTAATTAGCGTCCAATTATTTTATCCGCGGCTACTGGTACCCACTGTTAGATCACCGCCGGTCTGTAAGCACTTCAGGCGGAATCGGCCGATGAATTATTTATCGCATGTTAGACGGGTCAAGGGTACTTTACCGAGTCTACTTCGTGCCAAAAGCCATTAGCTTGAGATGATTGTGGTAATTTCTCTCCTCGGCTTGCATCTTTTTTCGATCGTGCATTTCCTTCATATCTTCACTTTTCCTTTGGCCACGGAAAAAATTTCTTAATCTGTCGAGATCGATCTTTTAGAAGCTTCCAGTATTGCTTTCTTATCGTCATTAGCGAGATAGTATTAGTGACAATAAAATTTTTATTTGTAATAATTCTATTAGTTTTTAATTACATTGTGACATAATAATTTTATTTAAAATAACTTGAACCATCACCTCCTTCTACATCATCATTTGTCATTTAAAAAAAAAGAACTTCGATCAGTTTCAGCATTCACTATTGACATTTTCTGCTCTCTTTTGTAAGACAACCGAGTACAAATGGAAACGTTTTTCTTATCTTAACCGGGTCGGTTCGTTGCTTAAAACGTCGTTTTCCGTCCGACACGTTTCGAGGTCGGAATCGATAAGAGAATCCTTTCTTCGGTCGAACGTGGAATCCCATCAGGATTTCAACTTGGTGTCTATGTACCCGGTGTCCTTAGGGGATTCGTAAGTACGAATGGACCAAGGAGAATCGTTCAGGGTCGCCCCGAGGGGGTTGGCACTGACTACTTGACTGACAACCAATTATACGAGCGAGTTGGTCAGGCCGTTGTTTATATGTCGAACGAAAACCTCCGGATTTCCTTGGGTTAATGTCGACGAGGGATGGCCTAGGGAGTCTTGTCTTAAGGAGGATTATGCACCGAATGAAAGAAAGATGATTACGATTGCACGCGACACACGGAGAGATTTCTGGATGCATAGAAGAGATTATTCGGTGATATTTATTGATCTGAATCTCTTTACGTAAAATGGGATTAGATCGCTTCAACGAGGATAACTGCATCAGCTTGGAAGAAGTCACTCAATACTGGGGTGGAATTAACCCTTGCTTATAACAACTTCAGGACCAAATCAGATACTTGGATCAGAAATGAACATTTTTACGATTGTACAATATCTGTGTGATTGATATTACACTGTTAAATCTATATTGTCAAGTTTAATTCCATTTGAATTGTTTAACTCCATTGTTTTAGTATAAAATAACGATATATTGAATAGAAGCAGTAGCGACTCAAATTAGATTAAATTTAACACTATAGATTTAATAGTATATAAAGTAGTATAATTGTAAATTGTAATTAAAAAAACTTTGAACCTTCCTTTATCAATCATCGTAAGGCGGAAGATTAATCATGGAACAAGAGAAATATCAAAACTGGAGCAAGTTACGCTCCGGCGAGCGTTAAATGATACGGTCTTTTATTCATTATAGTGGATTCCAGAAATGTCTTATCATATTTAGAATATTCTTTCGGCAACGCAGTTTCAATCAGTGGTTGAACTATTTAAATCGCAACGTGCCTTGTACACGCAGATATCGGTCGGCTTTAATGCATTGGCTTATCTCGAAAAAAGTCCCAGAGCTCGAGGGAACTGTGTTATCGAATGCTTTTACGGTATAGGATATAGGCGTGAACAACATGAGGCAGTAATTAGCGGCGCGGCGGTATCGTCTTCCAAGAAACGCGCTCCGTCATTTTTTTCAGTGACGAGAAACGCGGCGCGTTTCTCTCCGTTACTTTGCCTTTCGTCTGTCTCCGTCAGTAGAGTTAGAATCGCTGTAGGAGATCGGGATGAGGACGGCAGATCGAAGAGCAAAAAAGAGAGAGAGAGAGAGAGAGAGAGAGAGAGAGAGAGAGAGAGAGAGAGAGAGAGAGAGATGTAGGGAGGAAGAGAAAGACGAGATAACCCCGAGGTGCAGCGAGATAAAAACTGTCTGCCGTTTATTTTAATGAAAACGGCTGATAATCACGGGTCACCGAGGAGCGCCATGTTGTCTGCTTGGTTATCGTACTTTTCGTTGCTTGATTGACGCGCGACAGGAAGAAGTCGGCAAACGATGATACCAAATTCGTACTTTCGTCACGCCTCGAACTTTCTCGCGCTCTCGCTTCTTTGTGACTTTTACTTTTCATCTCTCATCGGTCCGAGAGCAAAGGTTCGGGATCAGCAAAAATTCGATATCAAAGCACAGAAAATGCATCGTGATAAATCCGAGCGGGGGGAATGGTTTAAAATCACATAATCAATTTTCACAACGGCTTTCCGTTGCGTGATTTTATCGGGTCGAGCGTGACTCGTCGCTAAAAATTAATTTCGTTTAGTGAAACGAAAATTTCGACACGTTTGCTCGTCAGCGTACGTGCACTGGTGGACAGCGAAATTATTACATAATTGTTATTCGCACCGGGCATGGAGAATTAAATCGGAGTATCGTGAAAATAAAGCGGATACGAGACGATGCGACGGATCGGAGTCCGAAGTGTCCAATAACGAGGCGGTCACTCGTCCTCGGGAAATCGCTCGTAATTCTCGTATCGGTGCAAACATCATTTTTACGCCCTGGGGGGTCGCATGAGAGAGCAGGTTCTCAACTCTCACTCGTTTACCTCTCCCCCTCGCAAAAGCGCGCTGCGATAATAATCGTCCGCGCGAATAACAATTTTTCGCCGCAGTTTCCACCCTCGAGCGCGCGTGTACGACGGCTCTAAAAAATGGTACAAAAATCGTCGAAAAAGAGTCGATACCAAAAATCCTACCGCTCGCAGGCGAGCTTTCCACACCGCGTCACCGCGCTATGTAAAAAGCGTCGAGAGCATCGCGCCGACATGTTCGCGAGGATTTATCGTGCATTATTATTTCTCGCGAAGAGCAATTATGAGATTCGAATCAACGCGAATTTTTTCTCGTTATTTGCGTTAGATCGACAAGCATCAAACCGATCGTTGCCCTCCATTTGACGATCACAATCGCTTTGACGCAACTCTTGCATAGCATTAAAGTCACTTTCCTCGCCAGCTAAAACCTAATTACAATTATTATTATCATCGCAATGCGCTGTGGAATAAAGTGTGGGTTACTATACCGTGATCATCATCATTATCTCTTTATCGTCTCTCACATCACATTACCACTCTCGTTTACATCGGATGCATGATGCCTGTTCATTATTACGATCCGCGATAAGAATCGTTCTTATCGACTCCTCGTCGATCCGAAAAGGAATCCCGCCACACGATCGTATCCATTATGTAGATAGATAACGTTTCTAACTAGTGTTTCTATCTGTTAGTGGACTTTCAATTTCCCATAAAATTTCCCAAGACTGTATTTATTTCTCTCGATCGAACATGCATATTGTTTTATAGTGTAAGAAAATGTAAAACAAGCATTTCCATTTCTACGCATTTCGTTCTTACTCGAACATAATTATCTAAGATACATTCAAACGTAATTATCTAAAAGAAAGTAAAATTACATACCGCAGGATTAGACAAGGAAAAATTTCGAGTATTATTATAGCCTTCCCTATAACAATAGATTCGACTCGCGTGTACGGTGCAAAATCGCTTTGTGATCGACTGTATATCGCCGAGCGTGAATCGGCCTCTATATTGATAGGTCGGGGCGCGGTGGAAAACTGTTGTCTCGAATTATACTCTCCTCTATATTCCGCGATGCATTGCGACGACCGGCCGGGATTGCGACCCCGCGACACGCGCGATTTACATATTTCGGCGTGCGTTTGACCGATAATAATGTTTCACCCCGTTTTCAACGAATGGCTCCATTACTGTGGGCCGAGGCATCGTGGAGTTGACTTTCTGTTATTATGTGCTTTGAAAAATCAACCGCCCACGCACGTGAGAGAGTACGTGGCCGCGCGTGTATCGTCGTCGCACACAATGCAGCGTGCCTCGCACACAGAATCATTTCTTTTGTATCGCACACACGCGCATACACGCGTACGAGCGAGTGGTACGGTAAAATAGGGGACGACTGTAACTTTTCACAGAGGCGGCGAAGTCTGCACGAGCCATTGATCATCGGTCCGCCGGGTATATACCGAGTTGAGGGGTGGTCGTCGGTCGCTCGGCTGAATTTTGGCTATTTTTCGGTGGTCTGATGTTTGTTAAAATGGATATTTTATTGTCGTTTGTGCCATCCACGGCCACTCCATTCTTCCGCTCGCCCGCGAAAGTATCGCGCGCGCTTTCGTTAAACGATAAATCAATACCATGCAAATCTCATAAAGCAGTACCGCGCGTTTTCTCGGCCTGGTTTCATCGTTCGGCGAGCGATTTCGCTCGTTCGCGCGAGTGAACGGACGAGCTCTCATAATTTCGTTGGGAAAGAAAAAACGAAACTTTTAATTTTGTTTCGATACGTGCCATCGATATTAACGTTTAGTATAATCTAACATGGAGTTTTCAAGGCTCATTTACATGGAAATTGGAAAAACAGATCATGTATCGCTCGAAATATTGTTTAATCTTTTAACGATGCTGTAGAGGACAGTAAATTTTTATTATAGATATATGCATATATATATATATATATATAATTTATTACATAGAATATTACGTAGAATAGAAAGAAACATATCTATAGTTTCTTTGAACATAGATAGAATAAAAGATTTCGCTAAAGTATTTAAAAATTTAACTATAATAGATACAGATTTGAAAATAATTTTGTTCAACTATTAAAATAATTATGTAGAAAATTCAGATATGATGGACAATGCTGCAAAAATGTCAACAACAACTAGATTAAACGTCTTTCACGATTATTTTGATGGTTTATTAAAATCATTTTCAGATCTTGAATAATTTTTAGGTTAAATTTTTAGACACTTGAGTAAAATCTGTCTTTTTATGTAAGGGAAATACTATATCCAATTAATAATTACTTTCAAATATTTCATCCGCAAATCTATAAATTCTTATAAGCATTAAATTTATTCAAAATATATTTTATATTCCAGTAAGTTAATATATTTCAATCAAGATGATTAAATTAAAACAAATTCGATTTGCTTATTAAAATCGCTTTTTCGATCCATTTTATGATATTCTTTGAAAGAAAATAAATTTTTGTTCTGAGTGTATAACAATAAATTTTTCTAAAATTTATATACGTATATAAGTATACTTTAAGATTATTATCAAGAAAATATTCTTTGTTGAAGATAATCGTTACTTAAAAGAAAGAAAGTAAATTGAGTAGTTACTTTTTTTAACAATAGAATATTTTTCTGTGTGTATCCTTTGGTTCCATCATATTTTCAACAAAAATCAAGTTCGAGGAAAAAAATATTTCTTTGATTCGTATGAAAAATTCGAAACACGATCGTAAAGAACAATATTAGCGAAGAGACGAACGGAGCAACCGCGAGACATTCTTCCTCGGCCTCTTAATAACCTCGAGGAGAGGAAATAAGGAATAAGTTAGGGTGGCATATTCTCGCAGGGCGGGGAGAAACTTCGTCGACTTTGGTTAAATATTTAAGTAACAGGGCATTTCACTCCCGAGAGTGGCGTCGTGAAACTGCCATCGGGGAGATCGTCGTCGAAGGGAACGAGACGACACCTCGGAGCATTCCCCTTATCTTTATCCGTAAGATATCTCGCGAAGACGACGAGGATGACGGCCTCAACGAAGTCCAATCGCGGTTTTATTTGCCTCCTCTTGGAAGGCGGTCTAAGTACGTTTCTATGTCCCACGGAAATTCACGGGGCGAGAAAATGCCTTTTGAAAATTTCGATCTCTGTCATTCCGCCCTCTCTTTCCTCTCTATCTACCTATCAGTTCTTTTGTTTTATCACCCTCCACGGTCAGTTTTTCCTCTTGATTCCCGTCTTCTGGTTAAAATTGTCGAGATTAATTCGCACTTTGCCGCACAATTTCGCTTTTAATTAAACCAATTAGAAATTACAGAAATTGAGACGCCATTAATTATGTTAGGAATTTGCAAAATAGCTTCCATCGATTAAAACTTTGGTAGTGAGTACATTCGTGATTAAAGCTGATTCACGAATTCGGGACCAACGCGAAAGTTATTAATCTGCTAATAACCGATAGGTAACGGCATTTAAATTAACAAACGGCAGTTTTAAACACGCACGTTTAATCATATTAATAATTCAAAGTTACCGTACCGAAAGGTTGCCGGCCGCTTGTAACTCGCTATGTAATTCGCACTGCTATCGACACCCGTCCCACCGCGTGCGTGCATTACGCGGATAATTTACGGATTCGAAACGAGCCGTTAGGCGTTACCTTCAATTAAAAGCGCGTAATTCCGAGAGGCCGCGACGGGGCACTCGAGCGCGCTGAAACAGTTGTTGCTTCCCGATGTGCGAAGTGTCGTTGATGTTTCAAAAATGATACTCCACTCGATGCGATGGTGTATAATTGAAAAATCAGTGAAGCGCCCTCAACACCGTTGGCCGCGCCGCGCTCGTCGAAAAACGCACCCTCGCACGCGCGTGCACTCGCGCTCGAGTACCCTCGTTGGTCGATACCTCCAATTGTTTTTCTCTTCGAAAAGCTGTCCTCCATACCATGCCCCATATGATTTTTAACTCGCCCATCCACTATCTTCTTCGTAACAGAGTTAAACGTGTTCCCGTAATTAACGCTAAACCACAGACCGATTAATTCCAACGCTGAAAAAAAAAATGTCCAGTTGAATTAATTGGAATTCTGGATTGAAAGAAAATAGACGAATCAGAATTTTCTAGAATTTAAATCTACTATAATTATAGCTAAAATAACCGAAACTTTTATTGGTATACAATAAAAATGTTCTGGTTCGTCTATTTTCAACCGCAGACATTTTTCTCAATGAAGTTAACGTTGATTGTGATAGACGAAATGCATTAAAAATGTGGGCTTTGAATACGAGCCTTCAAATCACAGAAGGTGAGATGGTTGGTAAAGCGACCGAAAATACGAGAGAAAATAAAAAGAGATAAATAAATAAAATAAAAGGGACCTTTTGTATGCTCCCAGCAATTAATTATCCACTCTATATGCTAATCGCGCATTCGTTGGTTCGTTCCGCAGAGGCGTGCCATTGTCTCCTGAAAAATTAGAAAGCCCATTTACGGCCTCCTATGCGGTCTCATTAATTTGCGAAAAAATTCGCGCGGTGCCCGTTGAAATAGGATCCCCTATGTAAATCGCGCGAGTGCCTGCATCCCCGCGCGATCCATAACGTGTCAAGGATGATCTACGCTCGTGTGTAAGTGCGCCGTGTCGAAAAGAAATTATTTACAGGTGTGTGCGTGTCGTGTTTATGCAAATAGTGGTGCCGGCATGCCTCTCGTGGTCGGGCGCGAATGCTTGAACGGCGGTTTCGAGGCTCTTCGCGTATTAACGAGCGGCATCGACGCATTCGTTAGCTGGCCGCTAAAATCGCAATATGCGATCATAATGCCCTCTCGTTTTGTTTGCACGACGATCTTTTGAAAACGCAAAGAGCGTTCTCTGCGTTCCGATACAGGCGCGACATCGCCATCGCCTCGGGACAAATATTCGGGTTATAAATCGCGCACCTCGCGATTGTTGTATTTTCAATTCGATCGCAAACGGCTCCTCGAGCTATTTTGCGTTGTATCGGAACGGTTAGAAATACTAAAAATTTTTTCGCGTAAGCCTTGTTTTTATCCTTTTTATAAAAGTTTTATAAAAGTACGTGTATTCATATCATGGACTTAATAATCATAAAAATGGAAATGAATAGCAATTATCTTATTTAATTTGATATAATGGCTTTGCCATTCTCGAAAGCATATTTAAATCTTTTTCAACGTTTCAATTGTAACCGCTTTGCGGTCGTGCCGAGTTTTAACATCAATAAAACCGGCGATGATCGATATAAGCCACTTTCCATCGGCGATAATAAATAATAAAAAATAGGAAGCGTTAAAAAAATAGCAAGTCATGCTCAGAGCGGTATATAATAATATTTCGGCACCATGCCCCGGATTGATCGGTCTGCACTTAACATTTGCGCAATTGCCGCAGGTGCGGCTACAATTTCACACGTCATTATTATTTGTTATCATTTAATTAATCGCCCGGGCAAGCATTTATTTATTTACGGTGTCGGAACGCGCGCGTCGCATTGATCTCTCTCGCGTCGTGTTGTACGCGAACGTGAATATCGAGAGCGAGAGTAGGAGAGTAAACGCACAGGCGAATTAGCATGGTCGCGTCGCGACCGCATTAATTATTAGTACAAGCTGAAACAAAATTAGGCGCTGTCATAGGCGTAATTTAATCGCGTGCGGGAAACGGTGTAATAAAGTCGGGCGAATTGTGCCGATCGATCTCCCGCGGGGAACAATTACCGGGAAAAAATTTACCCACTCGTTTCGCATTTCCTTTCTCATTTCTGCTTTTCAAACGCAATCTCGATATACACAGCTTTCTGATTTATTACTGAAAATTATTCCTGATAATTTTATTTTTATCTTTTAATGCGAATTATAATAAATATTTATAGGCTTCGCATATTAATCTCTATTTTACTAATTTGACGTTTGCTTAATTAAATATTATTTCCTTCTGAAAAGAATACTAAAGTTCAATAAATATTCGTTTGAATAATTCTAAGTAAATATTTACTAAATGTAAACATATTTATTTGCTACAAAGAGATTAATTTTAACTATCATTTTTTTATCGAGTAAATATTTATTTATTGTGAATAATGTTTATCCAGTACTATTCAAAGAATGATAAGTAATTAAGATTTAGTGACTCTCTTTTTCAGTGTACAAGTTTATAATAAGTTCTCTCTCTTCTCTCAGAAGAGACTTGTTGTGTTTGTCACTTAGATGCATTTCTTGTCGGTCTTAAGATTGTTTGATTCCTCATTGACTAGAGAATATCTTTAAATAACGAATGAACTTTCAAAGAGGCGGGCGAGAACTCTTCGATATTAAGGCAGCATAGCGGCGGCATTAAATGACTTCACCGTTAGTTTGAGCAACAACTTCCTCGTCTCTCGAGAGTTTTCATCGACGCCAACTCGATTCGATTTGAATTCTGGATTCCGGTCTGCCGCGATCTCGGCGCGTTCGTTCAGCATTCCAGGATCGACCCTTTCGCTCGGCTCGAATATCGATGTGCGTACAAGGCGATATGAGATGAGAGTACACACGTGTATACGCAGTATATCGCGTCGAGCGAGCGAGCGATTTATTACGTTTTTGCGGTGGGTTCTCCGTGCAATATCTCGCGTCGCGGTAATTGAATATCTGAAAATGTCAGGAAGGATATAAGTCTTGCGGAGTGCACACGGGGTCATTGCGTTCGCCAAGTGGAACGCCATTCTTACGGGACGCTGCATTTCGGACGCCTTTATACGCGTCCTCGTTCCCGATCCCGATAATACGGTGGCATCCGAGAGCGCATTTCTTTTTATGGACTCGTCATTATTATCGTTTCGTCGAGTTGTGCGAGAGGTGTTTTCCGCATTTCTTCTGGGGCTAATAGAGAAAATAAAAAGGAGAGAAGCGCAACGCGCGATCGAGCCACGATCGAGTAAGAAATTCAAATTGCGATCCTCAGCCGATCCGTACGCGGTTGTGTGCCTCCTCACTGATCGACCGCGCGCGCGGATTCGAGAGCGTCCAGTGCACAAATCATCTTTCGATCGCCGGTCGGATGCACCTTCTCGGTGGAAGCAGAAATTGCCGACAATAAATAATAAACCGAGCCGTGTAATTTGAGGTAACGGGTTTTCTCGCTCTCCCCTTCTTCACCGCTCTCCTTCCCCGTTTTTCTCTCTTTGCTCTTCTCTTCGTTCACCACGCATACACGTGGACGACATGTTGTTCGTGGCGCTTCGCGAGGAGACGCGTGCTCGACACGCACAGGTGCAAGCCGAGATTACACGCTCTCCTCCACGTAAACCACGCCAGAAGAAATACTCTCGCGTTGCAGAAAAAGTTGGCCGCGGAATTGAGATGAAGAAAAGCATCTTAATCTGACCGTAAATATTTTCGCTTTTCGAGAGATCACTCGAAGAAGGTTGTATGCCGAGATACAAAACCTATCACGTTGTGCAATTCATGGAAGTCAGAAGAAATTAATAAAATTATGAAGATAGTACGAAGAATATTAGAAAATGTAAAACGGTTGTTAAAAAATACATTGAAAGAATGATTTCGCTGAAATGTTCAAAAATTTAGCTATTAGATATGAAAATAATTTTGTTGGTCCATCAAAATAATTATGTAAGTAGTTGCTCAAGTTGGTCACTACTGTTGTTAAAATGTCAAAACTTTTTACAGAATTGCTCGTCATACTTGAGATTCCTATATAATTAATTTGTTATGAGAGTATGTGAAGTTAGTGTCTCAACTTTAGTTCTCAAGAGTTTTGATTAAAGTTCTATATAGTTTCCTTTTGATGAATACTAGAGTTTTTTTAGTGGTGTTTTAAAGAATTCTTGAATAATTATATTGAAATAACAACAATTAAAAAATTGTATGAATTTCTTGATCTTTGAGATCAATTCTGTTATTTTCACGTAAAATAACTTACTTGTATTTTATAATACGATTGCTCGTAAAATCGTAAAATTATCTAGAATCATCACGGATATAAAATTATTGCACACTATAGCGCAGCTAATTACCGCTGCGATCTATATTCTGGCTAACGATACGAACACTGCCGTAACTCTCTCTCTCTCTCTCTCTCTCTCTCTCTCGTATGCGCGCGCGTTATCCAATAATGTTTATTAACCGTAAAATTGTTCGCGTCGTTTTAAGCTGTACAACATAGTCGCGAGATTTTTCTTCATCCAATCGCAATGAACAGCTAATGCGCTTCCTCTGCATACCAGTTGCCACTCGGCGCGTAAAACTTTTGCGAGCTCGATCGCGAAAAGTGGTGCGAATACGACGCAGCCACATCCAGTCTGCAACAAGGATCAAAAGATGGCGAGGAGTACTGAACTGTAAGATATTTATCTCGTACCCACACGCGCCTCGTAAATTCGCGCGTCGCTGAACTTTTATACTTCGCCTTTAATACACTTTACGCCGCACGGACGACCTCACCTCACCTTATTCTATCCTTACCTCGTCTTATCTTCTAGCGATTGGAACCGGGATAATTCCGAGACCGATTTTCGACGCTATTTACGTGGAATAATGCATTTCACACCGATCGCACCACGTTTCCGTTATCACGGAATAAATATAGCGTTTATTTATGGCTCTCAATAGCATTTAAATCGGGATTCACTGAAATTATGCAGGAATGAATTTCGCTGTCGAACATAAATTTACATTAACGCGAACTTTATCATATCTCATTTATATTTTGTGATAATTATATGGATTTACAAGGATTTAAATGTTAATACGCGTTTCAAATACGTGTTGAGAATATAACTCGGTGAATTTTTGTGGGAAAATCTGTTTAGGGTGTCACTTTTTCTTTGATTATCAGCGTGACATTCTTTAATATGCACTCGTTTTCCACAATTGTTGTCATCATTCTGGACATTATTGTTCACCGCGCGAGCGAGTTTCTTCGTTGAAAAAGCGTCTTGTGCACACGACGATAGCGAAATAGCCATTAATTACCGAGAGTCGGCACTGGTCTTCTAATTAGCTTGAAAACCCGGTTTTGCTTTCGTCGTCCCCTTGTCCCTCTGTAACCCGCGACTGCACCGCCCTTTTCTTCGGCGTTTCCTCGAACTTGTTAATTTATGAATGAGCGAACTGCGGAGTTAACGAGCAACGAAAATAAAAGTTGCGAGCGGCGAGTGAAGTATAGTTACGCCAGACACATTTTAATCATGTCTTCTTCCTCCTTTTCTTCGATTTCTTCTTTTTCATAAGGTCACATCGCGAACGAGGAAACATCTTTCATATTTTTTTTTGCAATTGTATTTTTCGAAATGTCTTCGCGTTCAGGCAAACATACGCGACAACATTTTTCACGGGAGTGGGACTATAACATTTTCACTGAAGGATTATTTATTACATACTTGCTCACTTTCTTATGAGTACTAGCAAATATTATTTGTATCGAACAGAAAATTACATCTCAAGAAATAAGAATGATCGGCACCAAAACGGATTGTCAGATAACAATAAGATGGGCGATGGTAAGGCAATTTCCGACACCGTGTATAATGCTCCTCAGGGGTGCGTTGCGTCGTAGTGATCGGCTTTGTGTCCCGTTCCCTTCTCGAAGGAAAAGCTTTTTTTCACGCTCCTACTATGCTCTCGACCCACCTCATCCTGTTTCAATCTAAATCCGCTTCGACGCGTATAATTCTATCGACCGATCAAATAATTGAAACGCTTTAATTCTCGATATGCACCCCCGCGTCATTCTCGCTCTGTGCCCCGCAGCATCTTTATCCACCCTATACATCTCGAAGGGTGGTATCAATTCCGTAGTTTTTCAAGGTTGAGGGCGATGAGGTCCGCCATTATTGCTAAACTTTTCAAATTAGAATTGTAACGGGGATGAAGTGATAATAATTACTTCTTTATTGTGTTGTTGAAAAGTAAAACTTCATAATTCATTAAAAAAAATAAATTAATAATCAATTTCTTTTCTTGGTCAAATTTATAATCAATCAACTCGAAATGTATTCTTAACAAAACTTGTTTCATCTTTAAAGAGGACGGCTATTTTTAAAATCTTATAGCTTTTCTCCGGAGTGAGTTATAATTCATTATTTTTCATTATATTCCTTGCCTCAAAATATGACACTTTCTCTGTAGAGATTAAGTATTAATTAATTTTAAGATTAAGTAACCTTAAAGTATTTTGTTATCACATGGAAGCAAATACATTTATTAAATAAAATGAGAATATTAATATGTACGAACATAAAGGGAAAGTCCCTGAATTTACCGACACTCTGTTTTCAATTAACATCTTTGTGTTGTCGGTTACGCGGGAAAGATCGGCGAGAAACGTCGACGTCACTCCAACGAAAGAAAGCAGGGGCGAGGAGGTTGGAAAGGGGAAAACGGTAATGACGCGTATTTCAATCCCGAGGGCGCCGTGGCCCTTCGGTAGAGGCGGCAGTTTTCGGGGGTGAATCTATCCCCTGCCCGTATCCACGAAGTATACAGTACATCGAGCATGTAACGTCCCACTATCAGCCGACCCTCCACACACGCGTGCACGTGCACACACGCATACACGCGCTCGCCCCGAGTGGGGGTCTGCCCTATGATTTGTAGCAGTGCTATAATGCCTCTAGCCAGCACCCTCTGTTTTACCCTCTCTCGCCCCCTCCTTCCCCTCCCCCTGTTCCAGTCGTAACGCTTCCCACCCTCATCCTCCACGAACACGCTCGTAGAACGGAATACACGCGCAGCTTTGCCCCCTCACGCGTGTAGCGACATGTAGAAACGGTTGCCGTTTCGAGAGCTTCAAAGCTAAGCGCGAGAGATGTCCCCGGCTTCTCGTCCACGTTTTGGGGCTTTTGTACTGGGAAAACTTTCAATTCAACGTATACTTTCGACCCATATTCTGTCTCTTGTTAATCGAAATATTAATTAATTTTAATGAATCCTTGTAATCATTACAACTTTCATGTATTTTATGAGATGTTCTCGGTTTCTCGTCCACGCTTTGGATCTTTTCAGGGTTGCCACCTGTGAAACCCAGGAAAACCAGGAAAAGGCAGGGAAATTGAAATTGGTTCTGGAAACTGGGAAAAGTCAGGAGAAAATAATAGGAGTAAAAAAGTCTAGAATTTCGAAATTTGCTCACAATTCCCTGAAATTGCTCCCATTCCAAATAATTTTTAAATAATTTTTTAAATATTATGATTTAATATTTGACATTTACAGTCAAATACGTTCAAAACTTGTGCATTTTAAATGATTTTAATAAATTAAAATTTATATTTTATTCAGTATTTTTATTTGATCCTTCTTTTTTATTATAACGCATTCTTTTTTTCCAAAACTAATTTATTTTTTTTGTGACTTGAATTTGCACTCATAATTGTACTATGATATTAAGCTTTTTTTACACTGTTTTTAATAATATAGACTAGCTTTCTTACAATCCGTGAGTCTAAATATTAAAATTTACATATTTTTATTATTCATGGAAAATTTTCTATTTTCATCTGAAAAACCTGGAAAAGTAAGGGAATTTTGAAATTCATTTTCTGGCAACCTTGTCTTTTGTACTGAGAAAACTTTCAACTTGACCTGTATTGTCGACCCGTCTCTTGTCAATCGAAATATTAATCAATTTTAATTAATCATTGTAATCATTATAACTTTCATGTATGTTTATTAAGCAAACAGCTTTCGATGCATTTGTTCAATTAAAATGTGCGTGTCATGATTTAAAGTACAATTTTACAGCATACACGGAGTTAAAATTCACCCTGAATGAAAGTGGTGTAATATTTTAAAGATTTTTACCATGTACTTCAGTAAAATTAAAAATTATCAAACAAATCAAACTTATTTTTATATTTTATTGTAGTTTTATTAATGAATGCGAGAAATTTGTATAAAATTCTATCATATAGTATAATGTTGTCCCAGAACTACCATATTTTCAAGATAAATTCTAAGAAAAAATTTTCTCCTTGTAGTAATAATAAAAACCAGTGGCTTACGTTGCAGCGATAGTCATTAAAATTGCAAAATGCCCGTTGTTACGAGGATCGAAGTTTGGATCGCGATCGTGATACACGCAAGTCCATCGCTATTCGAACGAGCTCATTCGGTGACATTATCGCCGACGCTCGTCGGGATGAAGAACGGAACGATGACATGCGACCGTTGCGATTTAATCAACGTGGAAAATTAACTGGTTGCATAATCCGAAATGCATAGCCATTTTCGAACGCGCACCATTATCAGCGCGTTTGTGCTTTATGATTGCGCAACGATTCGTCCAGATTTGACGCTGATATATCGCGCGAGTATTCGCGAGTCGACGAGGTCGTTATCTTAGCTGAATGACGAATTCATGGTCTCTCTCTCTCTCTCTCTCTCTCTCTCTCTCTCTCTCTCTCTCTCTCTCTCCCGGCGTGATATTTAAATTCCCAATCCGATGATTTAATCGGGCCGCGTTCGCTCGCGGTAATTATTCCACCGATGAATTTAATCGGCCGCTATCTCGCTGTTGCGATTAATAACGGAAAAACGTATTTCACGCATTGCGAATTTCACGCATAAAATTTATACAAATCGAGATTGAATCTGTGTGCTTTGCTGTCTAATGGGAGAAGATTTAGCGAATGATTTTCATTGGCTATAATAAAAAACAAATTTGACGTAAATAATTAGAGAACGGTTTTGCGAGGTTTGCTTTAACAACTAACCCGATCATCGCCGAATCGCAGTTGAAGAATGAAAATGGAATCTGGACGATTCGTAAAATTCTACGGATGCCGGCGTTTAGCTTGTAAATGTAACGCAAACCAGAAACTCGAGGTCTTCGACAGTTTGATCCGTACGACAAACGCACGACGGCGAGGTTTCCGTTTATTGGTATACCCGACATACGGAGCCGTAAAACTCCCGAAGATCAACAAGGAGACGAATTTATGGCTGTTTCGTAGCACGACTGCCACGAAGAGGAGAGAAGGAAAAGAGGGTGAGGGCGAGAGAGTGTGAGGTTAGTCGGAGAACGTGTTCGTGAGAGAAGTTTTAACCATATTGAAGAAGGCCAAAGTCGTCGACTATCGGGTGTCTCAGGTTGACTAGGCTTCTGATGAAGTGAGAATAAAATTATTGAATTATTGAATTTAATAGGAGCTGATTACAGTTTAAGTTAAGATTGAAATAGGATAATAGTTAAAAGAGAGGCTGGAAGTTTTATTAATTGAATTACAATGAGATATTTTTTTATGATACATCCGTTTGCCATGAATATCGTGGAAATCGAGTTAGGAATGTCCTATAGCGGGAGAGAAAGAGAGGGTGAGTTAAATCGCGAAATGAAGATGGCTTTACTGTTGTTAAGTGAACAACGGAACGAAAGTACTCCAATGGTGGTCGCGAGTAAAAAGGAGATGGATGATACGGTGATATAGTTACGAGACAAAGATGGCCATAATTCGATGGTACGCTCGTCAGTGTCTCTCAATTTGCGACTTATTTTTTTATTGATCTACTTGTCGAATATATTCTACGTGATACAATATTTTGTTTGAGAAGAATGATTTCATAATCATTTTTCTATAATTATGTAATTAACAACATTCCTCATTAGAAGGGATGTGCAAATCATTTTAAGTAATATATTATATGTTTCTTGCGGCTATATTTAAATCTTAGTCTGACTCAATGTTTCATTACAATTTAATGGATTCTTCAGAAGAAATATATTTCACATCAATTTCTGAAAGTATGTAAGATGTATTGAGTGTCGCTGAATATCGCGGCGGGCTTCTGGATTTAAAGGGATTCTCTTCCTTCTCTTTCTCTTTCTTCTCCTCCTCTTCCTCCTCGACGAATAGCTACGTACTTTACCAACCGACCGACCGAGCCGAGTTATTAAATTTTTAATGTGTCTAAGTTAGTACAGTGTCTCTCTCTTCACCTTCTTTTATCCTTCTTTCTCCAACGATTCGACCGGACAATTCAACCCCACTGAGCTAAGCGAGAAAAACTACCGTTGAGTCACCGGGGTGGAGAGGGGGGAGAGGGTCGTAGAACGAAACAAGGAAGGATAAATGAGGAAGAGAAGTCGAGAGAGGAACCTGTGTGTTATCTGTCGCAATAAATTTATGAATTGTTCCGAATTACACGGAAGCTTTCGGCCAATCGAGTTAACGCACGTCGCGTTGGGGATGAGCTCGAAATTTTTTTTTTTTTCAGTCTCTAAATTTGTCAGTCACTCGATATCATCTAAATTAACAGTCGCAATTGAAATTTAAACACATTGTGAATATTAATTGAAGCGATGCAAAGTATATTTTGCAGAATATATACATAGCGTCTCATTAAAGATCGGCGTGTTATGCTTAAATTTTTCTTTTAAAAACAATAGGGATACGTTACTCCCGTATCAGACTTGTTCGCGTAACTGAATAGACACAAGATATCCACCTGATGACTGTGCGTTCGCGTTAAACACTTGACGTCGGTGTCAAGTGACAGCTGTCAAGGATTGTTTGCGTGTCATCTACGTGGAACCCACGAACACCTTAACCGTCACAAGCTACGATCGTCTCGATGATAAATCGATAGAAACGCGCGTGCCTCAGCACATTGAATAATAGCTTCCGGATGTTTTGGAAATTCTAATCGTCTCCGATGCTAAATTATTCGCCAGAATGGAGGACTAGGTTATCGATTATTTAAGGATTATCGGTCTTGCCGTAAATTGAACCTGAAGCTATTTCTTGAAGCTACGTCTGTCAATTCTGGTAATTGGCATCATGATAATTCGTTTATTTAAATTTCAAGTTAAGAGTGTTCGATTCGTGACAAATGAAATATTAATTCCCGTTTTCTAACTTTGAAGATTTCAATGCGCAAGAATAAGGTGCAGGATATGAGATCATATCTAAAATAGACCTTACAAATTACGGACTTATCTCTCACACCGAACCCTCGAGTCTCATCCGAGCTCGTACATCGTGATAACGAAAAAGCACGCGATAGAAACGGACTAGGGATGACGTCAGTCCGTCAGCAAGAGAGTCGTATATCTGCAGGCGAAACTTCACGGGAAAGACACCGTCGCATCAATTCGCGGAAATCGCAGTAAAAGATTCTCGACGTCCATCTATCTAAATGACACCGTCAGGATCCACCGCGTGTGCGGAGTTTATCCTCACATTACCTCGCGTGCGTTTACATTTCTCGACGGGCGCATCTTTGAAGCTCAAACGAACGGATTGTCGTAATTTCAAGCGTCCCGCGCTTTTTATCTGGCATTTAATTATGAGCGTGAACTACGGCACTTAATTCAAGGGAGCCGAATTTGAGCGACGTGAGGGAGGGAAAACGGCGGCGACCACTGTTAAATAACAATTACAGCGACAACGGAGGGAAAGCAGCCGCCGAAATGTCCGTGTAACGTCAACCAGCGGTAATTTAACTGCCGCCTCCATAAACAATCGTAGCCGGGACCATAATTATTATTGTGCAGCGAGCGCGGGCAGGGACCACGAGCGACTGGAGCACATTGTATGCGCGCTGCGCGCAGCGACAGTTAAATCGCCATCGTTAAATGTCCGGCTTTACGAGTGTCGTTGAATCGACGTTCTGTTCGTTATCGCCGCAAACTGCCCTCGCCCGCCCATTCTCTGCTTCCTCCTCCTCCTCCTGTTCCCGTTTCTCTACCCCGCGCTCTCCTTTTTTTTCTTCTTTCGTTATCGGAATCAGCCACTAATATTTTTGCGTCACCCGTTGCGTGGGAGATTTCCTGCCACCGTTTTAAAATGTCACGTCGCGGAAGCCCGTTGCGAACGCGTCTTAACTTACGATGGACGTCGTGATTCTTCGAAATCTGTCAGATGAAATCTTTCGATGTCATGTGAAAATATAAAAAGGATAGAAATTGGTGCAACGTTAACGTACGATACAATAAAATATATCGTTGAGAGATGGGTTGATTTTACGAATTTTATATTAGTAGAAACGACCAATATCCTACTGATTGACATTTTCATTTTGATGAAGATCCTGTACGCTCTTTTGTCCGCGCTGCGTAGAGAGAACAACGTTTTCTATCTTCCGCCTTCAAGTCGCGGGAATGACATTGATTGTTCTCTCCAGAGCGACATAAAAAGTACGTTCACGACTCTTCCAAGTTCGTATTCTGCTTCTCGGCAGAAGTTGCTCGCCGTGTACCTAATGAATCTTTCAAAGTACGAAAGATGTTCGCACTCTTTTCCCTTGCGAATACCATAAAGGGATCGGCTCTCGAGAAGACAAAAATGGCCTGTCACGTTATCCTGTTTCGGAAAAAGACTTGTCGCAAGTCATCGCAGCACAATAAAATCAAGGCTTATTTACACCGATTGATTTCTAAATTATGTCGCATTAGATCAACTTTCGTGTAATTTGTAAAACAATTAAATATGGCGAGAGAAATACGACAATGTTATGTCTATCTAAAAGCAATAATTACTGTATTACTTATTGATTTATTAATAATGATTACACATCAATTTTACTGGAATTATTTCTTTACATTTTATTTTATTAGAAAATTATTAATTATGTTTTGTTTTTTTACACTTATAACCAACTTTAAGAAATAGGGCGATAATAAAAAAATTGTTTCATTTGAAGAAGTCTTCACTCGGATGAGTGTTGAACCATCATGATGTGCGGTCGAATCACACGGCCTTGGCGAAGGAAGGACGATGCATACTGTCTGTTTCCCTCCTCTTTGTTAGCTCACGAAGTCCCTGATGTCCGTAGTCAAGTCCATTCCTCGGGAACTAACGCATCAATCGTCTTCGCGTAAACGCCTTCGCGCTGTCGTTTCCGGCCGCCGGAAGCAGCGTAAATGAATAATTGACACTTTCCATGGATAATTAATTCTGCGAATATTCTCTTTTGTCTCTCTATTCTCATATTTTCTTATATTTTCACAGAATGTATAAAGAAAAATATATTTCTCTTTAAGCAACAGATGAATTTTCTCTCTCACTTGCAATATCAATATTAATTAATGAAATAAGCTCAAGTTAAATTTTATAAAATTCATCGCTGATTAATTTCTGTCACTTTTTTGTTTTAGGTAAGTTCAACAATATCGAAAGCCACGAGAACGCTCCCATGCGAGAATCGCAAACACCAAGTGCACTCACGTGAGTCGTCCGCTCGGTTCCTAATCGTGAACGTGAACACGTGGGTAGTCGCGATCGTAAGCATCGGGCGTGCTTAATTCATTCAACTTTCTAACAGCACGTCTACCCGGCGCTCGTCGTTTTTCCACGCGGGCGCGGGCGCGGAAATATTTGTCATTCGTGTTTATGCCGCTTCTTTATACAGCTGTAATGTGCAGTCATTTTACGTGTTTACATAGCCGACCCATTAATCTTCGACCGCGCCTCGTGGAACGATCTGTAAATCTCGCCGGGAAATCGTAAGATTCCTTGACGTCGTCGAGAAAGTCGCGATGTTTTACAGGCGGCTCCCATATATTTATGACGCGACGTAACACAATATTTGAATATATCGTGGATTTTACACGTCGCACCACGTAACGTAACATTTTTAAGTGATTTTTCATATTGATAATCGATATATCACGAATTCATGTCTTTTTTTTTATCATGATTTTGATTCTACATTTTCTCTAATTTTCTTATCATCTTAGCATAATTTTAATTCTATATTTTCCCTAATTTTCTCATGACATAATTTTAATTCTACATTTTCGCTAATTTCCTCACGGCTAATTATAGGTTGCAGAAACTTATTAATCTTTCTTGCGAAAGCTTATATCCTCACTTTCCTTTTACGTACAGCGGCCGGATTAATTTCCGGGTCGGCAAGTATTCTGAATCGATATTCAAACGGTACGGGATGCTGTTAGAGATCGGTTAAATACCTAAGCATTGTAACTCCGTGCAAGAGTGCTTATCTGCATTGTAAATCCTTTGTTTCTGTCACGCTTTGTTCGCGACAGATAGGATCGTAGAATGGCCGAGAGTCGGCGAAATTCGTGTGGACCGTTGAACCGAGTGGAAGTGACACTATTTTTTTCTGCGGTCTAAAACTATTTGATTCTCGAATAGTTCGGGCTTAAAAGCAGACCGAGAGTACTGTCAATCAATGGACTCTGCGCAATTTTGCTATACAGGGTGTCCCAGAATCTTCGCTCTCTTATAGTATTAATAACGGAATATATTTGTGACACCTCAACCATTCGATATAATGAGACGTCCTTTACTTTCAAACGGGGGTAAACATCCCGTTTTAATCCGAAAATAATAGATTGCATTTCATTAAGCAAATTAATGATTACTGAAAATTAATAATTAATGATTGTAAAGGGCACGTTATCGCCGCACCGTTGTTCTCTTCGAAAATGCGGCGAACTGTTCACACGAGGTACGTCAAACGCAATGTTCAACGCGCGTGAAATTTGCGGTAAATAACATGTTTATTTTATGCAACTGGTATACAACAAATTATTTGTTGCACGTATGTCAAGATGTGGCGGATAGGTGGGAGAGCCTTGATTTTAATATTACGTGTTTATGTAAAATCAGAGAAATATTTAACAACGGAATCTTGATCGGGGCATTTAGATAAAGTGAACGA
Organism: Atta colombica; assembly: GCF_001594045.1. Taxonomy (NCBI): domain Eukaryota; kingdom Metazoa; phylum Arthropoda; class Insecta; order Hymenoptera; family Formicidae; genus Atta; species Atta colombica. The sequence continues at coordinate 469,482 of NW_017259257.1, read as the reverse complement.
TTATTAATGACCTAATTGTAGATATTTAATACATACAGACTCCCCAAGGGGGTCTATTTCTAATAAGGAAGATCTCTGCTTCTCTCTTTATTGTCTTTTTATTATATCCTCTGTCTGTTGGTACCCAAATGCACACGAAAGAGTGACAGGCGCCAGTTTTATTTCTCGATTAAGGTCCACACAGGTGGAAACACAGAATTTTGTATAACACATAAAGTGTAAGAAAATGAACTAATTAAAGTTCTTCATTTCCTTTTTTTCCATGAAATAAAAGACTGATTAAAATTGATTTTTTTACGCATTATACAAAAGTCTGTAAGCTCTGGCTTAATACTTTCGATCTTTTACGAATGTTTAGTTAGACATATCACCCATAAAAAGTGCATATTACGTATAAATGCGCTGGCCAGATGGAGTAACCAATGTGAGATTCTACGGATCCCGTTTCGTTCCGTGAACCTGGCTATCAGTTTTTTTCTCCTGCTTCGTCTCTTACCTTTTACCTTTGCTTCTTCCTTCTTCTTTCTTCAGTTTCTCCCTCTTCGTTTGTCTCCTCTGCGCGCCGTCATCGGCGACAGGCCGTCTGGCTGGTTCTCAGGTCTCCTTCCCGGTATTATCACGTTGGATACAAAAATCGCAGACAACTCGAACGCACCATCGTGAGATGCATTCTACTGAGAAAGAACGTTCACTGCGTCGACGTGTAGTGTCTCTCGGACAACGTCGTCTCGTTCTATTCGCTTGTTCGATCTTAGCTATCAATTTCTGCTTCCCTCGTCCTCTCGTTTCCTCCCGATTTCCCTCACTTCTCTCTCTCTCTCTTTCTCTCTCTCTCTAGCAGATTGCATTACGTTGTGTCGGCGGCAGGCAGTCTGGCCAGTTTACTCTTCAGTGGCTAGTTCATCTCTCTCTCTCTCTCTCTCTCTCTCTCTCTCTCTGTCTTTCTCCCTCTCTCTCATTCCTTTTCTAGCCGTTCATTCTTCTCTCGCGCACCTTTATTGTCGCTACGCTACCCACGGACACGTTTCGTACCTGTCCCTCTCGCGTGTGCGATACCTGTCTTGCGTGCGTGTGCGATACGTTCCTCGGCTCCTTCGCTGGCCAGTCCTTTAAAACCGGTACAGTACCGATAGAAAATATATATACCGCCACGAACACGCCCTTTCGCCATTTAATCGGTTTTTCCTCTTTCTCGTGGACGGTTAGATATCGATGCAATTAAGCCTCGAATTCCTATCAGAGCAGAGTTCGATTAAAATGGATGGCGGAACTGAAACTTTATACTCCATCCTTTAAACTCTTTTTGTTTCCTATATAAATATGTTACAAAACATAGACATCATGCAACTACAAGATCGTTATATAATTGCTTTTTGTTGAGAAGTTTTACTTTGCGCGATTCATCGTTCATTTCTCTCTCTCTCTCTCTCTCTCTCTCTCTCTCTCTCTCTCTCTCTCTCTCTTTAGAAAAAGAGAGACAACGGCTGCTTTCGCAATGCGATCTCTATGCTCGATCATTCCGCGCCGTACAGTCCGGCTCATTAAAAGTGAACGTTCTTGTTCCGCCTGTTTCCAGCAGAGTCATATACGTGATTCGATGACGAGAACGATGACGACGACGACGATTATATGTTAGGCTGGGCCTATATGTAACACACATTGCGGCTAGATTGAAATCGGTACAGAGAAGAAACCGAGCCGAACTGGTTGCACATGAATGTGCAAAAATGAGAACATAATCATGCGGGGACGACGAGTCGCATACGCTTATGAGGGTCTTTGAACCATCAGAGAGGGAAAGAGTGCGGACGCTTTTTCACCACCTTTCCTCTCCTCACTTGGCCACGTTCGCGATATAAATTCACGCCCGCCTCGAATGGATTGAGATTTTATCCGATCGTAAATGTCGGTCGATCTTGCAGCACTCTCGCGCTCATTTCGCGCAGATTTCGATCGCAGATCTGCAATCTTATGTTTCAACGCATTCAATGAATTACGTCGATTACGATCGAAATGCATCGTGCGAACTCATCTGCGGAAGATAAAAAAAAATCAAATACGTGATTTAATAATTTAAATTCTCCTCAATTGTAGGGATTCTTGCTACTTATTTTAGTTAATCATATTTTTTCCTAAAAAAAAAATGAACAAAATGAATGCAATTCTGTGCATAATCAATGCTAAAAGTACAAGAAAATAAAATAACAAATACATATATAGAGTAGCAATCTTTTTTTCACATATCGAAAATAATAATCCCTAAGATAATTCATGTTTATTGGTGTAATGGTCATAATTAATCAGAAATATAAATTGAATTATTTTTTCCTATAGATATGTATGTATAAGAATATTTTAATTTCCCACGTTGTTATTAGCAAGCAATTACACTAACGTGAATAGATTCACGCGTCTCAAAGAAAATTATTAGTATCAAAATTATTAGTATCTAATAATGGGTGTTACTGACACGCTGGTTATTGTTACACAATCCGCATAATATTTCATCTTGATTTTATCGAGAATCACTCACAAGCCGGTTCGACTTCTTTATTATCACAATTTGTGGTAAAAGAAAAAAAAATCAACCTGCCGTGGTGACGTGGTTGAATTATTGCACGTCGCCGCAATTCGATTTGAAAGGACATGCCGTCGTTGTCGTCGCAAGCATCGAGATATCTAGGTGAAGGTGTGCGATTAGGCACTTCGCAGACCGCGGTAGTGGTACATTTACCAGTTTCGTTGAGCAACCGGTAAGTCGCGCATTGATCGACGGGAATTCTGTATCGCCCGCTCGCTCACTCGCCTCATTGCTCGATTTGCTACTGCACTTCACTTCACTTTGCGATCCGATCCGATCCGGATCGATGGTGAACCACCTACTTGTTACCTGCATGCGCGTTACCGCATCGATTGCGCGATTAGTACGTCCATTACATGGATAGAGGAAAAGGTAATAGGAATACGCGCGATATCCCATTATGTCATTGAACCGTAAAATGCGGCGTTTAATTCTGTGGCTTGAATTTTACAGGCGCAATATATTCCAGTGATACAAACACAGATTATTCCGACCATGTCACAGATTTAAAATCTTTATGTAATTTTCGAAAATTCATCGCTTAGTGTTTTAAATATCGATTGTCCTTCTTACAATAGGTCTGAACTACTCTCTAAAATTTTTAGAGTTAAATTTCTAAAGAATGAAATCTCACTTTTAAAAATTGACAATTGGGCTATTGTTTTTCAATCCTGGATCAATTGTCAGTCTTTGTCATTCTTTAGATTTAATTTTTACTTCAAAGATTTTAGAGAGTAGTATATACTTTTGGACCTTAAAGTGAGATAAGTACACATTTAGCGAAAAAGAGAGTTCTAGTGCAGTCTAGTGCAGGAATAAAAAAAAATAGAAACCTAATTATTGTCAAAATTGTAATAGATTTTGTTGAAAATTGAGATATATCGGAAAGAGATATTGTGATGTGACGATCGCGAGTACCATGATTGGCCCTTGTTACAATTGACTTCAGACGCTTTCGTAATGTTCACCTTGACTTAAATCTCGCCAGAGGTGATTTCGTCGCCGTCACTGTACTCGCGATGTCCGCAGCCCGCTCGAACTTGCAACACCGAGCCTCTACCGTTGGCTTCCCTACCTGTTGCACGTCGGACCAGGCTGGTTTTTCCTCGGGTTTACCTCCCCGTTTCCACTTTGCGTCGCTGAGGAGCTCAGCTGCCACGGAGATCAGAGTCGCATCTGGAATTGTGAAGGCTGTGGACATTCGTTTCATCGCACTCGCATCTTTACCCAGCATAATTTTCTTAAACGCTCCCGCGCAGTTTCCGAAATAGATAACTTCGGAGTTGTACTTTAATTATTTCTCATGTATTATTTTTACATTATTTTACTACTACTACTTTCAAAAAAAAAGAAAAAAATCGATCAAAATGAGCAAGATAAAAAAATGAAAAATATTGTCCTTGGAATGGAATCTAACACTAAAAAATAAAATCTCAGTCTTAAAAATTGGCAATCGAATCATTTTATTTTATAACACTGACTCAAGTTTTTTTCATTCTTTAGAATTAGATTCCACTCCAAAGATTTTAGAGAGTATATCGACGTAAAGTAACTAACATCTTTGTCCGCATTCATCTATAATGGACAAATAATTAGTAGTTAGGAATACGAGTGGATACTTTCATTTCGCACAATTGTGTTTCAAGCGATCGCCTTTGTTACCATCTCGAATTCCGCGGCATTGTTTATGAAAAATCGACCTCGATCTTTTCTCTTCAGACTCCAGGCGATTCTCAAGCTCTTTAAACGTTCGCACGAGAGAGTAGAGCCAAAGATCCGTTGGACCTTGACGCCGCCGTTGATGTAGCAGCAGATTCCACCCGCGGAGAATCGATTCCATGAGTCGCGGAAGTCGGAACAAAGGAATCGATTCACCCAGTGGCGGCCACCTAATCCTCACAAAGCGCCTCACGTCGCCACGAAGTCGAAGTTTACTTTTCGTGCTCAAACATAACTCGGGGGCTTTCGGAAGCGCGTTTGCGCGACAGCGAACGTAGAGCCGACGGCGGGACGTGGGGTAGGAATGAAAGCCGGGACGAAGAAGGTGGGTGGGCGGGCCAGGGAGGGTTAAACACACATAATCCACCGTTTTCCGCTGTAACTCGTAACTCCCGCTCGTATTTTCTGTCGTTTCTCTCTCCGGTTCTCTCCTTCCTTCTCTTTCTGCCTTCTCCCGTCTCGCTCTATTCGGTCTCCTCTCCCGAAATCCCTCCGCGGATAAACTATTTCTGTATTCCCGTAACGGTGCCCAACGAGAGATGGAGAGAGAAAGATGCAACGGCGTAATGCAGCGAGCTGCATCTTTGAAACTTTGAGAGAACCGAGTACTGTTGTGACTTGATGGGCGATGCGGGCCTATTCTTTTACGAACTAATGACGAATTACTTTTGAGACAACAAGATTTTTTTCTGCTCGATAGAATTCATTCGGAGCAACTCTCCTAAACTTAACAGTAATCTCTTCAATGAAATATAAATATCTCACTTGTTTTTTATTTTAATATGCTTTTAGATTTCTTGAGTCTGCCAAATTTAGGATTAATGGATTTTATTTTTATTCCAGGGCTGCCACAAATTCCTCATTCTAAAATTCCCAAATTTTTCCCTGATTTCAATAATACTTGAAATTTTTTGTATTTTTATCTTGATTACAAACGTAGCACTGTAAATTATTAATATATTAATGCTTACATTTAATTGTTAAATTGATAATACTAAAAAAAAACTACGTAAGTGTGATGTTAATCTTCTTTAAAGCTAAGAATTTTAATTTCTCAGAAAATTTTGCAATATTCTCTGACTTTTCCCTAGTTTCTCTGATCGTTTTCAATTTCCTTGACATTTCTCTAATTTTCCTAATTTTCAATTTCATGACTCCGTATTCGCTCTTCGGTAATCATTTATTTGAAGAACAATTGTAACGTTGCGAAATTATCCTTCAATATTGGGCGCAACGCAGAAGGGAATTTTTTCGATTTTTTATAAGGCTTAACAAACATTAAGCATTTCGCAAATTTAACGAGTCGCAAATCATGCCGACTGCGAGAAATACTGGATCGATAGTATCATATCACAGCCAATGCGATGGCTTGGAAATAATGCTCTGATGCTGCGCCGAGGTATTTGACCTCTTGCAAAAAAAAAAATGAAACAGAAAGTAAGAGGCGATTAAGATATCGCGCCGATCCACGATTAATGATCTGGCGTGAAACGAGGGGCAGATAGGCACTGTTGTAAACAGCGCTCGCCCCCTCGAATCAATATCCGATTCGGTTTACATTTTTCTATGATCTACATTATTATCGAGCGAACGTTGCGCTATTGAACACCCAGAGAAAAGATTGTTTCGATTTAAAGAAATTCTCTTTGCTATACGGTTAAAGAAATAATTTCTTTGATTTGTGAAAAAATTTCTTTGATTTAAACATTATTTTTTTTAATCAAATAAAATGACGTTTAAATCGTGATTTCTTAGATTTGAACATAATTTCTTTAAATCAAATAAATTTTATTCGATGTCAAAAAATAATATTCAAATCAAAGAAATTTTTTTCTTTAACCGTATAGCAAAAAAAATTTCTTTAAATCGAAGCAACCTTTTCTCTGGGTGAATACTATCTAGAATACATTATACAAGTTTTTTGAGGCTTACTCTAGTCTACTCTAATCGTGGAAGCGTTCGAGTTTAATTATGTCGAAAATCGATAGAAAAAAACGATAGGAAGTTGTGCGTAAATTCTGTAATTTTGATCGATATCGGAAACATCATAAGAGGGATCATAACAATTTATATCAGAAATAAAATAGACGTCAATCATTTTAAACGCAATATTGAAGCTTTATTACGCGATAAATCACAATCGCAATCGCCAGTTTCGTTCGATGCGGTGCCCCGAGCTTAATTCCCACGATTTTTTAGCGCGCAGACGTTACTTGACTCTCACCCGGAGTGCAACGCTTGCGTTTTGTCTGCGACGGAGTATACACGCGAGAGATTGCAAGCGTCTCTTGTGGGGTCTCTTGTCGGGCCAAGAGAAACGGGAAGGAAAGAGAGATAGAAATGTGCATGCACGGAGCGAGAATGCATCGATACACACACACATACATACACACACGTAAGGACTTCTACGTACGTATCGCGGAGGGGGGGAAGGGGGGGAGGGGAGTAAGCACACTTGCTCTGTGTATCGTCTGGTGGAAGGGGTGCGCTGGACCCCAGCCTCCTCCGTGCCGTGTGCGGTGTGTAGCCTACGAGTCGGGTAACACAAAACCAGTCGTCTCTCTACTGGCTAACCAGCTGGCCGTTTTACCTTCTAATTCCTTTCTCTTTCTCTCTTTCTCTTTTTCAATTGTTTCCGCCGTGGGACGTTCCATGCGCGAGTGCAATCCTCTGTGTACATACTATAATCGTTTGTTTGAGAATATTGTGTATCAATAGAAAATACTCCAATGTGGAGAGTGTAGCTAATCGAGGGTTACACCGCACTGCGAAAACCGTGTGTTGTGGTAGATTCGTGCATGACACCGTGTGATGCAATTGCATTCGTGTCAACACGAGTACGCGTATTACGACGAGTGGGATTTGACCAGCTCGAGAAAGTGTCAGGGAATCGAGTGCGTGTATAGACACGGTCGATGTGTTTTGCAAAAGTAGCATTGGTCTCCTTTTGGCGTCATGATTCAACGTATTTAATTGTTACGCGGATTATTTATTCTGGTTGAAGACTTTTCGATGTTATAATTTGTGCAATCTGTTTCATCAATATAATTTGTTATCGACATCCATTGCGACGTCGAACGTGTCAAAGGCGATAATTTCATCGTTCAATGAAATGGATTCCGTCGATTTGTCGAGCCATCAAAAATTCCATCTCATTTTTCATGATGCAAAATCAAAGACGATTCTTCCATTGCGAAACTCGGGCGTTTCGCCTCGCGACTTTCACTAGTGATTAACGATTATTGCGAGCAAAGAGTATAACGAAATTGCGCTGATCCACTAATAATCGTCGATCGTTGCAGTTTCTGATCAAATGATTGCGAGCTCTCGAGTTTCACTAAATGTTAATTCGTCGTGTATCTGGCGTGATAAATAGCGACCGTGACGCTCGACGCAAGGCCGTTTCGTCGTTACTACGATCACTATTTAGACGGTGACAGAATCCACGCGATCGCCAAGCGCGGTTGGATATGCCAGCCGAATAATAACTCGAACCGCGAATATTGGAAGACGTTCAAAGGTGTCCGTTTCGGATACGCCGACGACGAGTCGCGTCGGCAAATCGCGACGGATTGGAAGAATTACGCGCATCAACGCTGGAACTGTGTCAAGGTGGCAAGCGATGCGTGATCAGCGGTAAACTGTCAAACCTATCACCACGACAGTCATCTGCGATTAATTTCATCTCTCACTTCACTTAATACGCCTTCACCGACCAAGAGGAGTTCCCTAGAAAACATTTTAAACGACGCGAATGAACACCGTTGGATGTTCCACATGATTTATAAGATTCCGCGATTTTATAATTCACGAGGATAGATAGCTGGTTGCAAGTCAGGTTTTATTTGCACGGCGTCAAGACGTATCGAGTGGTGGCGAAGGAAATTACATGACTACTAGCGGAATCGAGATGGATCGGAGTTTCAAGAACAACGCGGACTTCAAGATGAATCAACAGAACTTCAAACTGAGCGATTTTGGGATCGACGTGAAATCCGGCCATGAATCGAAGATCACCGGTCAGAATAATCAGTGTAAAACTCGGCGAAGTGTTCAGGTCACTCGATACGTTCACGCGGAGAACACACACGTGCGACAGATTCCTATGAGTCCTGGACGACTCGCAAGTGGCTCGAATCTGCTGCAGGTCGTGTGCAATCGTTCTCGCGCCAATCCGCTGATGACTTCCAATAGCAACCAGCACAGGAACAGTCCAAGTCAACTTGGACAATTGCAGAACGTTGCTGCGGCGGCGGCGACAGATCGATTTCTGACGTCCAGTCCGAGCAACCTGTCCGGAACCGGTTCGATTATGCAGCTCAGCTCGTCGCCCAGTTATTGGAAACAATATGGGGGGCAGGAAAGCGGGGTAAATATTAACGAGAAGAATTGAAAGGAGGCGTATATCGTGATAGCGAGTGTATACCGTGGGAATACTCTCGATCGCCGTTACAGCCGAGAACAATGCGACAAGCGGAAAGATTTTGCAGTCTGATTATCTTCGTTGTTTATTAGAATGAATTGATTTCGCGATCAGCAATGTGCGAATATTGTGTTGTCGGATGGCGTGTTGCGCATCGATCACATAGCATCGCAATAGCTAAGACGCGTTAACCGCTGACGATAAATTCCTATCGATTTCGACGTTATCGAAATCGCGTCTATGAGGGTGTCTAACGCGTGTTGGAAATTTCACGGCTCGTAAAGATTAGGGCGAACCAATGTCTTTGATCAATGTCCACGAATGCATTTGATATTATGATCAGCTGATATTTACCACTCGGACATTGCTTACGACCAGAACATCTGTTGGGAGAGAAACATTCTTAATTTTTAATTCTTAAAAGAATTAACTTAATACTTATATGTGAATATATTCGAATTGTATCATTTATCGCGCCTTATATACTGTTGCTAAACACAGATGAGTAAAAAATGCCATATTTCATCAAGGCTTAATAATATTTCTTATGAATTTATATAGTTCAAGTAAATTCTGCATTATTTACAAATTTTAGGATGCTTATTTTAGGATGCATAAAATTATTAAGCTTTCTAAAATGTGTTTTTGCATTACTAATGTTAAATTGTTGGTCAATTTAATAATTATAATATCATTACTCCAATTTCGGTTTAGGGCTGTGTTTCAAAACTGACAAATAATTTATGCACAATTTCCTTTTGAAAATGGCATAAATTCACAAGAAATATTATTAGACATGAAGAACTACCTTGAGCGAATATAATAATAATAATAATAATAATAATAATAATTTTATTGAGGTGTGAAGAAATACAAATTAACAATTTCTGAAAGCAATAGAATATATGACATTTTTTATTCATTTGATTTTCGTTTAATACTGTCTATTGTTAAACTTCTTAAATTTATCTTTAAAATACAATAGCGATGCACGACTTCTCGCGAGGGAAAGTGGGATGTTACTTGGTCCTAGCGATCGCTGAGACAGGAAATGTCTCTTGAGGTTCAGCCTCGACCTGGCCTCAAGTACATGGCTGTTGCGGCTCTCGTATCTAATGTTTGTCTCTCTCTCCACGTGGAGTTGTATTCATGGCGCGTTTCGCTTACAGAGCTAATTAGTATGTGCCGCCTTGCCGCGTATTAGGCGGTGGTCACAGTTGCATACGAAAGACATACACGAAGGGGAATGTCCCGTCCACTGTCGCCACCTGTGAAAGAATATCTTTACGAAATTCCAAGAATCTCCTATCTTTCAATCGTTGTCAATATCCGTTGTTATTTCCGTTGTTATTTTTTGAATTTTTTTATCTACGAGTATTATTTCGACAGGAACAATCTTCTTATTAACTAGCTTGGTTAGATGGAAAGAATTCCGAATAACAAATCAAAGAATCAGCTGCCAATGAATTAGATTATATCCTACTGTCAATATCCGTTTGTTGGTACGTAATTGAAAATTCTTTTTACGACGGAGGAGCGACGTATCATCGTGGTGAACATCCGGTTAATTTACTGTAAGCGGATACAGCCCGTTATCGCGATTCAATCATAACTCATCCGACGTATGTATCTTGTCTCTCTCTCAATTAATGGGAATTAATTGATCACTGCGGTCGTTAATGCTAGCAGGTGTATTCTACTGCCAGAGTTACAAATAAATAAGAGTAGCTCTCTCTCTCTCTCTCTCTCTCTCTCTCTCTCTCTCTCGATTAGAGAAGCTCTTTGATGCACATCGTCGTCGGGACAATTATATTAATTAGATTGTGAGATCGTTAAAGTGCCTGCGATACCTTTGTGCGCCTCGTAGATACGTTCTCCTAACGTTGACAGTAAGATTTATGACTGTCATCGAAATGTATAGCGTTTGAATAATTATAGCTTGGGAAATCGGAAGAAGCTAAATGTTTTCAAGATGGGAGTTCCAAGATCTTTTTAAAAGAAAATTTCCCTGAATCGTATGAATAAAGAAATTGCCTAATTATAAGTCTCGAGCAAAAAGTAATTATGCAAACTGTAAGAAAATTAACTCTCCGTCTGCAATCTGGATCTTTTTTTTGTCCAGCCCGTTTTTTTTATAGTTCTAGACTTCAAAAAATGAGGAAAAATTCAGGGTTACTTTTCAACATCTTTATTACATTATCAAATATATATATGACACTTGAAGGGGGGAGACTCCGCTCTTTTTTATTTCGAAGAAATTTGAAATGAAAATTTCATCAAAAAAAAAACCTAAATTGCAGACAGAGGTTTAATATAAACATAGAGATTGTCTATGAAAAAAATATTTGATATATATACTCGAAGTGCGCATTTTTTCTTTGTAGAGAGATTTCGCCTTTTATTTCTCTATTTTTTTCTTCAATTTACAGAGCTTTTGTTTTTTATTAAATTGAATTTAATATCGTAAAAATCAAAGTTGCGAAAGTTTTTAATTCTTCATAAAAAAAGAATGATAATATTCTTCCCTTTTACGATAGCAAACATTTTAATAACTTTAGTTTTTAAGTCCTATGTCACAGCCTGTTTGCAATACTAATTGAAGCCATTAGCGGCTGAACAGGAATAAAACTCTGAGAGTAAAGCATGAGAGGACAAATGTAGGTATGAAGTTTGTGGTGAAGTTAAATACCAGATAATTCGAAATGTCGACGCATTTATAGGAAAATACGAAGGATTCGGCTTGAAGGACGTTGGCAGCCTCTCAAGACTGGTTTCCGCAGTTAATGTCGGGCTTTCGCAGATTTCCGTCTCGATAACTGTAATCGTAAAGCGAACCATTACGATAATCTTAACCTCGTTCATACGGATTTGCTTCTCGCCGCTGCTTCGTTGAGCTTAAATTCTCGTTCATGCTTCCAGATTTTACGATGTAAGAATTAACGACAAGGGATAATCGCGCGCAAATTCTTTTTGCGGATCGAATTTTTACAGCGTCATAAATTTTTCGGTTATTTAATAACGAACCACAAAGGGAGAAAGATGTGATTCTCGAAGTGGTTCTCGAGCAACCTTGAAGATATTCGGTCAAACATGGAAAGGCATTCTGTCGCCTAGTTAATATATCGAAGGAGTAATTGCAATTACGAAACGGTTCTAACAAGTTGTCGGTCACGGAAAAGCGTAAACTAATTAACGCATAACTAGGCGCATAACGCTCTTTTTCTCTCATTTTTTTTCTTTTCTTTTAACTTAAGAGTATTCATTTGATTTTTTTAAATATAAACAAACACGTGTTTTTATACTCCAATTAAAATTATTATTAATATCATTATTATTAACAACATATTGTCTGTTACTGATTATTTGCTTGATTTATTAATATTTGAGAATATTATGGATTAAAGAAAGAAAGAAAAAGTATGTTAAATAATATCCAAACAATTTCATATTTTTTTATCATTATGATAAAAATATCTCAGGTGATTCCTGAAGTAATAACATAAAATGCTCTTGCAAATTCGCATTCTCTGCGGCTTTGCATACGGGACAAAATTAGATATTATTAAAGCCATAATTTCTGATATTTGCTTCAAATACGAAGTCATATTTGGAATGAATCTGGATACATATGAATAGAGTTAGCGCGTTGAGTATTTAATAGATGCATAACAATGTAATAACGGCATAGTTGTATGCATCCTGTTGTTTGACATTACTACGTTACTCGCAGTCACATAAAGGAATGCGAGCTGATCTCGTTGCGATTCGCAACGTCCCAGCAACATCTCTGTTGAATGGCCACGCGGATGTAGGCGATCGTTCGGTATTCTCTACACGGTAATGCAGGGGAGGATGGTTCTTCGTTCCTGTCGACGTATCCTATCAACCGACGGAACTGCGTGCCGCTTGTAATTCTGCGCAATGTCGTCTTTTATGCGAGGACTTAAATCACATTCTCGAGAAGTGACTCGGTTCCTCTCTCTCTCTCTCTCTTTCCCGGTGATACGGCGATACGGCAACGTATATTCTCTAGCGAATGATCCGAGAGAAGCGGGCGAATAAACGGAGTTCGTAGTCGCATGCCGAGAGAGGCCGATTCCATAGATTTGATCCTTTTGCGGCGGTCTGACTTTACATGGGCTCAAGTCGCATTCTCGTCGAGTGAGTCGACGCATTATAGCAGTTGAAAAAAAAAACTGAGTTTGCTTGCCTTCTCTCATTGTTCCTTATGAACTATTGTTTCTATATCGGTAAGTTCTTCCAGCACGTTTTTTTTTTCCTTTTATAACGAAACTGTCGTCTGCTTCTAGTTTGATAATTATGGTATTATAATAACAGCTAGGATAGTTTAGCGACATTTTGTTGTCATTGAATGATTGAACTCAAGAAAAATAAATCTGAATCATATATTATTAAGCTCTAAGACTTGCTTTGACCGAAAATGATATATTTCTCCTCTTATTTGTGTTTGAATCCAAGAAAGATCTCAAAATGCTTGCGTGAAGCAGATTTTTATAATGCAAATTTTGGAGGTAACTTTTTAATAGCATTCAGCTTGATAACATCGCCAATATTTGCACTTAATAACAGTTAAAAGTGCTATTTCCTGAAAAATAAGCCATAAATTTATTCATTTTACAGTTGATGAATTTCTTTTGGAATTCGATCGCGCGGTGTTTCGATTTCGAAATAACCAAGTTTTGCAGTGGCAAATTATTAATCGGTACAAGGTACACGGTGACTAGGACGACGAGGTGAGAAAACGCTCTCTCCAATACAGATGTGTACAGCGTTCACTCGTTAAAAACTATCACGTAGTGCGTATCAAGCGGCTAATTGTTGATTATGCAGTCGTTTGTCTCTCTTACTCGGTGTGTGTGTGTGCGCGTTGCCGGTACGTCTAATAAATAATGTAAACCGCCGTGGATCTCTGGTCTCTTTTCACGTGGTGTACCTGGCGGTGGTGGCATCCATACGGAATTACATATGCACACCTGCCCTATGCGTTATAACGTTGTAAACCGATGGCGATCGGCGATGATGTTGGTAACGCTTGCGGAGGCGAGTTGTACCCGTCCCGTGTAAATGGCTTTAAGCCTCTTACGTCAGGTTTCCGCGAGTGGGTACTACTGATAATTAACAATTAGTGGGCACCAATTAAAATGAGGCTCGTCCGGCCGACCGGTTATACATCCGGAATGATCATCGCCTTATTCTAATGAGATTTTTATATCTTCGTCTAGAGTTTGTGTCAATTGAAATATAAAAGAAAATTTAGAGAAACAATTTTTAAAAAGTTTCCATATTAGACAATCTTGCTTGAAATGAATGGTTTTGCTGAAATATCTAAAAATGTAGCTAGAATCACGTTAAAACTTTTTACAGTATTGTCAATAATGTTAAACGTTTTACGTAATTATTTTAATGATCCTACAAAATTAGTTCCAAATCTGTACTAAATTAATCTAAATTAAATTTTTGGATACTTTAGCAGAGTCATTCTTTTCATGTAACTTTAATGACAATTCTTTTTCATCTGTTTTGAGTTTATTTAGAATTTTATTTTAAGAATTAGAATTTTATTTTAAAAATAATATTTTAGAATTTAATTTAGTTGAAATTTTATAAGGAAGCAATTCGTAATTTTTTCAGGATCTTAAAAAATTTGTAAATATTTTGTTATTGCGACATCTTGTGGCGGTTGAATCGTTTTTTGATTCATGTATTTATATTGCTTTTTAGCCTGATCGAAACATCTCGATTTTTTTTGTTTACACAATTAAATCGAGTTGATGACAAAGCATATCATTTCCTCTCAGCTGTGATTAATTCGAAAAACGATGTATCTAAATGAAGCCGCTTTGTCTTGGAGATTTTCGAGACAGCTCAGCGAAAATTACACGCGACTGCGCGTTTAGTCATCCGACGATTATGGCGCCGAAGCGTAGCGCATAAAAATATCTTCTCGCAAAAATCATGAACTCCACGATTCTTCAATGTAACCGCGCGACAAGAAGATTTCAACTTTTGACGTATTCTACGAATAAACTGTCGTATAAGTTTTCAAGAATAACAAAGCGTAATTTATAGTACACGGTTCACTGAATTCATGAAATATAAAAGAATATTCTCACGAGAAATGTACGATAAAATTATAGCCGATAAAGCAAATATTATTTTGATTGTCACTAAATTGATTTCTTATCGTCTCTTCTGGGCTAGATAAATGCGAAATCTTTTCATACTACAGCATAAGCACAACATCTGATCCGGTGACGGATGAAATAACGTCTGCTAAACAAATCTCAAATATTGCCGTGCCTAACTCGAGTTCTCGTCTCTCTCTGGTTGTTCCCTCGGTGATCGTGCTATCTTGATGCAATGATACGATAAGTACGATTCTGTGAAATTGGAGCTCTTAATAGGTTCACGGATAAGGACATCAGATAATTTGATATAACGTGTAATCAATATTTCTTAGCACTTCAAAGATTTAAATTTAATATAATTTTTTTTTTATAGAAATTATGACTAAAATAAAATAATAAAAAATTGAGATAATATTAATTTTTAAATTATAAATAACAAAAAGTATGTCGATAAAAAAAACAAAATTTTGATTTAACAACCAAAATTTGATTTAAGAGGAAAGATTGAGGATATTAAAATATTAGAACATTAGGATGTTAAGAACTTTTGTGAAATAATTTTTCAAAGGAGTGAATATGAATGTTTCTTTATTGTCAGCGTGATGTAATCGACGGTATTGCATAATTCAGCATGTGTTTAATTCAGTTTCGTCTTAAGAAATTATTCAAGGCATGACATCTTTGTAACAAGTGCAAGTGTTCGTACGGAAAGACGTTCCAATTCCTTGGCAGCCGTTCGAAATGGCGCAACCGGAAGTCGTCCTGTGTCGTGTACATGCCTATTCCATCTACGGGTATTTCCTTTATGACCGCCCGCTTCTTTACCCATGGGAACCCATTGCGATCTTGTAACACACGAGGGAGACTATAAGAGGCATAAATTTAAGAAAAGAAGAGACACAGTCATTATCATAGCGTGCTAAACAGCTTTTATTGAGCCACGAAGTTCCCACATTTCTCCCCGTCGTCTTATGAGTGCCCCTATGGGTCGCGAATTAAGATTTTGCACGAGCATCCCAGTATGCCAACAACACAAGAAGTTAGGATGACGACGCAGTGTCATATCCGAGTATAAATGCTGAACAGAATAGATTCCAAAGTCTTGAATAATTTCTTAAATTGTAAAATTGAATATTGCAAGTGTCGAAGACAATTTTACGATAGTCGTAAAAATGAATAAAGAAATAAAAGAAATAATATATTATCTTATTGCCTCACGAATAATTTATTTTAGATAATAGTTTTTGACGTACATAAAATTTTATGACGAACGGAATGGCTTGTAACTTATACTGCATAATGAAGTGATATGAGAAGTAAGAAATGGAAAAGCGTAAAATATCATATTTTATTGTTTTTATGAATATTTGTATGAGTAAATCGTCTCTCAGCTGGCGGAATTCTATCGATTCGTTCGCTCGACGAACACACATCTTATCGCATAACTGGACAAATTTTACTTTGAATTGTCTGAATTATTCTCTATTACTGATATCGCTGTACTTCTGCGTGTCGCCGGCAATTTGTGTGCGGAGAGAGGGGATTATCAACACACGTGACACGGCGAGCCGGTCTCTATACTCGCGTGCGTACACGCGTGTATGAAAGCATGAGGCTGTTGACTGAAATTATCTCGTCGTCATCTACAGCACACAAGGCCCATTAACTACGACCGTTGCATCTATGCCTTTTTTTTTTACAAACGCTCTGCTATTAACCCATTATGCCGACAAAGGGGAAAAAGTGGCGTGTAGCGTGGCGAATAAACGGCTCCGCAGCCGATAAAGCTTATCGATTCGTCAATTACAATTGTGGATTTATTATCGAGGCGTAAAATTTAATATTTGTTCGGAAAATAATAAATCCGGTTTCTGTGCGTCGAAAATTAGCAAAGACAACGAATTGAATAAATTTCAACGGTATTCTCATGACATCTTAACATGAGACGATAGATTGTTCGACGATAGGAGGCGCCTTCATGGGAATTCCCAGGGTCCAGCGGTTCGATGAGAAAAAAAGAAAAAATTCATTACTTCGTTCGAAAGAGGCACCTGGTTTCGTCTGTCGCTCCTCACAGGCAAACGTCTTACCATAGTAATTAATAAGAGTATAATCAACGATCAATTATCTCGTTGATAGTGTAGTACCTTCCGCCTTTTATATCTTCCCCTATCCTTCTCTCTCTCTCTCTCTCTCTCTCGCTCTTTCTCTTTCTCTCTCTCTCTCTCTCTGTACTGCCTCTTGACTATACCCTTCAGCTCATTTCCGCCCACGTGTACTTAATAACGGTCACAGGGAAGAACCAATGCGAAAAGAAAGTAATCGTGGTTTCAATTTCAGAATTTATTTATTAAAATTATTGTGGTTTAATCAGCAAAATTATTTTTAATTATTATTTTACATTGTTATTAATTATTATTATTGCAATCACATTTCTAGTTTCTATTTTGAGAAGTGTAAATATTACATTCACTATTTCGTAGGTACAAAGTGATAGATCGCAGTGGTTAAGTCAGTTTGCAAATCGATCTCGTACAGTGTAAGTCAAGCGAGGCGAACTGTGAATCACGATTATGAATGGTAAAATTTCCAGAATATATGCGGGGATGAACGACGACGACAATGATGACGCGGTTGATCGAGAACGTGAGATGGCCATCACATACTCAATTTTCTAAAGGTTTCATAACATCCGTCTTTCAAGGAGGACGCGGTGCCGCACCCTTCTGTCCTATTTCAGATTCTCGAAGGCTAATTTTCCTGACAGAGACATTTTCGTTGGTCCAGTCCGGCTTTCTCTGCATCCTCGACCACTGCTGTCTTTTCCATTTCACCCTCTCGATAGATCGTAAGACCTACGGGAAAGAGGGGCGTAGGAAAGGAGAACTAAATCAATGTAGGACATTTATATTGGCTGGAAATCGCTGACTCTCCACGGACGACTGTGGACATCCGAACGGGACATATTAAGATTTCTGATCCGCCGTGTCGACCGCGGCGACATTTTTATCATTGCGTGTCCTTTCCTTTCCTGCACGTCCTGCCGCGAGGAGGAAATAAAACGTGAATTATTGTCCATGCGGTGTCTCTCTCTCTTGCCGCTCCGCACGTGCTTCAGCTCCCAGTCTCTACAGACCCGGGTTAAAGTGGCCGTTATGGTTTTCGGTGAATAATTTAATGGCCCGTTTAGTGATGTCGGCTCGTGAATATCGAACGACATCTCGATACGCTTAGCAAACATTTTTGTCCGTTCAACCGAATTTCGCATCCATCGCTAACCGAGAAAATTCAAGTAAACTTATAGCGATTAAACACTAATCTGTATAAATAGTGAGTGACCCCTAGTCTGCCCGTTAAAAATATTAAATAACTTAAATTTTTTTATTAACAAATTATTTCTATCATGCACTTTGTTCACAGTTTATTGATTAATTTTTGTTTTGAAAGTTGTTTAAATTCATTTATTTCCTATTGTGATCTCATTTGTTACGACTATAAAGAATAAGAAGAAGAGCGACAATTAAAAGAGAGGAAAGAAACATGATGTACAAATCGGTCATTGCCAAAGTTCCATGTTCGATCGCGGGTGTCAAAGCAATTCATTTAAATTAATAGGACCAGAGTCCGTACAGCGCAGCTTATCAGCCGATTAGTACCAGTTTTAATCTCCCTCTCTTGATCGGAGAGATGTTCTTATTTGTAAGGTCGTTATCGACCGGTTTTGCTGATAAAGCTCAATACTTTTATCGGATCATGATTATTCCTCTATCTCTCCCAGATATTCCGGTACCAGCGTTGCACACTCTCGAAAACGATTTCATGTCGTTTTGTCAGCAATAGTGTTCATTCCTTTTTCTCTGTCCCTGTTCTATGTTGTATCATATCAATCAAAAAAGAAGAACAACAGAGATGGAACGAATGCATGTTTTCTATCCGCGTTACGATCGAAATCCGCGAACGTTATAGAGTTATATCTTCCTACAATAAACCATTACCTAAGTTTTAAATCTAAAATCATAAGAAATTGACCTATCATAGTCGATTATTCTTCTCACATTCGAATCACGTGATGGGTCAATTTCTTACGACTTGAGACTTAAAGCATAGGTAAAGGTTTATTGTAGAAAATCTACAATAGATTGACCATCAATCGTTTGTGCCTCCTCGAGTCAATCAATTTCCAGTTGCTCCACGACGAATGGAAATGTACTCTTGTAAAACGCGCGTTCAAGAGTCACTAGCGATTCAAACCAGAAGACTAGAGATCCTCAAGTGGCATCTACAATGAGATTTTAAGGTGTAAAACTTAAATTTAATCTTTAAGTAAGAAATTGATCAATTACAGCCAAAGAGGAAAACAATCAACTATGATTGGTCAATTTCTCATGGCTTAAAGCTCAAGTTTTACGCCTTAAGATTTCATTGTAGACATCGCTTAAGAGATTGGACACCATACATTTGATTCGCCATATTTTACAGAATCTACTCAAGATAAAATGAGATAGGTTATGCATAAGATAGAAAGAGATATCCGCGCATCTCATTTTATCCTAAGATATCATCTATCTCATTCTATCCTAAGCATGGAAAAATATGGTGTACCAAAAGAAGTTGTGTCTAAACGATGTTCAATCTCTTTCTTGGGGATCTCTATCCCGGGCTTATCGTCCATGCGGCACGGAGATATTACTCCGAGGAGAGGATCCCTCCGCGTCGTTTCTTTCGCGAAATCGCGCTTCCATGCACGATGATTGGATCGCGCGTCACTCCCACCTCGACCACGCGCTCTCGATCGACGTTGGTGAACGCGCGATACCGCGGCCGACAGTCGCGCGTAGTCGGCCGCATCGCTCGGTATTGTTTCACGTCAAATCGAATCGAGTCTCATCGTTGCCACACAGTCTGAATTCGCACGTGGTTTCACGACTATCGATCTATCGCGAGAGTCCCCACGCGGCACTCCGCGCGTAAACGTAGTTGCGAAGTTCCGGCGTCGGCAAAGTTGTACGATTCTTTCATGGCCCAGAGAAGGCGTTAAATTTCGGCCTGACGCCCCATAATCCTCGCGTTAGCAGCCGAAGTTTATTCTACTACCGCCTTCGCGCGAAGCGGAGCGCGCGGCACTTTTCGACGTGTTGGAAAAGCGGGACGAGAGAGAGAGAGAGAGAAAAAGAGAGCGAAACGGGAGGGCGAAAGAAGACCGGCATCGTGCGCGAAAGTTTTCGGCACGGTGCAAGCGGATAAGGCAGTGCCGTGGAATATTTTAACATATATCACGACGAGAGAGAAAGAGAAGAGAAATTGGGACGAGGGGTTGTTATAGCGCGCGATTGCTGTCTCCCTCTCTTTCCTCTTTACTTGGCCAGCTCCTCTTCCGTTTCGTCTTCCTCTCTCGTTTTCGCACGGCAACTCTCTTCCGTTCGTCGTCGGATCTATGTACCTTTGTGGTGGTGATGTGCCGTTCTGTATAACGTGACCCGTGTGATAGGACAGAGTCGGTGTATCGTTCGAATCAACGCTCACATACCTCCGACCGCCAACATGTTTGTCTGTCACACGGACTACGGCAGCTATAAAATGGTAAATTTACCGAAAACGCGGACTACGCAAAGTCTCTCGATTGTATCCGTACCTTTGGTATAACCAGAACGATCGATAGATCTCCGTTTCTGTCGCGTGCACTCTCTGTGCATCATCCTCTTACATTGTTTTTTTCATCCCGAAGCTCTCGTGTCTATCTTGGTTCAAGGAAAGGGATATGGAAGGGAAAGGGATATGGAAGGGAAAGGGAGCGCTAACCATAAATCTATAACTTGGAACTGAGAGCACGAATGTGTTCTGTATGTAACTCGCAGTTCGCATAATCCGTCTTCGGTCCGCGACTCTTCTCGAGGAGGAGAACATTTCCCGATCTATGTAGTTCTCTCGGAGAAACGTCCATAATGGATGAGTAATCAAGTTATATTGGGTAACACCGTTTGTTCCGATAGCGCGCTTTATCCTTCATTTAAATGATTGGAGTGCAATATCGGATTAGACAATCGAAGATTTCACTGCAAATTCAAATGTGTATAAAAAGTGTATAAAGTTTGTTATGTATACGTTGTATGTACGTTATTTAGTATTCCGTGTAAAAATGATACTATACTACATGTTTAAATGTGTAAATCCATATTTGTATGCAGTATAGTGTTATTTTTGCGGAAAACTAATCACTTGATTTTGCAGTGTTTTTATTATGGAACTACTTCCACTTTATTATCAGCATCTTGCCTTACATTCGACATCTCTATATTAACGAGTTCCCAAATTCAACGAGCTTCTAATAATTATTTTTATGGACGTCGTACTTTCTGACCTTCAACACGTTCTAAAAATTGAAGCACTGTATATCTACCGAGTAAATCTAGTGTCGCTGAGACAACGCGTTTATCACTGGCATTTTTAACACATAAAGTCTGAGTTTAACGATTTTTTTTTATGAAGAATAAAATTATCACAGCGCAACGCGACGAATGTCGTTAAATCAGATCTTCTACTCGTCCCTGTGAAGATTGATGATGTTAATTAGATCGAGGAGGACGACCTAATCTTAGATTTTTATTGATGTCCCCGTTGCGCAAGGATAACCGTGTGTATGTATACGTATGTGTGTAACCATTTAATGACTCCATCATACCGATTTTCTCTCTCTAGAAGCGCACGTTCCTCTTTCGCTTTCGTCTATGTCGCTGAATTAATGATTATTCTCGCTACGAGCCACGACGTTGCTTGATGTCGTAATAGTCGACCGGGTCTATCGTAAGATCGATGGAGAGATGCGCTACAATACAATGCACAAAGATGTCGCAAGAAATGCAACATCATGCTGGTGTCCGCCTGATAGCTGGTGGTGGACTCCGTGTGTCGTTGAAATTACAGCGTAATTTTTCGCATTATACGAAATGCTGAAACGCCGACAAAGTCGATGAAAAGTTTCGCGGCAAACATCACGACGAAGAAAATTATATGCGCGGCATTTCCGTTTGTCGCTGCATGTTGATTCGCGAGTTAATCGGTCGAATCATAGGATTTCTTCGTTTTTTTTTTAAAGCCTTTTATATTTAATAATGAATTCTTAATTAAATTACTTCTTCTCTGTTGCAGTATGGCTCGGATGAATTCGGACAGGACTCGCCGAGATACACGTCGCCGAAGGGTGCCCTTTACGCGGATTCCTATTACATCGGTAAATAAATAAAAAATAAGAATTATTAAAAATAAGAAAAATCAAAATCTCGTTTTTTTTTTATTTCAAAAGTGACACAATTAACAAAAATGTAATTTTTTAAATTATTACCATGAATGAGTTTGGTAAAAATAATTCTCTTAATCATCAAAAGTAGATTTAACTGCACATTCCATCTTTGTTAAAAGAGAACTTAAGTTTTTAAGAAGAATAAGATTTTACAATTTAAATGTAAACTGTGATATTTTATGTAATTTTTGATTGATTATTCCAGATTTGTTACAATTTTGTAGAATACGAATTAAAATCATTACAATTCAAAAAGAGTTTTTAAGGGTTGTAAAATAAAAGTGACGTAATATGATTATGGTTTTAAGAGTATATTTTTTGCTAATATTAATATTTGATTAATGAATAATTTTCTGTTAAGATAAAAAGGAGTTTTTTCTCTTTTCTAAAAAGACCTGGTTTTTTTTCGTTTTATCACTTTTTTTTAAGAGTACGATCTATACTTTAGTTTTACTAACTCCGATAAAAATAAAATGGAATTTTATTGAATGAATCATTGCATCCTTGATATCTCTCCGGGCAAACAGACATCACGTAGATTAAGAACGAAATTAGAGCGCGTGGTAACAAACTCGTTATCGTTACTAATTTCACGAAAGTAGTTATGAAATAGATTACTGACTTATATCTGTTAATAATCGATATCAGCGGACATGGATGTAATTAAACGAGATAGTGCGAACCTCCTGGTGGGTTCGATAGATCGATGGTTATCTGCGAATCGGCAGCCATCGGCATAGGCGCGGGTATGTGTACGTACGTCGCGTACGTATACGTACGTATATATCATTTGGAAATCGCATAACGATCTGAATAGACGATAAAAGGAATTTTACGAGCGCACTAATATTCAACTGTTTAACGTTCGCTCGTAAAATTTTGCCGTTCTGCCTGTCGCGCGTAAAAACAATAACAATCTCGTTATTTGTTCAAGCGGCGTGGCGGGGCATTGAAGTTCGTCGCTGGATTTCGCGGATATATCCGGCACACCGCTGTCGAAAAAAAATTCCACGGAAAACTTCGTCGACGAGATATTGCCAATAAAAGCAATTCTTCGTTGCTTGCTTCGCTACCGGCCACTGCGAATGTTACTTTGTTGTTGCAATGAACATTTATTGAAGCGCTGGCGTCTTAGAATCACTATTTTAGTAATTTTTCGTCGCTCGCAAAAGTCGCTTTTCTTTGATGTGCTCAATCTCTTACGTCATACTCCGTAATATTGATTTGTTGCTTTAAAATTAATTTAACGCGCAGAATTGTTTCACATAGGAACAATTATTATGTCGAATTATTATGTGAATTGCTCCATTAGTTGGAACTACTGCTGATTTTTATGGAGCTGTAATCGTTTTACGGAGTAAATTTTATTTTAGATTATAACGGTCTTTGAAAAATTATCATTAAGACAAAGTGCGATGTACCATCACGCTCTATGCTTCGCGGATATTCGTCGCTGCTCTTCAGACTCGTGCAAGAAATCGTTGGAAATTGTATACAAAACTTAATAAAACTCCGGTCGATAATATGAAATTTTCACCCTTCGTTCGTTTGAATCTTCAAACTTCAATACAGATTTTTATATTGTTCTTATATTGTTCCGTTATAAAGATTTAAAAAAAAGTTATATAAGTTTGTGAAAGCTTTTTGATAATAAATTTTTACACAGAAGTTAGATTGTATTTTACTTATTTTTTATTGATTTAAATTTATCTACTAGAATTTACAATCAAAAAATCAATTGTATTTTTAAAGTCCAATGTTGCCGGTGAAGGATTAACATTTAAGTAAAAATAACAAAGGATTTATTTGATTAAATCCTAAATAACGTGTAAAAGAATGCAAAGCACAAGTAATTATAAAAAAGTCACGTTAATGAACCAAATGATCCGTAGAAAAATTTTGCATATTTAAATATGCAAATATTTTAGATGATCTTTACACGATGATATATCTATGAAATCGACGAAGTTTTCACCGCAGGGCTCGTTGTTATGGATCAGATGAGAAAAGTAGCAGTTTAAGTACGCTTTCGAAATACGTGTCGGCGCTCGTGGCACTCGGTAGCTGACCGGAATGGCTTATAAATGGGAGGCCACGACGAGGGGGGTGAAAAAGTTTTATCAGACATCGAACACCGGTAGTTGGTAGGAACGCCCGAGTAGTTTGGCTTAGTTTCCGTTTTCTCGTCGAGGAGTGCCCGGTACGGGAATTATATCAAGCAAAAGTATCAAGAAATACGTTCCCGAAGCTTATTGCTGTTGTTTTCAACTGAAATAATAGTCCGCGCCAGTACCGCGTCTATTGGCTCTTATACCGGGTGTGTGTGCGGTTCCACCGCAAACGACACCCGGGAACCGAGTGAGACGTTGGAAAGCGCGAAATTTCGACTTGGCGAAAGTCCAGGGAAGTTGTATCATACCGCGGACTCGTTCTCGAAATAATTACTGCGGAAGGAATGACATCGCCGCTTGATTAGGAAGTTTGGCGCGGCGCTTGTTCGCAGCGGAACGTTGCCGTTGTGTTAATCGACCAAAATTATATAAACATTATGAAGTGCAAGGCATCCCTGACGAGAGGAAAATTCGATTAAATGCTGCGAGGATGCATTTTAATTCGATTTGGACGCCCATTATCTGGGCACGTGCGCGACATTCTACGCTCGCTGAGTGGAGAACGCCACGTGCTCTATTATTTATTATTTCCCGCTCCAATGACGTAGAAAGTGCTCGGGGTAGTCGACGAGATTCTATTCTACATTGCGATACTTCAATTACATCGAACGAGAAAGAATTTTTACGAACACGACGAGTGGATGTCGTGTTCAAAAGGAAGCACGTTCCGAAGGTATCTAATAATGCGTCGCGCAAAATTCTTATTTATTACTCCATAATCTATATTATCGAGATATTCTGAAATTTCCTTTTTATAAACACGTGGTTGCTCTGAATTGATTATTTAGATCTCGAATATTCGAATAATAATAGGATGACACATGATTGATCGAAACCGCGTCTCTCTCTCTTGTTGCAGATGGTAATACTACAGGAACCGGTCCCGGCGACCCGTGGACGGGTAGCGGCGGTGGTGTCCAACCCCCATATAGTGGATATGCACCCTCTCACCTGGCGCAGCCAGCCTATCCCATGCACCTACCCCACGACCCCATGGTAAGTGATTTCTCCTACCCCCCCCTCTCTCTCTCTCTTTTTCTCTCTCGCATTCTCTCATTTCTATCCCGACTATACCCTTGCCACGGCCGAATCCGAAGAAACGATCAATCACGCGTGACTCGACTGCTAGTTCCTACGGAGCCGCCGTCGCGAAAACGACGTCTCTGGAACTTCGTAATAGACACAGGGATATTTCTTCTTCCATATTCTCTGTACGTGAGTTCGGTGAGGAAGTCGACAGATTAAAACCTAAGCGGGCGACCTAATCTTGGTGCTACGGAAGATCGATGTGTCTCCCGAGCAGCTTTGGTGATTCTCTCTCTCTCTCTCTCTCTCTCTCTCTCTCTCTCTCTCTCTCTCTCTCTCTCTCTCTGTTTCAAAAATCGATGAGGTCCGACGAAACCTCGATTGCGTAAAATTGACGTATAAAATTGAATTCGATGATGAAAGATCGATTCTTTGTACCGGAGAACTCGAACGCCGTAATTTCACTACGAACTCTCACATATCGCGAATTTCGTTAATTCGCGAACTTTTACTCCATCGACGTCGTTGTACATCGAAACGGACGGATGGCTGCTCAAGATGCACTCTTCTCAGACGAAATTCCGAGAAATGCGGGATTCTCGACGTTCTCAACGATTCTCGATCGAAAGAACATCTAATACAAATATACGAACTTTTCAGAGATTTATCGTATCGTTTAATGGCTTTCCACGGAACGTGATAAATTCCTAAATGCTAAATCTCGCCGACAGTCTCGGCGATTCATGAATTCACGCGAAGCACCGAGGGTCGTCTCGAGGACGAGTCGCGCGTCGTTTCTCGGTCGGCCATTACTCTTCAACCAACCGACGTCGGCTCTAATCCTCTTCGTCAACCATCGTGATCCAGCGGACCAGCTGGTGGTCTCTTCTAGCTGTCTTATTTCGGACCACCCGGTTGATTGTCGCGTGTGCTCGAGGAGAGACGCATTCTCTCTTCGTCGGCTCGCTATGGTTGAGAGACACTGTTGACAGTGCTCCACGTACCCGGAGTAACGTCAAATGACTCACTGGCGTCTATATATAGTCCCGACCCTCCCGCTACTCCTTGTTTCTAGTCAAGTGCAGCCTTCGTTTGATTTACGCCGTTCATGGTTACCACGAAATCCTCCTCTTCGTGGCACCTCGTACCCGTCTCTCGGGCAGCCTCTCTCTCTTTGAGACAACGAGAGTAGGCTTCTGCTACCGGCATATGACGTCGTGGTCGTGATGCCTTCGGTAATCGCCGATAGCTAGCTAATAAATGGCGAGATCGCTAACGTTGATTTTATTTTTATTAAAACAACGTTCTTTTATATACATATGTATATATACAATAGATTGGAATAAACTTCCGGCGCTCTCAGATCATAAAGTCCAACTTTTAATGTAAGACAAATCATTTTATTGTCGTTCGTGTACAGCTACAGAGAGGCCTTTTGGCCTATGTGATATGACAAGAAATAACGTAAAGTAAATATCAATGTTGTACGATTTAAGATGAATGCGCCTAAGAAGGATAGAGTTAAATGTCACGAAGATTTTTTTTGGTTACCAAAGATTGAACATTTATGATCTTCCAATTTAATGAACCCATCTTCTGAGAACGCCATCCGCAAGTCCATCGAAAAAGAGATGTCGCTGAATGTCTTTAAGTTTTTCTAGTACATCTGTCAACATGTCGAAATCTCGGTCTCGCGACCATCTCGATATCCATCACAATGCTTCTTCATAAAAGCGTTGATTAAAGGCGACGTTTTACGTGCGGCACGTACGTCTCTGTAAGCGTCTTCCGGACACTCTAATTTGTTGATAAATACACTACGCTCCATAGACCGTCGACGGTGGCTTAAAATTAGACTTTTACGAGCAGTTTCAGTAGGTGCGAGAGAGCTCTATCCCACGCTCGGCGTATCCGATATCAAAGCTGGTCGAGGTGATCCATTATAACCAGAAAGACGCGCTTGAGGCTATCGTACAAATCGCGAGAACCACGCGGCTCC
The DNA here is from genome assembly GCF_001594045.1 of Atta colombica. NCBI lineage: Eukaryota > Metazoa > Arthropoda > Insecta > Hymenoptera > Formicidae > Atta > Atta colombica. The sequence continues at coordinate 442,117 of NW_017259257.1, read as the reverse complement.
TGGAAATCACTCGGGATTCTTGTAATAGAGATCTTTATCGTTTGTAACTACATAGGATAAATCAATCCGACGTTTCGCGCACGCATGAACGCATTCGAAGAAGACAGAGCATCTCTTCTGAAATCCTGCTGAAATGCCTGACAAAGTCTTTCTATGATGAAATCCACGAAGATAGCGATTGAGACGCTTAGACTAGATCATCAAATAGAGCATAATGACTGTTGGTGTCGTTATATCTTCCTGTTTCATAAATCAGACGACGTTCCTGCGAATCTATAGAATTCCTTCTATACAACAGGGACAGATTCTGAGATTCCGACATACTGAACGCAAGTTCGATAATTAATGTTGAAGATCGCGTATTCCCACGACTTCGCCCCCAAGATGGGATTACCACAAGAACCGAGCGTCGAACCATTTGCGCTTGGCGGTTTCAGGCATACTCAGCGATGTCGCCGAATGGTGAATCTGCAGCGCCGATCCTGGGCTCGGCGGTGACCAGTGCGGCTTCCCTGCCGCCAATGTCGACATTCCGGGGTAGTGCCGCGGTCGCGGCGAACAGCGGCACAGGGGCGCCGTCGCCGGCATCGTTGCAATATAGCCATAGTCCTGGTGCACCGACGACCGCGCCTTCCGCGTCCAACACTGCGCCCACGACGAACCAGCAATCCACCACGGACGACACCCTCGGCAAGACCCTCGCATCCGTCGTGAGCACTCGAGTATGTTAAATCCGTTAAATCATTTTTTTTACGCTAATGAAGAAAAGATGATTAATAAAAAGATAAAACGTTATAAAATAATGGATATTATCCGTTAATTTGAGATAATGTTTGGACGATCTAAGTAATCTACGTAAACATCTAGAGATGTTCTTATTGAAATTTAATGTAACATTTGTTGCAACATTCGGATACATCGTACTTTACGACGCGACGTCATCACTTCGCGAATAATTCGGATCTTCGTAATATCATCGTACTTCGTAATATTATGTTACGATTGCGTCGTTATCACATTTTTCACAGATTTATCCCACGGACCAATCAGTATCCAGTTATAGCAGTAATCCATCTACACCCGTCAGTTCGCCACCACCTTTAACCGGTTCGGCACCAGGTTGGGCACCTGGAGCCGCGCCAGTATCTCCGCATTTTACGGCGGATCCTAATCGTGGTATTCATATGGTATGTATCTCGTATTTCTATGATTACTAATTACGATTGATCCGGCACAAGCTGCAAGACCTTTTCAACGTTGTCCATTTTCAAATTCTTTTAGGAATTTATTATTTTGTGATATATGGAAATCTCTCTTTAATAAATCAAACATCGTTGAAAGGTTTCTTAAACGCGTGTATAATTTTTGGCCGCTTCAGAAACATGCACGGGACAATTTTTCACTTTTACAAAGGAGCTGGAACACAACAGTTATATTTTTCCAATGATATTTCTCTATACCTACACTACATATCGACGATGTATTATCAATTATCAGTCGCGCAATTTTTATATTTCTTTGGGAAGAGGAGAGGATTGTTGCGAGCAACAGAGGAGCGGTATACAAGCGGAAATATAAAAAGAAAAAAAAAGCTGTTGTTTGTGTCATAAAGGTTAATTTTTTTTATTACGAGAGATTACAGTCGCTATTCGCACATAATCACGCAGCACTGAAGTTGTGTACAAAGTGCATGATCGCGTTTGCACCGAGAAATCACCATTTGTGTTCTTCCTTTATAAGCGACTATTTATTTATATCCTCCCCTCGCCCTTATTTGCGTACAAATTATTAAGTTTATCGTCTCTCCCGTTCATTTGGCGACACACTTTTATTCATTCCGCCCTGTTTGTTGTGAACGTTGTGTTGACTTGGTTGTTTCTCTTTTTTTTTTTGGTTTTGTTGTTGCGTTGGTGTTGTGTGTGAAGCCGGCGCCTGAACAGCAGAGGCTAGACGATGCCATCGGCTTCCTTCGCGACCACGCCGAGGTGAGGACCGCCGAATTTCAGTTTTTTTACCAACCTTCTCATTCTCTCCTTTCTTTTCCACATTCTTTACGCATGTTTACACCACGACAAATGCCACGAAATATCCATTGCACTTTTTGCTAATTACGCTTTCAATTAATTTTGATTATATATTGTGATAAGGTTTTCACATTGTGCACAATATATAATCATAGCTTGTACTTTTCCATTAACAAAACTTTCGATAATCAATCGGCATTAAACCCTTTAATCAATCTAATCGGTCAGACTCTTTTTTTACATAATACTTTTATAATTCTATTTTTCTTCCAAGATGCTTTTTCGGTTAGTCGAACTATCTCTCATGGAATTAGAAACGAAATAAAAGAATTCAATATTGATTTTCTCTCTTTGAAACTTTTCTGGAACAAACCAAGACTCTAAGGAAAATAAAAAAACGTTAGTGATACGTCTTCCTAGAATTCCTCGAATAATAATAAAGCAGTAGACAATTTCGAGCTATCGGCGCGTAATCGAGTCGCATTTTCGGTATTCTGTTGGTACAGGGAGCACGAATGGAGGAGCGGTTAGATGATGCCATAAACGTATTGAGGAATCACGCCGAAAGTCAAGTAGCCCTTCATCTTGGCCCAGTTGGTCCACACGGCGGGATATACTCGCATACCTCACCACCGCAGCTAGAACATTTGGTAAGAAACTTCGTCAATCAGTAATAAATAAAAAGTACCAGGGCAATCATGATGGATTGCTCCTTTTATTTATTTCGCGATATAATATTATGATTCTTTCAGGCGAGTCCACATCCTGCAGTAACGGTGACGCAATCTCAGGGTTCCTATCCTGGTCTTACGCCTACGCCCGACACAGATGGTTCCATCAAGATCGAAAGGTTACCTGTGACGAATGCCAGTAAGTTGAACCTGAAGTGATGTAAAGGATGAATCGTAATATAATTTGCAACATAGGAGAAATCAGATCACAATTATGACAATAATCCCTATAACAAAGGATCTTGATAGTAGTCTTTCCTCGGTTTATTCTTGCGTTAAAAATCATCCGGTGATTTTTTTCATAAGAAGAATAAGAATCGTGATTACGCGTTTACTTTACTTTTATCATGCTGTTCTATTCTTGCATCGTCGCATCATTGAGCAGTCACTTTTCCCATGAATTCCCGCGAAGGAAAGGGAAAAGGGAAGGAGCTCCCAGGTGTTCCACACAACGGACTATTCGCGGCCGAATAAGGAAATATTAGATAAATCACGCGAAGTCTTTGCTGTCCGGTGGTCGTGCCTGCATTATTCCCGTGAGTACATTCGATTATCTCACTCTTCGTTTCTCTTTCCGCCTCGTTGCGTCTGTCCCTTTCGGCCTCCCGCACTCTTAGAGTCATTATGCCGATGGAGAACATTTAGTATCCTTTTACTACGGATTAGGAGATCCTACCTATGTTAGTTTGTCGAAGGAATGCAGAACACTCTTGTGAGTTTAGAAACTATTTACGCGCTTTGTACTGTAGAAATATGTAGAGGGAAATTCATGGAACCTCTGTGATAACTTCCGTGAAAAACAGTATATCGAGAATTAAAGAATTCAAATCCTTTAAGGAAATAAGTATTCAATTGCGCAGGTAGCTGCACCATAAACATTTCGTTTGCAGTTGCAAATGCGTCATCGAGCGCAACATAAAAATGATCGCACTTTCGCACACAATCATGCGTCTGATTTATCCGCCGCGATTGTCCCGCGAAGACTTTTAAAGAGATACATTCGCGGCATACATGAGTATAATATTATTCGTAATACTCTCGCGAAAGAGAGAGAAAACATTTATTTATTGGTCTGCTGAATCAGAGTTGAGCGAAATCCCATAAAGCGCGCTTTCTGTATCTAATTGGACGCTTTCGGTTTCGTGACTAAGCCTCCTTGCCTAAAGCTCCGGGATAATCGAAGATCGTGATCACCATCTTCGGCCAAGGTCAGTCGCGTTTATTCTTTCTCCATTTCCGGATAAGTCCGTGCCATTTTTCCGCTATTACATCAGATAATCTGGTGACAATGCTCAAATGAGGCTGCTGTCATCATCATAGTCTGCTTTTGAAACTCCTTGAAGAGATATCTTTCGTCAATTAGATCGAAGAAAAGGAAATCATACACTGACATAAATTTTACCTGATTTCTTCTGTCTTGCAAATTGTATAATGTAACAATGCAATTGTCGCGGAACTTTTACGCAACAGTATCAATAATGAGCAGAATACATCCCCTTAGAAAAAAGGAAAGATCCGCCCGATAGTAGCGGCGGCGAAACGAAACCATCAAGCAGTGAACTCGCAGCGGCCGGTGTAATCGGGGCTGCTACAGTTAACTCGACGTCGCAAGGAAAAGGAACGAAGAGATCGCGTAGATAGTAAGTATCTGAAGATTTTTCGAAATAAATTTCTAAATAAATTTCTCGGAGGATTAGACATATCGAGTAACAAAAAAGATAAAAGCGATAAAATAAGAAAAGCTGCAATCGATATATACGTATTAATGTCCGTCATTTCGCTCCAAAAAAGACTCTATGGATATTAAAAATAAATAAATAAATAAATAAAACATTCTCTATATTAATTTGAGAGTTTAGTTGAAAATTAAACGAATTAATAATTAATTGGAGATGCGCTCCGATCTTTGAAAATTTATTTTTAAACTAACTTGCTGTGTCTTTGAACAACCGTTGTTCGAGCGCCGATGAAGACTGCGACGATCCTGGCACCAAAGCGGTGCGCGAGAAAGAACGTCGCCAGGCCAACAACGTGCGTGAAAGGTTAGTGAACACACGCAGTACGCACTTCGTTGCATCTTGATACAAACAATTTCTTCCGTCCTATTCTCCGTTCCAATCCCGCTAATATATACACGTCACTTACACGATGCGTATTCCCTATCGCTAAGTGTAACGTAAAAAAAAATCTGTACATTTTTCTGAGGAAAGTTCCTGACCACCTAGTCGTATGCATGCCTAAAACGAAGTGTTATTTGTGATGAGCAATAAATTGTGAGACGATTAATTCATGAACGATCGGGGGAAAACGCGCGGCATGTTTACGACTTTGTTATAACATAAGTACAAGTCCCGTAATCCTTTATATCCGTTGCACTGTATAAGGCCCGTATTCAGGCGTGATAATTAAAATGTTTCTGGTTAAGAGGACAGAAATGAGATGAGACAAGATGGAATGTTAACAGCTCTCTCGTGCGTACCTGCAAATCAGTCTCATTTTAATTCAGCTGCGATTCGGTCCCTAGGCATGCCACTTTGTTTAGAACATTCCGCACTTATTCTGCATCATTGAACGTTGCATCAAATTGCTCAATTATATAAACTTTTCTCTTTTTATCCCTACAAGCGCATTTTTTTACTACCTTTGTACAAATGAAAGAACATGTCGTATTATTTGTAAACTGATAAATCTCACTGTGTGGACATACACGTGTCACATAAATTTTTATGAGGGATTGTCATATTATTCTTCAAATAAAAATCGATCGATATCGATCTTTCAATTATATATAATCAAGTATTTCGATAATTAACTACCTTTTTTTAAATCCGCACTTTATTTTTTTATTTTATTTTATGTTTAAATCCTTTCAAATCATATCATTCTAAAAAAAAATGATAAACAATTATATAGATGTCATCTGCATTCTCTAATTTTCTAGGTCAGCATCAAAATAGAAGATCTACATTTTTCGATCCGAAAGATCACTGTCCCTTGACGTGATTATTCGCCATCGATTGTTTGTTCTGTGCAAAGAATACGGGCCTTTAAATTCGTAACCTACTTATTATCCACGATTTCAAAATTATGAAACCATCTGCGTGTGTTCATTATTATATCGCTTGTCTATTGCAATAAGAAATGTATGTATTTATATGAAATTTGCTCGAACAACAATTAGGTGATTAGACTCCAGCAAGTCAAAAGCTATTTTCTTCGCGACTATATCGCGCGCGTGTCGCTTATGTTAGTAATTCGATTGCTGTTAGATAATTTAAGCGATATAGGCTAGAGTAAGTTGTGACGTAAGCCAGGTGATTAATCGCGTATTGTTATTGCGCAACTGTTGTTCGAGCGCTGAGGACGAGGATGATGATCCCGACATGAAGGCACAAAGGGAGAAAGAGAGGCGGCAAGCAAATAATGCTAGGGAAAGGTAAGATCAATGATATACGCAGCGGACATAAAAAATATCAAATTTAATCTACAGTGATATGACAATTCTGATTAGTAGTAATGGCGGCCCGTATTCTATGTATATGTGACATAGTAATATAAGAGAATATTAAAAGTATTTCTCGATTATGATGAAAATAAATGACATAGTTCCCCATATATAATAATTTTATAAAATCGGCATGTTCTCGTACATATCTATGCATGAAAAATTTACTCCTATCACATGCTTACACAGTTGCATTTGTATTATAATAAAGAATTGTAAGATATGCACTACCACTCAAAAGTTTCAACATATTTTATGTTTCAGCTAACAATTCATATTTTTCATTTATAAAAAAATATGAAATTAATTTGATACACTCTCTTATTTTCGGATTCAGTAGAATCGTGAATTGCCGACAAATATTTATAAACTATATATAAATTATATAAACTATATAAATTGTAAATAAATTCCTCGAATAGGCAAATAAATCATGGTACTTATATTCGTATATATCAGTATAAAAAAATATATCTATTTCATGTGCGATTTAGATATTGATAAATATTTAGATATTGTGATGACTAACAATAAGAGAATAGAAATAATATATATTCTTGCAGAAATTAAGCATCAGATTAAATTCAAGTCTTTATCTTAAGACATTCAAAGAACTTGTCGGCAAAATGCCAAGATTTTGACTTCTGTTATGAAAATTCAAAGAGATTTAAGCTTGAAGAAATAAAAAAATTTGAGAAAAATATATTTATTTTTCTAGTTTTAATGAAAATATGTAATATATATTAAATTAAAGAATTATAATGCATAATATAACTATATTTATATTTTATTCTTTTCATTTCTTTTTTGATATTACGAGGTTTCCAAATGGAGAACTGAAACTTTTAAGCAGTAGTATATATGATATTGTACAATTATATTTCTCATAATTTGCTCTGCTGTATTAATTTTTTCTAAACATATACAAGAAGAATATTGCTTAATGTGATGAGTGTGTAAGTAGATGTAAAAAAATGTAATATTACAAAATTATTACATATAGTATGTAATCAAGAACTTATTCCTTTCTATTTAACATTGAAACTTAAAGAAGATGCTCTCGTATTTTAATAAGATAATTAACATAATTTCATTTTTCATCAGGATACGTATCAGGGATATCAATGAGGCTCTAAAGGAACTTGGCAGAATGTGTATGACACATCTAAAGACGGATAAACCTCAAACGAAGCTCGGTATTCTCAACATGGCTGTTGAAGTTATAATGACACTCGAACAACAAGTCAGAGGTGCATATACCAACATGCGTTTTGATTAATTGTATCATATCAATCTGTATAAATATTCGTGTGTTTAATCTATTCTTTTTTTTTATTCAGAGCGGAATCTTAATCCGAAGGCTGCGTGTTTAAAAAGAAGAGAAGAGGAGAAAGCCGAGGATGGTCCGAAATTACCAGGCCATCTTGCAGCGCACATAGCACATCCGCATTCTCATCCACACGCGCACTCCCAACCGCCCTTTCCCGCATTACCTGTAAGATTTTGTCAAAGTTAAATTCAATACAAGTAGGATTATTTTGAGATGCATAAATAAAATATACATGTTTGTTTTAGGGTCCACAACCTTCCCTTCAGCACAATCCACCACAGCCGCAGTAGCAGCGGCTCAGTGGCGGTATCATTCTGTGTTAAGGGGTAGATACATCTTAAAATCAATAAAAAAACAAGTTTATGAACATGACTTACATACCTATATAGGATTTTTCTCGGCTCTTATAAGTTGTGGGAATGTGCAAAAAATTGTGGATATTATGTGGTGCATTACATTAATAGAAGAAAGAAAAGAAGAAGAGATATGAAACACTCTCAATCGTAGTTTTAAAATATTTTGTTCGTTATTTAATATTTATATATTAATTAATATTTGTATAATTTTTTAATAATTTGAATTCGGCTTGGAAAACGTCTATCTATTGATTTAAGGATATGTACAGTGTTAAAAATGTCATGAAATTTAATGTATTTTTAAGTTACACAAATTAAATTCAATTTTATCACACTAAATTAAATGTTATGTATTTTAAACTGAAAAGTATATTTGTGTACGTGTACATGAAATTTAGTGTACTTTTCATAAAATTTTACACATTTAGCACATTTTTTTTTAAATTAAATTTTATATAGATTTGCAAAAAATTTAATACAAGTAATTAAATTCGAGTTAAATTTGAGTTACTTATAACTTCATTTTCATTGATAACATTAAATATTTTTATATACCTGCTTGAAATTTGCTTCCATTACAAAACGGTAAGCAACGGAAGCAAATTCCTTTTTTTTTAACAATGTACGTTTTGATGCTGTAGCAAAAACGACACAGGAATACCCATAATTTTTTTCACAATACTTCAATATGCAATTAATAAGGGAAGAAGTTTCCGTATGCGCTCACCCAAGCGTAGGGCAAGTAGTTTTAAGAGGCATCTACCCCCTCAAGGCGGCTTCAAATTATTTTTATAAATAGCGAAAAGAAAAAAACAAAGGAATATGGTTCCTCTTTCGAGATATATAATGTGTAGTACGATCGAAGTTTTATTAACGATCGAACTTCGCTGCTGACTCATGTTAAATTGCCCACTTCTGTGTATACACTACCGACACGGTTTATGTTAAAATAGCGCGCAATAGCTAGGAAGAGAACTCGAGCGAAAGAACTTTGGCGAAAGAACGAAGTCATTGACTAGAGATGAAAATAAAGGCAGCATATTTCCGAATTAGATAATATTTAAATATACTTTTTGATTGTATACATTAACAGAATCAGGTAAATCGTTGATTAATAATTTTACTTATTCTTAAAACATCCTATTTCAACTCTTTGAATTTAATTTTTTGTCAATTTGGCACATGAATTATGCCGCCTTTATGTTGATCATTAGACGTTGGCAATATTGTATATAGAAACTATTATTTACGAGCGTTCAGAATGTGAATTGAAGATGCTAGCGGTTCGTTCACGCTCGCGAGAACATCATTTGTAACTGGTTCGCGGTGTGATAAGAAAAGCACATTCCGATGCTTGCAGTTTCTTTTTTGACATACAGCTTGATCAAAGAAATAAAAGAAAATGAAAAAGAAAAATATCTTCGAATATATAATTTCTTACAAAATTTGTTTTTGTAAGAAAATTGAAGAAAGATAAAATGTATATGATCCGCAATGTGTCATTCATCATTTATGTATAATTCATTTATGTACATATGTAAAAAGAAGCTGCAAGAAACGTATAAATAATTATGAACGTTTCTTATAATACCGCATTGTTAAAAATACTCTTATTTTTAACATCAATACCACTATCTCAGAGAAAATAGGAAAACATGGCCGTGAAAAGACCCTACTTAACGAAGTTATATCAACATATATTTATTTTACTATTCTTCAAGTGTTTTTTACGGCTAGAATTTGATTGTATATGCCATTTAAGTGCCATTTTTATAGAACTCTCTTGATTTTAATATCGAGATGGATATTATTAATGCATTCAGTTATAGTTTATATTAAGCATAATTTGTATGCAAATCACATCTCATTTTTATTACATGCCATTTTAATTATTTCGGATTTTGTATAAAATATTTTTATAATAATCGTAGGAAAATAGCGTGAACGATCCGTGCCCAAAACCGAAAGCGTATATTGTAAGAAATAACATTATAAGAGATAACATTTGCATTATTTTCAACGAATGATTTGTTAATTACTTTATTACACTGATCGTTCGAACGATTTTTAATTTAAGAATAATGAAGGATTTTTAATTTAAGACATTTTAGGACATTCTTGAATTATACATTAATAATTTTTATGTATTATGTCTTTTATTGTCCGTGTCTCAACACGGATACAAATTGCAACTCCAAAAATGGATTGTTCCAAATATTATTGTGGCATTGAGAAAAGCATTAGGCAGTAAAAACAAGAAGTAAAAAGAAAGAATTAAGAGATCTCTCCACAATTATTGATTCAGATTGGAACGCTTTATGTTTTCGCAACAATTTGCTACAAGACATACATATATATTATCAGCAAGAATTGAAAAGCATTTATATGTGCCAAGACGTGAACATTGGACAAAATACTACATACGCTTCATGCGAAATATATCCTTGTTATGACAATGTTTACGGATGCACTTCACAAATGCGTTTTGCAGTGCTTTTCTTTCATGGTGCTGCATTGCTGGAGAAAATACGATCTTTCAATGGCATCGACTGGTTTTGGTACATCGTCGAATCACTCTGGACCTTCTCAAATCTTCAGAGGACTCCTCTTCCTGCGCGACCTTTGCCCACCGATCATTCGGGCAAAACTTTCTGTACTTATATATACGCGGTGAAGTGGAATGTAGATTGAGCGAACGAAAGCTTTCATAAGGCGTGATATAAGATCGTTATGAATACAATTTAGCTCGAATAAGTACGAGAAGAACCAAACCAATCAATTTGTCATAATCATGATTAATTATTATTAATTATTATTATTATCGATTACTTATCATTGATAAGGTCTTTCGTGAGAAGTAAAGAACGGGACATTTTTGTTTTTGAACAAAAATATAGCTCAAACGTATCTGTACCCAGTTGCCATGTATTTTAATTTATTTAAATTCTTAAATAAATTTTATTGAAAAAAAGAAACCAACGCAAACACATCGAGTGCCCGTGTTTATTTCGCCTCTTTTCTATTCTACTTTCTTTTTCCTTTCATCTACTAAGTATATCTTCTCTTGAATAACATACATTTATAGCTATATTTTTCTTCAAAGGCAGTATTTCAAAGAAATTACGGAAGATCGTATAAATATTATATATTCTTGCTCAGACTCTATGACAGGCTTTTCCTTTACCACTTTTAAAATCTAAACTCATATCGAAATATGTCAAACATATCATATGTATATTGCAGGAATCTGCAACATATTTTCTCTCTTTCGCTCAATTTTTAACTTGATTCAGTTTGCATATTTTTGTAACGATATTCTTTTGAATTACATAATTTTCTTATTACACAAAATTATAAATATAATACAATATTTAGTATTATATTTAAATTATAAAGCTATTTTAAGTGAAATGGTATAAATTAGAAGGTTTTTGACAAACAATCGCACATCAAAAACCGCATATCAAATTTTTTTTTCATTTATAATTAGCTACAAAATGTTCATATTACTTGAACTGAATCTGCTTCAGTTGTATGATGTATGATATTGAAAAATATTTTAAAGACACAGGTGAACATGTACGCATGATATAAATGTAAAATAAAGATCTCTCTATGATTGCGAATCAGAATGCGATCATACAGTACTAAGTACTGTTAATACTCTGTAATATTTGATACAATACTAACATTATAAATATTTTAAAATATTTTATTTTCCAGTTAATGATACGAGAAGAATTGAAAAGATCATCCCAACGCTGATTTTTATAAACTGTAAACTTACGTATTTTCTAGATTGTAGACTTATCATAAAATCACTTTCGTTCTCGATCAGGATCTGTAGGCAAGCTGATCGGCAAGAACTCGCACAACCTCGCTCCACATTTAATTAATAATCATTAATCATGCTCCGTCGTTTTGGCGACGCTTTATAAAATTATATTTAACAAGGGAGAAGAGGGCGAAAAAGAGGAAGAGAGAACGTAACGATAAATGTACATTGCGATAAATTGCAGAAAGCCGCTCACAGATACTAATAAAATACACGATCACACATCTGTATTCGCGAAGGTAATCATGTAAAATAATAACGACAATAAATAGCTCGTAAGCCAGTCTAAGCTAGACACGTGTCGATAGTCGTAGATAGTCAAAATGAAGCTGAAGAGCGAAGAGGTCTACATAGGGGGTCGAAGTCGAAATTGTCGGCCATAGTGGCCCCTTCACACAGACCTTTGTACATGAAACGAAATAATTATGCTCTTATAATAATGATGTTATATTTTCAAGTACGTGCATATCAAGAATACCGGGCACCGCACTTTGGTATGAGTTGGTTGTAAACTGATTTCAATTTATTGATTACTGTTAAGCGTAAATATCAATGAGAATATAAGGAACTATTTGTTGCGGTCTAATTGTGTGTAAGGGTTCAGTTTTATTGGTACAACTGCGAATCGATATCATATCATATAAGGGTGTAACTATATTAGATATATAATATTGTATAATATGTAATAAAAAAAGATTAATGCGTAAGTGGGTTGTAGCCAGTTTGTGTGAATGGGCCTAGAGGATGTTGAAACCGATCTCTTCGACCCTACATGCGATTAAGAAGAATGATGCGATTATTAATATTAATGAAGTACGAGATGAATATAAATAACTAAACTGAATAAAAAAGAGAGAGAAAGAAATAAACGAAAGTGTGCAAGAGAGGGAGAGAAAGAATATGAGAGAGTGAACAAGTGTATCGATTGAGAAAGAAAAAAATATGTAATTATATCATTAGTAATATTATTATCACTAATATAATAAATGTGCCATTTTTTCCATAATCACAGTGTCGCTTGACATGGATCCTTGACATGTGATTCGTCAAACGTTTCTTTCTTTTTCTCTGATATAATTTATAATATACGCGTTATTTTTGCCATTTGCTTTTTTCTTTCTCATTCGTTATTTTATTTGTATATTATACTCTCAGTATTTTAGATAATATTTACATTACGTTTTACGTTTTTGCTCCTATGATATGCATACTGATTTAAGTTTCAATTGTATTTCATTATATACAGAATAACGATTAGCTATATTTATGTATGCACAATATGTAGATACATTTAAATATTAACAAGTACAGCACGTCATGATGCTGTTCTTGCCCATTCTTAATTGATACGTCGCAAAACTTCGCAAATTATTGCAGTATATGCAAGCATTTGTAATCCACATTTTAAAGTTTATATTTCTCGTACCTCATGTTACATACAAGACAAGATCATCGCATTACACTTTTGATAAGCCATCGATTATCTTTTCTCGAAGAGAAATACAGCAGAAATAAACTTATTAATTTAATCTCTGCGAGATCGAATTCAACAATAATATTATTTCTCCCAATCTTTACTGAGGAATTCATTACTAACGGTAATTTCATTCGATAGTGAAAGGCTATTAATTTCATTATTTCTCAACTTCTCTATTGCAGATGTGTATATGGTAGCTTATATAATGTTATTACGAAATTATGTTTACACGACCGCGATATTAATGGTTCGTCGTCGTTCTTATCCTAATACGATACGTGGTTAACCTCGGTTAAGAAATCTTGCAAATTCCTTCTCTCAATGTTTTTGACCTATAACCCATGTCTTTACATTACCTAACTAGCGAAATATTTTATTGCTATTAGAATTGTTAATAAATTCCTATTATTAATAGTTTCTTTCGTCGACATTATTTAATCGTTTAAAAAAAGTCATATATTTTTAACAAATATTGTGATAAATATTTTATTTAAATATGAGATTTCTTCGTCGATGAAGATATAAAATTTTATTATTACATAATTTTATTATTACAATTTCTATTAATAATTTATTTAATAGTATATTTTTTGTTGATTTCATTAATCTTTTCAAAAATTATACTTAATTTATATGTGCATATTCTTATGTGAATAACTACTTACATCTCTCAATAACTACTTACAAATATACAATATCGCACATATAAATCTATTTGCTTATTATTCAGATATCAGTATCAAATATTCCAATCAATTAATTGAAAGGTTATTTATGAGTGTAATTCATGGAAACCTAGCTCTCTCGTATAATAATATCTGATATACAGATATGCACAGAAAAATCGAAGAATATTTATAAACTGAATAAAGTCTAAGTCATTTTCATGAGCTACTATTATATGCGCACCAATTACTTGAATTCATTAAAAAAAAAATATTATTAGCATAAAACTTGAAGAAAGTGTTTACAAAGCACCGAAGTACAATTATATTTTCTTATCTCTTCTATAACTACGCGAAATAGTCATGATAATATTCATCATCGTTTTAGCACGTACCATTGAACACGAGCGTGAAAGTATCATCGCACACTTGGCGTCCACATATCACAGTTCACTTTCTATAATCATACTTCATACTCTGTATTTTATCTCGCTGGTTTGCATCAGATCAAGTTGCAAAAATCAACTTAATACAATCATTACTTTTACTTCCTACCGTAAGTTGTGTAAGCATTTATTTTGTTGCAACTGATGTCTTGATTCTATTTAGAAACTATCACTGTCTTCTACCTTCAAGACTCAATGGAAAGGTCTACGAAGAAATAAACATATTATATTTAGAAATTGTCACTTTAAATTTTGGTGAAAAAATTTTATTATGAAGCTGTAGATATGTTTTCACAGCCACATTGATATTACACAATTTTTTTCTTCACATTTTTGCGAATACATCCTTGGAGGAAATTGATCATCGATCTTATGATTAATGTACTTTTCCGTATCTTCGATACGAAAACAGCATGAAAACAAAAAATCTATGCTTCGTTTTAAATATAGCTATAATACCCACTTTACCAAGTAATATACAGAATTCTCAAATTCATACTTTCGAAAGCTTTCTTTTTAACGTCACATAAGCCACAGTCCGAATGACCATGAACCAGGCGAGCAGGACAATGACGTCGATCCAGAATATAGATTTGGTCATACTCAGTTCTTCTAGTATCAGCGACGGCATTCGTAAGTGACAATAGTCGATGTTACTTGGACAAGGTATTGCCTCTCGTTGAAAGCCATAAATCGCTTGTATCAAGCCATCGAAAGCGAATCTGTAATAATTTATATAACTAACGTAGTAAAGGATCCGCGGCATGTGATTGAAAAATACCAGAAAACCAGCTAATGTCATCATCACCGCTGTAATAATGGCTCCGAAGAAGGTGCCATTGATGGGATTGAAAATAGTTCCTAAACCTAAGCCTACGCTTTCAGAAGTGACACTCGTCAAGCTCGTGATGAGTAGAAACATGAAAAACCGAGACCATTCCATAGGTTGTTTGGTTAGTATATAAGAAATGATTGAGTAAACAAAAGTGGATGATATGGTCAACGGTAGAGTGATCACCAACATGGCTATATAATAAGTCTTCAGCTGATACCAGTTGTTGAAACGCTCCTTTTTCAAAATATCTAACTCCAAAGGAAATTTCAAAACGGCCGGCATCAAACTGGTGTAGATAAAATATAATATAGTTATCATTAAGAAACTAACATTGTTAATGGTTTTTTTGGCATTAATGCCAACATGCTCGAATACCAAACCCAATAAAACAGCTACGAAAAAATTCATGATTATCTTGATGTAATACACCGACCAATCTCGATATATTATCAGAGCGGAACGATATAGTAGTATCCTGAATTTTGTCATTTCGGAAGGCGGGTCCATCATCATTTTCATTTTTTTCTCGTCGTAGAATATCGCTTCTCTCATGATGCGCATCTTCAGAGATGTCTCCTCTCTCTGGCAATATTTCTTCGCCGCTGTTATCAATTGATTGTTATAATTCCCATATTCTTGATTGACTACCTCCAACATATAGTCCGCAGGATTATGATATTGTGGACATTGAAAACCTTGCTGAGCGAAATAACTCATTGTATTGTCAGGCGTGCCGGCGTACAAGCAGTGGCCGTCGACCACCAGGTAAATATAATCGAACATTTGATAGACCGCGGCACTGGGTTGATGTATGGTACAAATCACCGTTCGGCCACTCTTTGCCAGAGTCTGCAATGCGGAAATGCATTGCAGAGACGCTAACGAGTCTAGACCGGTAGTCGGTTCGTCTAAAAACATTATCGGCGGATTATCAATCAATTCCAGGGCGATGCTCAATCTCTTCTTCTGTCCTCCACTGAGCTGGTCGACTCTTGTATCCTTCACTTTCGATAACTTCAGCGTGTCCAAAACATTGTCAATCAGTATCTGCTTAAACATTACTGTCGCGCTGCCGATCTTCAGAGAGGCTACAATCATCATGCTCTCCTGAACAGTAAACAAACCGTACAGATTGTCTGTCTGTTGAATATAGCACGATTGCTTCTTGTACATTGCCCAATTCTGTTTACCTTTACTACTAATGTATTCAATTGCGCCAGTCAAGTGTCCTTGTTGAAATCCCGTCAAAACATTCAGCAATGTAGATTTTCCGGCACCAGATGGTCCCATAATAGCTGTCAGCTCCGCGGCCTTAAAGACTCCATTTAGATTCTTCAAGATTTTCTTCTTAACCTTACGATATCCAGTTTGAACCTCAAACGACAAATTCTTGAATTGAATGTCGGCCATCCGGGTCTGCGATATATGCATCGCGTTCGTTGTACGTTTTCTTGTCGATATGATTAAATTTGATGACCTACTAAGAAATATCTTTCGCACTGCTTATCCGCTGCACTTTCTATCTATCTCTTTAACGTTTATCGGTTTATTGAGAACGAAAAGTTTGTCTGATAGTTGCGTAGGTGGGGTGAATTATGCACGTCTAATGCATTGTGTGAGCGAAGATTCATCCCCGGCTATAATACTTATTGTTGTAGTTGCATGTGAGAAGAGATATTAGACGCAGCTGACACAAATCTTGTTCTGAAAAACTCAATTGATAACTTCCTTGGCTAATCAACGAATATATTAGTACGCACACGAAAGTGCATACAATTTGTGCATAATCTTCTCTAAATTTTTATATCTTTTATAAGTGTAAAGTATTTTGCGATTTATAACAATTCAGTTTATAACAAATTGTGATAATGTATTTCTACGCAGTTAACAATCAATGAATATGCACACGAAAATATAATTTGTGCATAATCTTTCTTCAAATTTTTACGTTTATTATAAACAGTGTAAGATATTTCGCTGTTTATAACAATTCGCACAATTGTGTATAATGTGTGATTATATTGTGTTACTTCTTGCGTGCGATCGATTTTTGTTATACTTAGATTACGTACGATTTACATCATTCATTCTCGGAAGAATTTATTTGAAACAAAAACTTATTTTTTGTACATAATACGTATTATTTCTTCAATTATCATCACTAGCAACCATTGTGCAAATCAAATCTTTTCTTGTTCCAATTTCCTCTTAGGAGATTCACTCCATCTCTCGTTCCTGCAACATAATGTTATGTTATTAGTTTTACATTGCAAAAGATTACAGTTTTCGCGACGTAATATTTAGATGATGCAGCAAGAACTGGTTAAGTATGTCGTTATGGAACTGGTTAATTTATTATTATAATAAAAATATATAACTAAGCACAAGCAATTGCACAGCTAGCATAGCAATTGCGCAAACAATTGATTATTATGTAAATAGTCATTACTTGTGTATTTTTAGATTAAAGAGCATTTAAATAGAAATTGACATTTATATGAAACTGAATCATACGAGAAAATCTGCAATTGTCTCCTTCTAACTAAATTTTCCTAGAGATGAAATTTTGTTTCATTATAAATAGATAATCTATTACCGTTATTATAAAAAATGATTTATTTGTCTGCGCTTTTCAAGTGTCTAGTTTGATCAGTTTGATTTATCAATCAATAATAAAAATAATAGGCATTAACATGCTCGACGTATGCTCAGCTCGAACAAGTAATTAATTAATTTGCTGCATTAAACAGATTTAATTGCGTTTGAGCAAAATAAATAATCATCTATGTTTTAATACAATTTAAATAGATAGAAAGATACATTTTTATGTGTGACATACAGGCATAAATCCTTAACATTAGTATACAAATTTTACAACTATTATAAAAATTACAACTATTACGTTAGTATACTAACATAATAATAAATAATGAGAAGAATGACTAAGTAAAGTACGATTCTCGTGCTGATAATTTCATTGTATTTTTCTACATATGTTTCCACAGATATTATTATGTATTTTTGAATCACACATAAGTACTAACTAACAGATTATATTATCATATAAAAAATTCTTCAACAGTCAATGAATTATTTATTAATATTCTTTGAAAATATAAAAAAATAAAATTTCTGATATTTTATATATATAAACACATTTTTATGTGAATAAATTGACATAAATCCTTTACGTCAATATAACAAGTAATGAGAAGAATGACTAAGAATGACTAAGTAAACCCAAAGTATTACAATTCTTGTGCTGATAATTTCATTGTATTTTTTCATTGTTCATTTTTTGTGCTACGATGCATATTACATTAGTTGTTATTTTTTTCTACATTAGTTATTATTTTTTGTATTTGTTAACTTAATCTAAATGACGTAAGTATGAGAATTCTCCATTCTATTTTACTAATCTTAACGCTCCATCGCTCAATATTACATGTGATTTTTTTTTTAATATTTAATTGTCACGCGACAAGGTGATATCAATTATCTTCTTTCTGCATATCTTGTATGCAACACATATATCTTTCTTTACTTTTGTACAGCTTTCAAATTATATATAATTTATATATTCATAAAAATAAATTATATATTCATATTATATATAAGTTTCCATATATTGATGCTATTTACATTTCTCAAAATAGGTCATGCAG
The DNA here is from genome assembly GCF_001594045.1 of Atta colombica. Taxonomy (NCBI): domain Eukaryota; kingdom Metazoa; phylum Arthropoda; class Insecta; order Hymenoptera; family Formicidae; genus Atta; species Atta colombica. The sequence continues at coordinate 423,248 of NW_017259257.1, read as the reverse complement.
TCGATTCATTACATTCTAGTATATAACTACGCAATGCATTATACTTTTTATGTAACACTAATAAAGCATAATTTGTAGTTAGTAAGAAGCTAGTTAATCAAGATATTATTCGTTTTATATCTTATGATCGTATATTCATGAAGGATAAAAGAAAATATTTCATTTACAAAAGATGAACGATATATGTACTAATTCATTAAAAAGAAAAGAATAAAATGAACAAAGTTCAAGTTAGGAAAGTTAGGAAAGACTTAATAAATTAGTATCTTAGTATTGCGAAATTTTTAAAAAAAAAATAGGGATATCTCTTTAGACAGTCTTAGATATCTTTTTAGGTTAGATTTTTTTAATGCATCGTTTTATTAAATTCTAGGATAAAAATACACTTTTTCAATTGACTTCTATGACATTCATGAATATTAATGAAGAATACGAGATATTTTAAAATAATTAAAATAAATAAAACATATTTCAAAATAAACAGAAATGTGTTAAATTTAATCGTGGTTGTATATCCTATTACTTAATAAAAATATATTTATATTAATTTTTACATTTACGTTCCAGTTTTTCAAGCTGTACGCCAAACAGCGGTTTTAAGAAATATTTTAGAATTTTTTATATTCCAGACTTTAATGTTTTTTTTCTATCTATATTTAGTCTTTTAGTAAAATGCAACAGAATGTATTTACTTGTTTGCCTGGAATATTTATTTCAATTCTTTTAAAATTAAATTTTGTATACGAATTGACGAAAAACATTCGGAATCGCATTCAATACATCGCAAAGTATATACACGGAGAGAATTTTTTCTTATTAGAATTTACCCTGAAAATATGATAATCCTGTGATATAACACTGTATTTCGAAGAATTTTAATAAATCTCTTTCATTCATTAATAAAACTACAATAAAGTAAAATAAGTTTGATTAATTTTACTAAGGTGCATGATAAAAATCTTTAAAATATTGTATCGTATCACAGTTGTATTGTTACCATATTTTCAGGGTAAATTTAAAAAAAAAACTCTCTCCGTGTACTAGTTGTAAGAATTGATTAATTACAGTCGAATATTTACCTCATATTTGATTGTGATCGGTTAATTCTTATAATTACAACTACTTACAACTACGCTTACACAATTATAGAATGGGCTTTAAACTAAAAAAATCTAAAAACAATATGATATATGCTGTTTTATAAAAAAGATGAATTAATTTGTTGATATCAACGCTATATATATGGTAACAAAAATTCTTGAAATGCGCGCGCGCGTGTGTGTGTGTGTGTGTGTGTGTGCATAGAATCTTTTGAATGTGTTCAAGATCATGTCCTGAATAACATTTGTTAAGATCAAGGTCATAGGAGACTGTTTCTCTTAGTTTTAAAAATGAATTTTCAGTGCAAAAATGAAAATAAGAGAAACAATTTCCAATGATCTTGATCTTAATAAATGTTATTCAAGACATGATCCTGAACAACATTTAAAAGGTTTTAATCGTCGGCCGGATATCTTGAATAATGCCGACAATACTGTAACTTTAAAGCCTTATAACTCGCAAAGCACTTAATGAAAATGAACTTTATTTTGGAAAGCTTTCGAGATAAGTTACAAGAATATGTGATGACAAAGGGGGCGATTCCATTTAAAAAATTTGTGTTGATTTTGACCTGACGTCATCCTAGGTTAAATAACTACTATCATTGAATTAATATTTGAAAATAATATAATAATATTTGAAAATAATTGAATAGCAAATGTGGAAGAATATTAATGAATCTTTCGAGAAATACAAATGTGTCTTTTTAAGTCTTACAGCTTTTGTAAGAAACATTTTTTTCTAAAATGCATCGTTTATGAGTATATTTAGGTGAATCCTGACTTTTTGCCCTTTCTATATATAAATCTTGCATTTTATAAATTTTTGTGTTACCAACATTACAAGAAGAATCAAGTCGGTTTTGTAGTTAACTACGACTTTTGAAAAGAATGATATCACTGAGAGGAAATCCAATTTCAAAGAGCCTACTAAATTTGATATACTTTTTTGGATATAATAAAATAATTGAGTAGCAAATGTGGAAGAATATTAATGAATCTTTCGAGAATACGAACTTTCTCTCTCAATGTTGAATCTGCAGTTGTATGTCTTAGTCCTTCATGACGAAGTTTATCAAGGACGACAAGTTTGATGTTTTCCTTTGGCGTTTGAATCAATGTTACGATGTATTTAATCTATCGCTAATCTAATAGCTTTTCTTATTAAATTATTTGTAATTTAATAACTGTTATTGGTTAAATGTCAAATTATTATAATCGACCGCAGGTAAATGAAATATAAAAAGAAAAAAATGCATGCAAAATTACAGCAATTTGAAATTAATAAAACTAATCTATATTATAGAATAAAACATATATATTTCTTCTATATAAATACAGTGATTAACATTGCTATCAATATATCTCTATGTTCGAGATAATCAAATAATCTCACTAAGACCCGGTTGCAGCAACGTTACTTTAATTTTAAGCAAGGCTTAAAATTCTCTTTGTTTCTGTCTCTTTTCGATTTTAAAACGAGATAGAGTTTAAAATTTCATTTAAAATCAAAGAAACATTGATGCAACCGGGCCTAAGAATAATCTTTTTTCGTTTTCTAATTAATTTTCCACTACTAAATATATCTATTATAGATCTACATTTGCCATTTATAACTGAAATAAAAAATGAGCTACTTACAATAAAGACGTCTTTCATCGACATGTTCTTATCCGTCCGTGTCTCGTCATAATTAATAATCTCCGTGAACCTGAACTGAAGAAAACTTTCACAGTTCTTTTGGCATCCAGCGAAACATGACAATAGACAATCCGGACTAACAATAAGCAGAAATTGTTGGTTAAAATTAGACGCGGTTAAAGTTACACTTTGCGAACGTATAAGATCGATCAATCGATCGCGTCCGCGAAGTGATCCGTCAGACTACACATTGCATTATGTCTCAGTGGCGAGGAAGTCTCTGTACTTTACGTTACATCTGGATATCCCTGAACAGACTGCCCCCGCCGACACGATAATCTTTCCTTTATTAACCTCTCTTTTTCTTGAAACATCATATATGTCTCGCGAAACCTGTTCTAAAGAAGTATGCATATCAATTTGATTTCATCGATGATAACAAATTCATGTATTTTCGTTATCCTTGAAAATATTTAAAATAAGTAAACATATGTAATGCAAACATATATGAAACATTTTTAAAATGTCCCAAATTAAATTAAAATTTAGATTAGATTAAAAAGTACTTTGAGTGTGATAGAATTTTAAAAATAAATTAGTATATTTGTGTATTAGTTTACATAATATTAATACTTTCTCAAATTTTAAAAAATATAAACATGTTAATTATAATGATATTATATAAAATGTTTGTATTATAATAATATATAATAATAAATATATTAAAATGTAATAATATAGAGATTACACTATTAATTAAAAATTATTCAAATTAAAGGGCATACACCACAAACATAGGATCTTGGCGAACTTATATTTTATTCTTACAAATATAGGTTATAGGTTAAATGTTTCGGCTTCGATCAAGCTTTTTTCAGCATATATAATCAGAAATAAAAAAATAATTGTTTACAGAATAAAATCGCGTAATTACATATAAAACTCTATTAATCAAGAATGTATGGAATAATAACAATTATTATTAACATTTACACAGGCACGTAAAAAAATATGAGAAACTGAAAACTAATTAGTCACGCATTTATCAGAAATATTCTTATATAAATGAACTTAATCTTGGAAATAATCATGAAATTATTGTCATATATTGTTGTTATTATATAAAAATTTTTAAAACTATACATATGAATAATTTTTCAAGAATATATAAATATTATAATACAAAAATTCAACAAGCCAGTTTATTTTCTATTTTTTATCTATGGTGATTTTAATGGGTCCAAAATAATCGATATAATAGACAGTAGATAAAAAAGTAGAAAAAATTAAAAAAATAGAATTGATTTATATTGTTATGATCAAGAATGTTTTATTTAAAGAAAACATCTCTCTCTCTCTCTCTCTCTCTCTCTCTCTCTCTCTCTCTCTCTCTGATATGATAATTTCATAAGATATTGATTATTTTGATCGTCCTTGTATGTTTATATATATATATCGAGGACAATGATATAAAAAAATAATTAATCGTGAATTCTTAATGAATAAATTTAATTTCCGAAAAAATTTTAATTAGTAACATTAAAGATATTACAAAATTTATGGATTGTCGCACATTTTTATTCATTGCTATGTCAACGTTTCGTGAACTTTGCCGTTCATTTTATCAAGGGGAGAAGACTGATACTATTATAAGATAAAAACATGACGATAACTCATAAATTTTCTAATATTTTTGAAGATAATATTCATGAAAATTTAAACAGTGTTATATTAATTACACAATCGGAGTGTATGCTGTCGATTAAGCGTACATAGAACGTGATCGGTTCTGCCCTTATTAAGATATGATAATCTCCCCCCGCAATTCGCGTAAAGTAGTCACGGCAGTGCGCTTTAGCATCGAGTTATTATTGTGTCTCCAAAGAATATATAATAAAATTTTTTTAGTAATATATATGCTAGGTGTCCCAAAATTTGCGCAGTAGCGAAATGCATAATGAGAGTTTCTGCAAAAATATCAACTTTTTCTTTAACAAAATTCCGACTGAACAATAATTTATCTCTATAAAGCTAGCAAGACCAAATCAGCAGAATCAAATCAGACTTATCGGAATTTTTACTTATTTTACTTAATTATATTATTAATGATAATTTTGTACCGTGCCATTTCGAAAAAAATCATGGCGCTGCTGACTTAATATTAAGCTAGAATCAATTCAAAATAAAAGAAAAAAAGAAAAATAATATCAAAAATCAATACAATTGAATTTATACTATTTTGTAAAGCCAAAAACAATTCTATATTATGTGTCATTTCCAAGAAAACATTGGCGCTGATAATTTAATATTTAAGCTGGCAGGACCATAAAATAAAATAACACAAGGCAAAAATTAACGCAACTGAATTTGTATATATCATTGAAAGTCAGTTAATATTTTACATGTTTTCTCGTTAAATGACTTTATTAGGGTGAATCGGAGTCGTTAAATCAAACTTTTTATCCTATGAATTTCATATCAAATCGGGCACCTTTAAAACATCATTTTATTTTTTTAAAATTTGCTAACATTAGTTTGAAACTATTAGTCGTACAAAAAAACAGATCGATTTTAAAGATCGTAAATTATTCTATGAAAAAATAATTGACTGCACACGTTATAATTCAATTAAGTATGAAGTCGATAATTTATTCAGAGGAAAAAGTTGATTCAACAACTCTGATTTATTCTGATGTATATAATGCATACTTACAATCTATGAGGTATTCCACGTCAAACCGGGCACCTTTAAAACATTATTTTATTTTTTTAAATTTGCTAACATATTCTATAGATAAAAATATGAGACACGTGATTCGCGAAATAAATGTGTCACCTTTTTTTGTGTATTGAGTTAGTAAGTTATAGAAATTCGTCGCTCATGCGTTACATTCAAATTATTATATTGTTAAACTCATTAGTCATATAAAAAAATGCAACAGATCGATTTTAAAGATCGTAAATTGTTCTATGGATGGATTATTTTTAATTTATCATTTTCATATAAATAATTTTATTTTCCATTTCTTTATAATTTTTATCAATATTTTTCATCATCGATTCACCAATTAAAAAATTTTGTAAAAATATCATCATATTCTCATTTCAATTATGAATCCTGAAAATTTCAAAATGGAACTCGAATGGATTGTATAGTTAAAAAATTTATGCTCCATTTAAAATTTTCAGAGATGCTACATAATTGAAATGGAAATATGATGATATTTTTACAAAATTTTTAAATTGATGAATCGATGATGAAAAATATTGATAAAAATTTTTTCGCAAATCATGTGTCTCATATTTTTATCTATAGAATATATTGCTGCGAGAATATATTGCTTTTCTTGAGATGCTTTACATTTTCCTCTTATCAATGTCTCGCGACTATAACGACAAACGATAAAGATGATGGCATTGCGACATTAAAACTTTAATTAAAATTACTTTCATATTAAAAATGAATAATTAACAAAGTACTATTCTAAAATTTTATCAATTTATTCAGTAAACAAAAAATTATTATACAATAATTTAATTGCTTCCAACGATATGCATCTCCATCTAGCATCTACAATTCAAACCCTCTACGTCTCAAGATACATTCGCTATTGAATATTCTTCTGCGACATAATTAACAATCGGTCATAATTTTTAACATGAACATAAAATTATCCATCTATAACTTTTTGAAATGATGATCTTTTAAATAATCTACACTACAATTTAATTACATTTTTTGCTTAAAATTCTTGTAGATTTAATCAGAAATATGATTAAATAGTGCTTCGTAATTTCTTAATTTATCTCAATTTTAATTAAGACTGTACTATCTATATTTCTTCTTTTTGATAAATTAATGCGATATCAGGTAGTTTTTTGCAATAACATGAATCCAGATATGTAAAAAGTGAACATTAAAGTCGTTATGCTGTTTTTTAGTTACTAAAGAAGATAATCTGACCTGACCGTTCGTTGTATCCAAATAAATGGTATTACAAAAACTCCCTAATATAAATATTTATATAAAAAGATATAAATATTTACGCAATTTCCAACATAATTATTTCTCACTACATTTTATAGAAATAATTAAACAATAATAATAATAATAATACATTGTAAAAATTTTGAAGATTTATAAAACTGAATTTATTGATCTTACTCTATTTTTTCTTTTTGCCCGAGTAAACCGCCTTTCGCCCTCGCTGAAATGATAGAGAATAGGAATCGAATTAAAGATGGAGGTACTTTTTCCATTGTTTTATGCCTTATAGCTTCCCCCTCTTCATCGATTCGATGCTTTTCTTTCGGAGGGTGGACTGCATTGGTGGGGCGAAAAATGGCCGGGAATATTTTCAACGGAGGCCGAAGAAAGGGGCGGTCGTTTACCGAAGAATCTCACTAATGTCCTTCAACATATCGGATATCTCTGAAAGAAAAAAATAAATAATATTTGAAAATATTATCTCTAAAAAAATAATGATCTCAACTTTACTGATATTTAAATTAAGTATTGATAATATTTGTGATTTGATTAGCAATTATATATTAATTGTTAAATAAAGATAAAGAATGTAAAAAATTGTTTACACACGCACGCACGCACGCACGCGTGCACACACACACACACG
>NW_017259257.1:412720-415773 GCF_001594045.1 Atta colombica | reverse complement strand
ATACCCACACACACACACACACACACACACACACACACACACACACACACACACACACACACACACACACACACACACACACATATATATATATATAATTTTATATATTGAAATGCGTACAATTTATGTAAAATATTTCATATTTAAAATCTGTTCATCGCTATGTTTAGATAATATACTTTTCTTTTTATTTTCTCAGACGTATTGATCCGACTACATATTCCGCGGCGTATTCCTTAGTTCAAGATGGAAAAGTAGCTTCTTTTGTTTTTGTTGGAACAGAGGAAAGCAGGAATAACATGCCGAAAGGAAGGAAAAAGGAAGTAAGAATAGGTATTGGAGAGGAGAAAGGTGGAAGAAATGGACCGCGCGAATAAAGGAGAAGTTCGTGGGTGGAAAAGGAAAGGTAAACGAAAATGAGGAAAAGGAGATGAGGCTAGTAATGCGAAAGATATGCAAGAAATCGCGGGGCCATCTCTGTTTTCTCGTTTTCTACGCGAACCTTTTCCTATCTTCTTGCGTGGGAGTTAAATGCAAAAACTTACAGCGGTTCCGTCGACTCATAAATGGAAACGACTGCAAATATAAGAGGAAATCATCGATCGGTCATGTCTGCTTCCTCCTGTACCTTTTTAAAATTTTTCATTCAGTGCAAATTTTTCTTAATTCTGCCGAACAAACAAGAAATCGTTTATTTTTTTTTTTGTAAACAATATAAGAGTGCCAACAGCATTTTTTCGAATTTACGTTAAATATATAAAAATATGAAAATATATAAAAATATGTAAATATATAAAAATATATAAAAATATATAAAAATATGAAATGAATATATATTTAAATTTCGCAAATATATCGAGTACTTTCATGAATTTTTTGCGTGAATCTATTTCTGACATTTTTATATAAAAAAATGGTTATAATTATTTTTAAACACATTCAATCATAGGTGATATTAGCAATCTATTATTATTAATATTGCAAGATTTGTAATGTAAATTTAAATTCTTATTAATTTTCTGATCATTAATATTAATTTATAAAATTATCCTTTATAATAAAGTGCTCGCTTTTTTTACAAAATGTTTTTACAAAATGTTTCGCAGAACGACAAGTCTAAGTCGAAGAATACTAAGAGATATCTTCCAAATTAACGCAGATCTGAATTAGAAATTTGGATAATTTAACGATCATGTTAATGAGACGAAACGGCCGATTACGCAAAATGAGCCAAAGGCTTTCCGAGCGCGCGGCAGGAATTTAATTAATTCGCGCATCAAGTTGCTCGATCGCACGATCCGCGATCGAGGGGATATTAAATTACGGTTGCGGGTAAACGCGCGTACTACGTACACGTGACATGATGCAAATACGAACTGCTACATCTGGGATCAGCTGGCGAGCATAATTTTCTGGCAAGCATAGATGCGATTCGATTATTTCTCTAATCATAAAAATCTCATTTACATTTGAATTATTCAACTTTGCAGAAAATAGCATTCAGTTTAAGAGATAATCGTGTATAATTATTTTGTTCACGTGAAAAGAAAAATATTGTGTAATATTAGGTGTACAACTTTGCTTCCGCCGTTTTCCTATAGATGGCTTTAGCGATAAGTGGTCAAAATAAATAGACGTCATACAATAAACTTGAGCATCTGTCAACATAACCCCATAGAAACATTAGTCGGTTTGTGTCTGCATCATAAAGTTATTCTCGATTGAAAATGTCAGTTTACGAGCCAAATTCTCGTCATTTGCGGGAGGTTTTAATTTTTTGCTTCAATATGAAGAAATCTGCGGCTGTGGCTCATCGAATGCTCTCAAATACTTATAGTGAGGCCGCTATTAGTGAAAGAACGTGTCGTGAGTGGTTTCAATGCTTCAAGAACGATGATTTAGACGTCATGCTCTGTATTTGGTCAAGGTCATGCTCTGTATTTGGTGGGACTAGCTCGGTGTAGTGTATTATGAACTGTTAAAACCGACTGAAATAAACGATCGGTATCGAACGCAATTGATGCGTTTGAGCCGAGCATTGAAAGACAAACGGCTGCAATACAACGAGAGACACGATAAAGTGATTTTGCAGCATGACAATGCTCGACCCCATGTTGCGAAAGTGGTCAAGACATACTTGGAAACGTTGAAATGGGAAGTCCTACCCCACCCGCCGTATTCTCCAGACGTTGCTCCCTCTGACTATCACTTGTTTCGATCAATGGCACACGGCCTGGCTGACCAGCACTTCCGGTCTTATGAAGAAATAAAAAATTGGATCGATTCGTGGATAGCCTCAAAAGATGACCAGTTTTTTCGACGCGGGATTTGTACGCTACCCGAAAAATGGGAGAAAGTAGTGGCCAGCGATGGACAATACTTTGAATCATAAATGTATAACCAGTTTTTTACAATAAAGCCTCGAATTTCGGAAAAAAAACGGCGGAAGCAAAGTTGTATATAATATTTGAGTATAAATTTAAATAATATGTGATAATAATATACAAGATATATATTTTTAAAATCTTTCATTTTATACTCGATGCTAATGGCACATTCGTGAATGATGTACTGTAAATGTCCGCGAAATAATTGAATAAAGAAATCTCAATATCCATTTAAAGTAAGCGTATTTACTAATTTCATTTATTTTGCTGTCGTTAGCTTCTTTTATTTTTTCAAAAGTTGATAAATATCCAAGTTCTGTTGGTTGACACTACATGTTTCACAATTATTCCGTAATTGTTATTGCCTTGTAATCAAACTGTACGTGGCATTACTTATGTTGAACTTTTTTTACATTTTGTTTTTTCAATGAGCGATTAAATCGATTGTTTTTTGAAGGACGCTTGGACATACACTGAATCCATTTACGCAAGCACGTTAGATTCTACACACATGTTTCGAGCATACGTGACCGTAATGTTAGCGGACTCGTTTGACCGGTATGCAAATCTTACCTGATCAAAATGTCCGGAAAAAGATCCATTTCATCACGCTTTAATCGCGCAGCTGCTCGTGGATGATCTCTTTGTTCTGCATAACAGAGAGCG
>NW_017259257.1:395679-412620 GCF_001594045.1 Atta colombica | reverse complement strand
TGCGTGCGTGCGTGTGTGTGTGTGTGTGTGCGTGCGTGCGTGCGTGCGTGTGTGTGTGTGCGTGCGTGCGTGTGTGTGTGTGTGCGTGCGTGCGTACGTGTGTGTGCGTGCGCGCGCGCGCGCGCGTGTATGTGTGTGTAAGATACTTTGATACCTTCAGATTATATAATAACCTGATTATTTCGTTTATTAATATATGTGAATTAGTATTTCTTCGGTCATGTTGCTCAACATCATCGTAATTATGTATTCTTTTATATTATGCATAATTGCAGATTTCGAAGATAATATATGATAGATAAATATTATATATCGATTAAATCGCGTGAAGACATTTTGAATATTTGCGATACAGTAGAATCACTGTTATGTTAAAATGCGTGTGAAGTAGACGTGATATAACAATTGAATAGCTCAGTTATTATCCATATCATTTTATAACGATTGAAAACATAATTTTAGAAATCGAGTACTTTATTTCGCAGACTAAGAGAGAGAGAGAGAGAGAGAGAGAGAGAGAGAGAGAGAGAGAGAGAGAGAGAGAGAGAGACTCAATTGTGGAGATAAGGATGAAGTGTAACGCGGGAAACTCGGTAGTCCTCTGCGTGTAAGCGGTATAGATCGAAATAGTTTTTCAATTTTCACGGACGATTGGTCACCCTCCGATCGCAATTTTCCCGTCGCTTAGCTTTTCGATTATCCACCGATCGCCCCGATCATGGTAGAAGCATGTCACGATACTAAAATGGAGAAAAAGTCCGTCGCTCCGTTCATATTAATTAAGAGATATTTGCATTCCGCGGCGCTACAATGAATTACTCGATGCAATTGCAGTTTGTATAACAAGCTACTGCATGTATAATTACAATAGGCCGATTTCAATTCAAATTAATGTTATTGACATCATTATGCTAAAACGGAAATATTCCATGTTTTAATTTGTATCACTTAATATGATATGTGTTATTTTTATGTAATTATTTCGAAGAAAAAAATCTGCGAGAAACAGAGATCTGCAAAATCAATTCAATCATTAAGTGATATATTTGTAGAAAAATTTTTTGCCTGGATACATCAGTATTCAATTTGTTTGCGATAACTAACAAAAAGCATTAGTTATTGAAGCTTTAAAATTATTCTGTTGTGGACTCGACGATGATTAATCGATCACGCAAAAAAATGGTTATAAATCTCCTGCTATTCCGCGTTTGTGAAATGGAGGGACGCGCGAAGATCTCGTCCTTTTGATAATGTCTTGAAAGAGACAATAGTCGGCTGGATAAATTATGACGTCATAAGGCAAAGCAGAGGGCAAAAACAAAAGATGGCGATGCGGCATCACTGGGAAAATAATAAAGACTTTTTGATTGTACCATAAATTTAAGAACTTTTGTTTTTACTTCGTTTGCGGCCTGATAAATGCTAGTCATGTTTTGTTCGCCGTTTTTTTACCATCATCTTTCTTGCGATTGTTCATTTCATAATAAAATAGTCTCATCACAAAAGTTGCAAAATTTGTTGAAAAATTTAATTAATTAATGAGAAATAAAGGTAGGTTAAATAAAAACATTTTAAATAAAATTCTTTAAGTAGTTACTTAAAAAATACAATATCAATTTTAGATTATCAATTTATATATATTTTTTAATGAAATCATCATGCAAAGATATTTTTTTTATTAAAGTGTCGTTTAGAAAACAAAGTAAATAATTTATTTCATACAATACATGTTATCGTGAACGCAGGAATTAAATATTTCTCAGGAGTCCGATAATTTCTTACCCCAAAGGTTACTAGGGCAAAAGGAAGGAGAGGAGGAGAGGGGTCGATGCAAAGGGGACGAAAGCGGAAGAGAAAGGGTTGAAAATTAGACTATCGTAAAACAGGTTTTGCAGCTCGGACACCCGGAAGCCCTTTCGGTCAGCATTTTTTTACGAATTTCTAATCAGCGGTCTTTTCAAAAGTTACACAAAGCCTGTGCCCTTTCGCATAGTTTAAAGCGTGGCTTAGAAAATCCCAATTCTTCCACACGATAAACATGTTACATTATTGGAGTGTAAATGTAGCGAGAAAAAATCATGCAAATATATTCTTTTAATATTTTCATGCACGTTTTTGATATACATTTTTGATGGATGCAACTTTCTCAAAGCATTAAAGCAAAGGAATTCAAATAAAGTTTGTTTAATTTTGCAACTGTAAGAAAATGTTGTAAATATTTAATTATATATTCAAAAAGGAAAAGTATTGTCGAGATAGATCGATTATTTTATGACAAAATAGTTAAGCAATGCGCTCGAGGAAATATTTTTAATTAAGCGGACACTAATGCACCTTGACTGGCTTCTCTTACGAGATAACTACTCCCGTGGGTAGACGTAGATCGCTAGACTACTAAAAGTCGGTAGATTTTAAGCATTATACGATACTTTTACGCCTTCTCAAAAGTGTGAGCGATAAAGAATGGCTCCGGAGGGCAGCCTCGTAAAGTCACCAAAGAGCATGGATACAACGAAGAGTGATTCAAGATTAAGAACGGTCTAGTCGTAAAAAGGTAAACAGGAAAGACCGAGAATATTGTACAAAAATCCTTAATTACCGGCAAGCAATCATATTTTACCTAATCATTTCAAAACAAAAAAGATGCACTATGAGAGTTTTTAAGATAATGCAATGTCATATTTTTGATTGAATTATATTTTATTCAAAGGAATTTTTGTTGAGATTTGATTAGGATTTTACTTCAAATTTTATTGCCTTTTTGTTACATAAAAATTTAATATGCATTAGTTAAGGCATCACAATTTCTACTCGTCTAATTTATATTTATCTTCAATTCTTATAATTATAATTATATGTATCTTCAATTCTTATATTTATAAATTATATAATATATATAATTATTACATTGATTATATATCTATAAGCTACAATCTTTTAATATTTGTAATATTAACGTGCAATATTAAATAACGTCACTGTTTTGTAATGGAGATTTAATGAACAAGCCGATGTATCGTTTCTTATCCGAGAGAGCTAAGTATCTAAATACAGTATCTAAATACATACTATATCTGACCCTTCTGTTCTCCTTGCGATTTCCGTCTCGAGTTGCGAGGGCAAACAAACCTCTAAAAATAATCGCAAGCTTCCCCACTACCGGATCAACCCCCACTCGCCGATCTTTTGCTTCTTTCTGAGCTTTTTGCTCCTTCCTTGAGAGAAGACGAAGTTGAAGTGGAGGTGACCCACCTCCTCGAGCAGCCCGAGGGAAGAAAGACTGCGGATGCCTCATTGGGGGTGGACGAGGAAGATAGAAGATGGAAGCGAAGCGAATCGGGAAGAAGGAGCGAGGGACGACTATCTTTGCCTCTCTCTAGTATTTTAGATAAGAATAAAGTAAACGGCGAATGGGGTTGCCGGAGGGGTGGCTGCTGCAGCACAAGGGTCAACGGGAGAGACGGTCAGGGAGAGTTGCTACGGGACGCGGGGAATGATGCTCCTCAAGCCGGGACGTATCAAAACGAAAGGGGAAAGGCAAAAAGTACGGCGATCGATGCTACCGGCCACGCGAAATACAATGAAGCCGCTCCTTCTCTCCATATCTCATTTTACGAGTTTCTCAAGGTGAACTAGGTATAATTATCATCTGGCGTTAATTACACGTGTTGACTTGATATAAACTAAATAATGAATCTAAAGAATAATTAGAAACAAATGTATTCTCAAATGTCTAGAAACACATATTATATTAGTTATAAAATATTTAAAAATATTTAAATTATTGCTATAATGAATACATTATCTTAAGCACATAACTATATCAAGTTCGTAGCGATCTTTTGCAAAATAAAACGCTCGAAGCGTTTTCAGATTTAAGATTCTTTTTCTCTCTTTCATGGAATGAGCAATAAGAAAGCAGCAAAGAAACGAGCCGCTATTTTACGATCGAACTACAGTGTAATTACTTAATAACGCGATCGGAGAAAAGTTCGTTATAAGTTCGGCGTAATTTTCGTTACTGCTAACTGGAAAAAACGATGATCGTCATGCTTTTTTTGTATCCCTTTCAACGGGCTGTCACCTCCTTCGTTGCTGCCGCTACCGCCATCGCCACCGCCACTGCCGTCGTCGCCGCCGCCGTTCATGGGGTTGGTTGAGCATAATAGAGGCGAATGGGGCGGTGGGATGAATTTCCTAATTAAAACTCGCGCGAAACTATTTAAAACTTAAAAAGGAACGAAGCTAGACCCAAAGCAACTCGGGCCCCATTATCGCCTACGCCAGAGGAACTTCGGCAAATTATAAATTTCATCGGACCTGCCTCACTCCACAGTGAATCTTACCTTCTCTATCCTTCCTCTTGCTCTACGTGCGATTCTTAATTATTTGATCGATTATATAATTATATATTATTACGTAAAGGAAAACTAATATTTCTGTCCTTTTACCGTTTTTGTGAAAATAAGTGAAATCAATAGATTTTTAAAACATTGATTAATGACTTAGGAGTTCTTATATTGATATTATTAATGCATCCGCCAATCCTTGAAACACAAACAGTTTATATAATTATAATTATGTATATTATTATTTAGATTATGTAGATTATTTATGTATGGAAATTATGATAGATTATTATGCAGAGTACTTATTATAAATATAATAGATTATGTAGATTGTTTGTATAAACATTACACAATGTAATATTTAAAACTTGCATGTGGCCATATCTTTAATTCGATATCATAGCTTCATTCATTTATATTCGGAATGAAAATCATTTCGTACTGGGAATGTTCGATAGTACGGACATGACGGAAAATAGCTTAACCTTTTGCGATAATTAGTCGTATTAAAACCTTGGTTGCTTCTCCTCCTATTGCAATCGGTTAAGAGAGAGTGTTTCGTTCCTTCCAATTCCCTTTATATTCTTTTCTCTACGTTTCATTGTACGAACGCGTTTCTAGTCTTACTTTAATGGCTTCTGGCGCAATTAGAGGTGTTGCTCTTAAGCCGGCCATAGATTTTTCCGTGTAGCTACTCTGCTACCCTGCTTAAAACTAGGAAATTTAAGGGCTCTTTATACCTGATGCATGTGATTGTTGCAATTCTCCATAGGATCTACCTCAACTCGTTTCTCTCAACCTCATTTTCCTACTCTAATTGGGCAATTATTTTTCAAAGAGATTTTTAAATAAATATTTATAGTGTGAAAATGTTCTTTCATGTATACACAATTAATTATATTTAATTGATTCTCTTTGATTTATCAATTCAATTTTAGCCTCCTTCGGATGTGGAATTGTAGATCTCTGTCGTATCGATTTTATGGAAATTGCAACTCATGCCATCTATAACGTACTATCTGTACTCGGAATAACTGTATTTTGGTTGCAGCAGAATGTGTCGAACAAGACGATTTCCTTTTTATTAACAATAGAGAAACAATAGAGGGCGATACAAACAATAAGTTCAATACTTGGAGCTTATAGGACGGCATTTATGACTCTTATATTTAAGATCGTGTTAAGTACGAAATTTTATAGTCATTTCACTGGCTGGATAGAATTTTAAGATTATTTAAAATCCGTCTTAAGACGAATATAAGATCGAACAATAAACTCCATTCTCTAAGTGTATAACCTGTTTATAAGCGATAGTATAACAAATATTTGAAAAAAGTAAAAGCAAAGAATAATAAATCTAAGAATAATAAAAATAATAGAAATAAAAAAAGACTTATATAAGTTTGATATAAATGAAACAGAATAATGAAAACAAAAATTAATTCTTTCCTTAATTTAAAAATCTTATCTTACTAATTATACAATATATTGTTTTCAATTTATTCAGATAAAAATTAATAAAATATTTTTTTCATAAATTTTTTTCATCAGAAACGTAATTATTTTCGCCATTATCAATATTGAATAAATTGCTTTTGTCTTTTGAGATAAAATGTACGATGCGCCGTAATAATAATTAATTTAAAAGTATTTATTAAGTACAATTACACATATCAAAACAAGAAAAGAAATGTTTACTCTGAAATTATAAACATGTCTAACACAACTATAATTACACAGTGTAGAGTTTTGAAATTTAAAATGAGATTACAAAACGAAATCGTTAATCTTTATTAAATTGATCACAATTATAAATATAATTATAATACGACTATCATTTAGTGGCAATGAATTTTTAAAAATGCTTTTATGTAGCACATGAATTTGACATTTTGCAATAAATGGTTGCAATAATCCGTTTCTATGGTACACTATATTATATTCATTCCCGATATAATATAGCGCAACGTTGATGCGATATAATTCATGATAACTCGATTACATGCAGCAAGTAAATGCAATATTGCAAGAGCATCTCGCGCCGCATTCCGAAGCGACGAAACTTATGTCGTATAAATTATAATTGATTGATCAAAAATGAAATTTAAAGGCAATATTCTTGCAGAAATCAAAAAGCACTCTTGAAGGTTTTTTTCACTCATACAATATAGTAAATGCAACAAGCTTTCATATATTGCTCATAAAATTATAAAACTTAATTAACAATTATAAATATATTATAAAACTAAATAGAGGCGGTAGCATCATCGACAATCCTTTCGCAAAATGCAAAATGATTGTTTAGGCAAAAGTAGGCCTCGTAGAGTTTTCAGCAAGAAGATTCGAGGGGATGAGAGGGAGGGGGAGGGGGAGGGAGAGAGAGAGAGAGAGAGAGAGAGAGAGAGAGAGAGAGAGAGAAAGTAAACTTCGGCAACCATTGCTAAGGTTCTCATAAAAATCTCACTCCTCCTACCATCAGTCTCTCACTTTCCAGGCGAGTATCCTTCTTTCTCTGTCCTCCAGCCTTCGGGCTCGCTCTTACTTGCTTCTCTAAGCACGGCTAATTCAAAATGGCGTCGCCGCCCCTATATCATTCGCAACCCTCTCTCGCCTCCGCGTCACTCCTCATCCACCCCTTCGACCCTAGGCAAAACGACACGTCAGGGGTGGGGCCGCCGAACTATGGCGCCCCATACACCCTACGCCGCGAGCACGTCTCGGTACTCTACCAACAAATTGAAATCCCGCATTTTCCATGGGCCTAAGCTTAGCTCTAGCCCTCGGCAACTTTGTATGGTTTAACGTAGGGTTTCTAACTCCCTGCTCGATGATATTTTCAGATAAATTTGGAAAGATCATTAATAATTCCAGCCAGTTCCGGACGAATAACAGCATTAAAAATATCGCGTTATCATATATTTCAAAAATATTTAAAAAATATATATTTAAAAAATATTATTAAATACATATTTCGAAAAGCGAAGGAGTCGATATAACAATGAATATGTAAAGTCTAGTCTGACATTGTCGTGATTAATTGATCCATTCTGTCCAAACTTAGTTCTTCCATTATTGTGAAATTAATATCTGCTTCATCATCTACCTTAATGAGATGATATTAGAAGCGATTTTACGCAACATCTTGAATGTCTTTCTCTCTCTCTCTCTCTCTCTCTCTCTCTCTTACGAAACTAATACATAAGAGACATAAAAAGTATACAAAGTATAAATCATATATTATTATTTGTAAAAAACAGGTGCCTTTATTTATTCTTCTTCTAGAAAACTATAAATTATTATGATCGATAGCAATCTATTAAATTTTATTAATAAATTACTCGGTATAGAACAAAAATAATGAATCTAAATATAATTACTTCCATCTAGTGATACGATAAATAGCACATGATCTACCAAAATTATTTACAAACAATATATAATACATAAAATGGAGCATAAAATATCTTTCGCGTTTTCAATATTCTTTTCGAAGCACATTAATTAAAACTTATTCTTTTTATTCTGATTTATTAAGGTCGATAACTTTTGCGCACAATCAAATATTTTCTCGAAAGAGCTTCGAGCCGTGGAGAATTTTCCAACGGACTGTCACGCGTCAACTGTCCGCTCAGGAAAACCGAGGTGAGCGGAATTGGTTTGACCAACACAGGGCGACAAAGGGAGAGGGAGGTGGTTTGCAGGGTGCGGAAGGCGAAAAGGGGGATAGTTTGGTGCGTCGGAATGCGAATTCGGACAACGAGGGGGCGAAAAGGGGGTGGCGAGGACGCTCATTCGCGCGTCCATCCCGCAAATTTCGACGACCACTGAGATTTCGGTGTCGCCGTCCATATAATCGTCGAGTGCTCCGAATTCCGACAACGAGATAGTTAGGGCACTTGTGGCCTACGGCGAACTTTTGCACTTTCTTGCGATTTTTCTGTCTTTCTCCACCCGTGTCGCGACCGCGCCGGCATATTTCGCGAAATTGCGATTGGGATTGCATTAAACTGATGGGGCGACGGTCGACTGAATGTCGCGTGCCGCGGTGATATCGGCGCGGTTTTCGCGACTGGCGCGATTATGCCGTCTGCCTGTCGCGTCGAATATAAAATCATAACGTTTATACTCTCGAATTCATGAGGTTTTGGTAGTCGCGACGTGGTGCAATGATGGCATCCGAAGTCACCCTTTAAACCATGAATTTTGCGAGGTGACGCGAATCAATGATTTTAGAAGCTGTCGTTTCAACTCTTTGAACCTTCAGATATGTTATGTCTTATTAAATTCCAACGTTCTTTAACAAAATACTTATTCTTTATACAATAATTAACAATAATGTAAAATGACATGAAAATATGATATAAAATAAAATAAGAAAAAATTGTTATAAAAGAAATTGTTTTTATTATGAAAGAATTAATACACATATGCGCATATGACATGTTATATATTTTACTTTTATAGAATTTTAATCACAGCTATTAAGCTTTTTTTAATGAACACATATATTATACATATGTTATAAACAATATATAATAAAACACTAGGTTATTTCAAAACACAGCGACATTTATTATTGCTTTCCATTTTATCCTTTGTTACTTTTAAAAAATTACATTTGTCAATAAACGCGCGTTTAATTCACGTGTCACGCGGCGGGAATTGAGTTCAACGTTGACATGATGAAAATTTAACGCGCGTCTAATATTTGCGCTGTTAACAAATATCAAATAGTATGATAAAACGAAATGTAATTAATGTAATTGGAAATCAATGATGGCGACATAGCATGGTGACGGTATTTCTCTTTTAATAATGTCGCGGTTAGATACAAAAAAATGTGCAAGTTGTGTTGGTTCTTTTAGAATTGCGCGTTTGTTCGAAACGTTATTTCGCTTCGTATCGATTAATGAAAATTTCGATATAAAATTTGTATACGAAATATTGTATTGTACGCAAAGCAAACATCGTTTGCGATTGCATGTTTATCTGCGTGTGTACATGTATATATATATATATATATATATATATGTATGTGCATGTAATTACCTGGCTATGATTGGACGCTGTTTTATTCATTAAGAAGTATTTCCGATTCGATTCGGCGCTGAACTGGGCTGGATGCATTATACAGAAAATCCAAAGTGCACCGGAATTTCAACGGGAACAATGCACTCTTTAACGCATCGGAAACATGACGTGCTTTTGAAATTAACGCGAATTTTTCCGCGGCTCGCGTCCGACTGACCTCGCCCTTATTTTTCAGCTCCTTTCTCTCCTTTCTCACTGCCTTTTCTGCCCTCCTACCACCCCACCTTCGTCCAGTTGTGGATTTTTACGATTCTGCGCGTGGAAAAATTTGCGTCTTTTTTCTTCGGTCTCGAAGAGACTGCGCATTAAATGCGACACAACATTCATTTTATATTTTTTTATCAAATTTTATCAAAATCACTCGCTGATGCCTTAATTATTATTAATACTGACACAAAGTTCTCTTTAAAGTTATGATAATAGCTTTCAATGGAGAATTTAAGGAAAGTCTTTCCAATAAATGTTTGCAACAGATTGAAACGTTTTACATAAAAGATTAACAAGTGGCGCGATTCATTAACAAGTGACATATGTTAAATTATCTCAAACTTGTAAATGATTAATCAACAGACGCGTCGCGTCATCGAGTATTTTTTTTGCGATAAATAATCAAAAGTTGACAGATTTAAACGATGGGATCTCGATTGGTGAATTAATGGGGATATATCATACACGTATTAGTGCATCGTCCAATCAGCCGCAACGAACCGCAGCAGTCGGTGCCGGCGAGGTGAGGCAACAAGGACGACTTCCCATGTCGGAACTTCGGAAAGGAATTCCCGCGAGGAAATCTGAAGGAGATGCGCACCGCCTTGAAGGAGGGCCGGAAGAGGACCGAGGAGAGAAATCGAGCCCCGCGAGGCCATAAATTCGCCCTTCGTTTCGAAATTCTCTCCCTCGCACACACGCGCATCAGCAACCCGTACACACTTTCACCCACACGTGCGCAGAGTGGGCATATAAATTCGCTCCGCGGAATAAGGATCGGCCCCTTTCAGACGTCGGGTGGCTGGCGTACTCGGGTGGGTGGCTGGCAGCGGTGGCGTAGTGTAGAGTGGTGTGGTGTGAGTACCTCTCGCGTCGGAGGTAGGTTGGCGCGGTAAGAGGGTGGGTGGCACCTTCTTGGATCAATAAATGATTTAACATTCACAAAATGGCGGGTGAGCCCCCGGCAGGGGCGGAGAAATAATATAATCTACCTTAGACTCTCTCTCTCGCCTTCCTTCCCACCCACCACCCCCGGTATCGTCGTACCGGGGGGCCATGCGGGACTGCGCGGAGCCACGCGGGGATCTCGCCGGGTGGCTGAACGAGGGTGGGCACGTCCCCCTTTTCCAACTTACTTCCCCGCGTACACGTACCCGCCCCAGCCCCCCACGTAGGATCCTGCTAGAGAACTCCGGCAATACCTTCGGTTCCGCTTCCGACGGCGTTACCACGTAAGAGGACCCCGAGCACAGCCGGTACGGAATCGGCGGGGATGACGCCGTGAATTTTGACTTTTCAGATTCCGCGAATAGTTACGGAACCACGTCGCCTTGCGCGCGCGATCGCCGATTCGCGTAAGGGTTGAACGTGCACCGCGCACGTTTCTGAGTTAAGATTCTGATGCGGAATGTCGTTGCGGGATTAAAATACGAGCGGAAAATTGGAGAATGAAAGATAGAGAAATAAGTTAAAGAAGGTTATACATATGTACGTTCATATAATACAAAATATGTACATGGCAAGAACAATTTTACTAAAGTATCTAAAAATTTAATCAAATACAGATCTACAAAAAATTTTGTTGCATTATTAAAATAATTATGTGAGACATTCAAGTATAATGAGCAATGCTGTAAAAAGTTTTGCTTTAAAAACATTCTAGCAATTAGCTTGAGCATCTTATATAATTATTTTGATGGCTTGACAAATTTATTTTCAATCTATATCTAGCTAAATTTTTAGACACTTTAGCAAAACTGTTCTTTTTGCGTAGAGAATTTATTATATAACATTTTAAAATAGTTGATATTCTAATGAAAAGAATAGAAATTAGAGGAACAAATCAGAAATGATTTGTTTTTCAAAATGATAAAACGTTAGATTTGAAACATTCATATCATCAATGAAATAAAAATCAGAGTTAGTTCGTAACTATGTATAGTTTCTAAAAATCTCTTGCGGTAAACAGACATACTAAGCTGGATATATTTTATCTTAATGGGAGTAGTAAAGTGGATTTTAAGAGGTAACAGCGGGAGGTGCCGGAGAGGTGCTTCGGCTTCGAGTCTGGCAGACGTGCAAGATCCCTAAATATTAAGGGGGCATTAACGTGGTCGGCCATTTTGCAACCCCTTGGAGCGCGTATAACCGAGCCTTCTCTAGCGTATATTATTATATTATAAGGGGGTGCCAGGCGCCTCCCAAGATTATGGAAATCGCGGCGGGTATTAAGGGAGCGAGGCGACGGTGGTGGCACGACGAAGACGAGTGGTGGGATAGTGGAAAGGAACGCGAAACACATATCCTTCAACCCCCACCTTCATCGTTGATTCTCTCGGCCAAACTCCTTCGAGATTGGACCGGCAAATTGATTTCGTGATATAATCCTTCGACTTCTTACAACCCCGCGCACGCGGCGTATGATTTACGAGAGCGGCATTTTAGGGATTACGTGATATGCTTGATAATTTCCCTCGTGACTTGAAAAACCTGATATTCTCAAATGGTTATGGGAAAATAAAGGAAATCAAATTTAATGGTAATATAAGTGCCAGAAATATTCTCAAACAAAGGATTTAAAAAATAGAAATAGATACATCAAGATTTATTAGAAAATTTTATTTTGAAAATGTTAAAATTTTATACTAATTACAATTATTTATTGAAATAATATAAACATAATATTTTGCATTATTAAATCTACGAATTCACGAATTATAACGCTATTTATTTATCAGAATTAAATTAATCCCATTGTGTGCACGTATATATCTACTTTGTATGTATGTATATGTTTGTGTGTTTGCATGTAGTTGCGTTGTTCAAATTTACCTGTAGTTATTTAGAATTAAATCATTTGGAGATAACCAAAAGTTACATAAAGGAAATCTCAATAAAGACATATTTTATGAATAGTCTGCAAATTGTTTTATTTTTGGAACTTGCGTCTGTACGAGAAGAATATACGAAGGTAGAGATTCGACGGTTGGTTCTGTCACATATCTTCATTAAGGAGGTGGTAACTGGCAGGACAGGAAGGTACTTAGTTCGCGGAGGGTGGCGAGGAGGGTAGGAAGGAGGTAGTAACTACCGTCGGAGAACCAGCTTCGGAGTTCCTCCAAGTTTGTTGTGTGAGAAAACAGGGACTGATTTGAATTTATATTACTTGGCCTCCCCTCTGAATACGTTCCCGGCTAAGGAAATTTCCATATATCTGAGAAAGCCCCGGCGCCGAACCCGCAAAATGAATGCCCTTGCTGCCAAATTCGAATTTTGAATACGGTTGGATTTTGGTGAACGCGATTCATCGTAGCGAACAACGTCTATATGTTTAACCCGCTTCACCTGAGCTGATTCGTCAGCAAAAATATAGTAAACGTGAGAGTTAATGTGAAAGGAAGTCTACATTTTGATATGTAATTTATATTGCATCATTTAAACACTACTTCAAAAATACTTCAATTATATCTGGGCACCTCACTGCTCTTTAAAAGGATTAAGGATAAATTTAAATTTAATAATAATACTTCTCATGAAAAAAGAAAACAAAGATGCAATATTATATAATATTCTTGCTACATAAATTGCACTTATAATAATTTTTAAGAGAGGTACATAATTTGTTTTTGTTATATTCTAATTATTAAAGATAGTAAAAACGATTAAATTTAATAAGTTATTTCAATAAATAATTAATTTTAATTAGTAATCTAAACTTCCTACATATTTCACATGAAAAACAGAAATGGAGATACAAATCAAATAAAAAAACCGAAAAGAAAACTGCATGTTTCCTAATTTAAATAAATGTTATAAAAAATTTAAATGTATAATAAAAATTAATAAATGTTTTGATTTATTTTTCATTAATTATCCGTGTGAATTGGCACGTCAATGTAACCTGATCAAAAAACAAGGCAGGAAGCTGTTGAATGACACATGCAAGCAGTGGAAAACATTGAGAAGCTCATTTAATTTACTGGCAGCACCTCTCTTTCTCTTTTTCTCCGTCTGCTTCTCCTTTTACCGGCGCTTAATTCTCGCTTAACCTCCGGGTTTTTACGCTAAATTTTCGCCGATCTCACCCTCGTTACCGCAACCGACGGGGATGAGTTAGGTGGCCGGCTACGCGCTTAAGCACTTTTTAAACGTCCCGTATATTTATATCATCCCTCTCGACCGGCGATCTCGCTCGCTTCCATTTTCCTCTCTCGCACTCCCACATGAAAAGCGGCGAGCACGAAACAATTAAAACGTCGAAACGAGGGTCCGAGTATTCCGCGGCGAAACGTGTTTTCGCACCACCGTGCTCGGTCCATCACCCCCGCGAGCGTGGTTATATAATCCGGAATGGAAAAGAAGGTGCCGGACGAATTCCCGCTTCGCACGGATTCTCGTTTATCGTCGGATTTCGCACCGCCAGAAATGTTTTCACGATTTTACCACTGTGCTTTCTCGCTTGTTCACAAGAAAGCTAATTCTTTCCGTGAACGATATGTATAAAAAAAAAAACACAGTTATATTATACTATGACTCTCTAATATTGCATATCGCAACTTCATTATTTTGTCGCGAAAGATGCTTTACGAATTGTTGACCAACAATTTGTTTTTTTTTTACACAAAATAAATCCTCAATCACTTTGATTTGCGGCAACGTCTAATTGCGAATAAAGATCCCGAAGTTTTCTCGACTGAAAACGACACGAGACTAGTTACATCCGTATCTGAAATCTTCGTGGACGTCTTTTGACGCGATTTTGAAAAACCTGTTAGACATGCTGACCCTGGTGGTCGAGCCGCTGACCAGTCACGTGAGAATCGCAACTTGGCTCGACACGCGTTATGAAAACAGACTCGCTTTCCGCGGTCAATGAATGTAGGACAGCTCGCAGGATTCCCACAGGACAGGTCTTGGCAACCTGCTGTTGCTCCGGCCACTCACGTAGACCACGAGAAGACACCGACCAGTCGCTGACCAGTCGTCGACCTGTCAGTCAGCCGATGCTCCCAAGATATTAATGTAGCTAGTCTGACCTCTTCAGCGAAGATCAGAATTGATCGAAAGATTTCTTTTGACAGGAAAAAATTGCAAATAAAATGTGCCGTCAATTTGTGAAATCTCTGATTTTTATTCTCTAAAACTTTTAGAGTAAATAATCTCTGAAGAGTGAAATCTTACTCTTAAAGATAAAAAATTAGGCTATTATTTTTCAAGAATGGCTCAATTTTCACTTTTTAGACTGAGATTTCACTCTAAAAAATTTAGAGAATAAAAGGGAACCAGTTTTTTCTTCAATTGTAAAAAGAAAATCAATATCTCTATATTGTTAAATTTATCGTAATCATATTTATAATCACGTAACAAATTTGAGAGAATGTCTGTAAAGCTGAAATTGAGAACCTGAAGGACATATGAGATTAAAGCGACCCGATTCTTCCAACCATGTCGGCCATTTTCCGACGGCGCGCGATGAAACGTACATTCGTTTGTAATATGTACTGCGCAGAAACTGCATTAGAATTAGAAGCCGCATACATTTGCTAATATCATTTGGCAAGTTCTGTATGTAATTTTAAATTACGTATGAGATTTTATCTTTGTATTTTGTTATATAATAGAGTAAAATCGCTATGCATTATATATTGTTGAATAATCTATTTCACTGTGTGACTCGTTTCAGATCCGAAGAATAAAATTACCAGACCATGTGGTCGTTAAATTCAAGACAGTTGAATGCACGCCACGTAAATATTAATTAGTGGGTTTCTTTGTCTTAACGCCGGCCATTGTCATGGAAATAATTCTTTTTTTTGCGTAATTTGCGATACGATTCGTTTCTGGTTTCACCAGTGGGTCTGATATATAGCTCCGCGGACACTGGCACGTCCACAAAGGACGACAATGCTCATTGTCGTGCCTGGAGGAGAAACTTAAGTTCTCAAAGGCGACAAGTGTACAATTAAGTCATTAGAGGCACTTCCGGGAACTTGGACCGTGCAAGTTTTCGCACGGAGAATGAACCTAAGCGGCCGTTAAACGATTTGCAAATTGCAATTTCTACGCGCTTTCAAGTTCTCGTGAACAGCGAAGAGTTTATTTCTTCCAAGGTAATGAGAAAAAAAAACGGAAAACCATTGCACCTTTAATCTTCGCGTAGAATTTTATTTTCAGTAAATTTACAGATTCGTGACGCGAGCACAAAAACCATCGTAAAATTTCGCGAGAGAAAGAGACTCCCTAAATCTTATTCTTTAAGAAAATAAAACTGCTATCATAATTTTAATAGAAAAATATTTTTAAAGCTTCTTTAAAGATTCTTAGTGACAGTTACCGTTATTATTATTTACAGATTCTTTCTAAGAAGTTTAATTACGCACGTGAAACTTTTTCATCTATTTGCAAAATAAATTTTTTTATCTCCGTCGATTGCTTGTTATATCAACTTCGATTTCAATCTCAAATGCAAGTAAATAGATTACGCGAAACGAGTCGATAGTGCCAATAGGCGAACGAAGAAAGGCGCCAGGGGCCAGAGAGAAGCGTAACGGCCTCGGCACGCCGACAAGGTAGAGAAGGTTGAGAGGGTGGTTCTGGGGTGGTTGGCTGGTAGAGAGTTCGTTCGATTCGATATTCATCTCGAGATTCAATTCAATTTCCCCGCAGCTATCCTGCTCTCCCGGGCACGTCGCAGCGCGTCGAGAATCGCGACTCGCGCGATGAAGGGGATGGAGGAGGAGGTGGTTGGCGTGGGCGGAAAATAGGAAAGCGGGCGGCCGGGTGTAGTACTGGATGCAGGGTGCAGCATTGAAAACCACCGTCAGCCATCCTCCCGTGCTACCCCCTCACCATCTCCTCTTCCCCCCAGCTTCTCTTCCTCACACGCTTCGCCATCTCGAAGAGGAGATAAAACGAGCTAGTGCACAGAGGCAGACCCTTATACCGCCGACCCCCGCCGCCGACGCCCTTCTACCAACCCCCATTCCCCGCGTCGTCGCGTAGCCCGTTTCCAACCTTCTCCCCCGATCCACATCCCTCCCCCCCGACACGCTCGCGATGGCAGAAGGTACTACGCCGTC
This sequence comes from Atta colombica, assembly GCF_001594045.1. Taxonomy (NCBI): domain Eukaryota; kingdom Metazoa; phylum Arthropoda; class Insecta; order Hymenoptera; family Formicidae; genus Atta; species Atta colombica. The sequence goes on along the minus strand of NW_017259257.1, from coordinate 395,894 downwards.
TCGAGAAACTCTCCCGTCGAGGGAGGTTTTGGGGTGGTACGGGTCGGTTGGGTGGGTGGTTTGGGTAGGAACGGGGGCTGAAGAGGGTGGAAACTGTTTTCCACTCGGTCTTACTGTACTAACTGTACCTAACCTACGCTCGTATCATTAATTATCTAAATTGAAGCTGCCACAGCGCACCCGAGTGTCTTACATCGAAATTCTCAAAGGAGCTC
>NW_017259257.1:393605-395579 GCF_001594045.1 Atta colombica | reverse complement strand
CTCTCTCTCTCTCTCTCTCTCTCTCTCTCTCTCTCTCTCTCTCTCTCTCTCTCCCTCCCCCTCTATCTCTCTCTTCTTCATCTCTCTCATTCCCCTCCCATGTCTTACCCCCTGCCTCTCTATCGCTGCTCCGCGCATATCTCGGATGGAAAATGGCGGATGCTCGCGAGTAGAATAAGGCTGCGTCTCTTCTGCGAATTAGAGTATGTACTCTCAGTATCAGCATTGAAGATCGACGAACGAGCGCGAGACACGAGTGTGAAACCCTCGAGAGTATCTGGAGATGAAAACGATATATAAGTTTCACCCCCGATAGAAGGACTAGTTTATTACTGGGAAATATACCAGGCTTTATCAAGATAATTAATTATTTTGCATCACATTTGATTTACTTTTAGCACTAAAAATCTTTTACATTTCCTTAGAAAAATTTTAATTTATAATAATTATTGTATATAATTACTCGATTTTTTAAAAAATATGATATAAATTTACGTTATTTTTATTATCTTTTATTTTCATTATCGTTTTATTATCGTATTAATTACCTTTTGTAATGGAAAGATAATTTGTATTCACATGTGCCAAATAGAGATAATCCATCGAACTTTTAGAAGCCGAAGAGGTGGAACAAACATAAATTTAATGTAGGTCTTAGCCCCAACTTTGGCCCAGGTTTCCCTGTATTCAACTTGCTGAGCCAGGCATACCTCATAACCCTGGTCGATCTCTGAAAATAAATATTTCCAAACCTCGGAGGGTGAAAGGATCCGGCGACCGGATGCAGAGAGGCGAAGGGATTTCTCAGGTCGTCTCATATCGACGTATTTTAGGCGTTTTCCCCGGGATCGTCTTGCCCAAACCTAGACGGAGGGTCGTACGACTGTGTACGTGCTTATGTGTTTGAGTATGAAAGCGCGAGTGTGTACGTGAGCCTCTGTATGGGTGCGCACGAATCTCCCTCTTTCAACTGGCGGAGTCTCTCTACACCCTCTCCCCTCGCTCCCGTTCGCCCTCGCTTTGCCCTCTCAACCCTCGACTTCCCCGCGACTAGTGAGTAACGATTTTCCTCCATCTTACCCCGATTCCGGAACACACCCTTGGGGCACCGCGTCTCCCCCCTCCCCCTCCCTCTTTTCCGAGCACCACCGCCGGCCTCCTTCTATCGGTGCCATCCTTATTCTGGCAAGCTGACGCTTCCACGTGAGACGAAATTGAATGGAAATGCAATGGAAAGAAAATTCTCACACAAGATTAAATCAAGTTTTTTCGAAGTTTCAAAGTTTTTTTGAAGTTTAAATTGAAAGTAACGTAGGTCCACTATATTTATATTTGCTTAATTGCTGACACATACAGGGCGATCTGTGGTATTGACTCTGCCAAATTTATTAGGGTTGGATCGAAGGATAGGTAAATAAGAAATATCATTCGAGTTGGATATGAGTAGGTGTGATTAAAGGATTTGCCGGAGTAAAATTATCAGGATCTCTGAATATATATGGATATTGAAGAATAATAATAAAAAAAAGCGAAAGAGAAATAATAAATCCTAAGAGATCTTTAAGAGTAAAGTAGGGGTGAAAAGGAATTTTATATAGATCTCTGTTTATTCTGGTGATTTGAGGATCCAGTTGAATGTAGGAAAAATAGGAATTAAAATAAATAAAAGAATAATGAAGGGTAAAATAAAGTAGAAGGAGAAAAAACGATTTAGTGTACAGTTATTAATTGAGAATTCACCTCAGATTCATATAACTAATATTAGTACATATGAATTTTACACACATGTCAAACTACATCTAATCTAAATTTTTAACGAATAATTCATTGGATTTTTTATTATCGAGATATAATTTTATTATATCTCAATGAACAATGCTGCGCATTGGCTCTCGATTGAATTTCCTTTCATCTAGTTGTTATAATTAATTTTGTTTAAGGAAGAGGCTGAAATGATAGATTTAGAATGAACTC
>NW_017259257.1:338724-393505 GCF_001594045.1 Atta colombica | reverse complement strand
TATTATGTATATATATATATATATAATATATAAACTTATTATTATTTAAATTTAGTTTTAACCAAATCCCCCCGCTCATTGATGACTCCACATATGTGAAAAATTTACTTCGTCAGCCAGATACATAAGATACAATTTCAAAATGTTTGTTCGAAATGTCAATTTAGATAGAGTCTATTCAAAACTCGTTACTGAATTATAATTACTAAATATATCCTATAAATATACGAAAAAAGTTTTACTAAAGTTTTACTAAACATATAATTATATATATTTGAAGATAATTATAATATTGGATTATCTTTTTAAATAATTATATTGGATGCTCAACTTGTTATAATGTTAAGACTTTACAGTATCATTATATTCTCATATAATTATTTTGATGGTCCAACATAATTATTTTCAAATCTATGTAGCAAATTTTTAAGATACTTTAATCATCCATTCCTCGTATCGAGAGTGAAAGAATGCGATGTAATCACTCATTCATATTGTTTAGAAGGCGTAGTCATCTAGAGAGATTGATTAACATTAATATCAATTTGAGCATTGAAATTTATGTCGTCATACTTAAGTTGCAATTATGTAATAGCAATTGTGGTTTAAATTGGAGAGAAGGACATACAACTCGCGTTACCGTACGGCACGCATATATCCTCCCGTTGTATTGCACGACTTGACCCGCAGTGTTGGTAGGATGAGATGAGGAGACTAGAAGGGTGAAAAGTGAGGAAAAAAGCTGGGATTCGTCGGTGGAAAACGAAAAGTCACACCCACTGGGTACGTGGAGACATCAACGCCCGGTGCAACGACTGGTATTCTTTTTCCATGAGCTTTTCCACGACTTTGCGGAATCACGTCAACAGAAAGAGCTTTTACGGGAAGACTGCGCCTCGCGCATCCCTCTCTTTCAAATTACTTTTTATGCAAGTCAATTTTAATTTCTATTGCACCCCTACAGCAGTTGCAATTTTTTGCTGTCAAAGTGTCACAAATACTTTTATGTAATATTATATACTTCGTATACTAAAAAAAGAAAAAACCTTGTAATTTCTCAGCCTATCAGGCTGACTCTCAAAGACACGATATTGCAGCCGCATCTGAAATTTATGCTCGATAACAAATTAATGTTGCCAGCGTCAAGGGGGATCCTAGAACTCGGTAGACTTTCGTGTGACGTTGCCTCGTCAGAGACGCTATAGCTGGAAGAGAGTGACGCAAAGGGTTGGTACATCATCATGCCGAAGGTAGAACAGAAAGGGGGGGAGGGGGCGCGGAGGAACGGATGGAGACGCGAACATAATCCAGGATCTCGTCTCGAGACAACCAGCAAACGAGGGTGGATGCACGTAAATACATAGGCACGTCATCGTTAATGCGTGCGTGTGTTCTCCTTTTCCGACTCCAACATCGCGCGCAAGAGTACGCCGGAAGCGAGAGGCGCTTCTCTCTGTCTCTCGCTTTTCCTTCCTCTATCTTCTTCTAAACGCGGGGGTGTCTCTCAGCTAGGAAAAGCGGCCGCGTCTCTACTGATTACACGGGACGAGTCTCGTGAGTGGTGTTGCCTTGCTGGTTAGACTTGAAGCTTCCTTGGCAATGGTGCTATATTCAGTCTTAGCACACTTCCAAAGACCTTGCCTCTCGTCGGATGAGGACGAGGATAACGCAAGAGAAGGGGCGAAGAGAGCCAGGTTGGCGTGCTAATCTTCTAGCTTTCTCTCTCTCTCTCTCTCTCTCTTTCTCTCTGTGCTACGTGCTTCTCGTTTCATTGTGCAGCCACTGATGGAAACTCAAAGATGCGCCTTCGAAATTAACGTAATGAACATGACCGAACGCCAAAACGAGTGATCGCCTAATGCGATCGCGGGACTTCGAGTTTGCGTCGATGGCTGGACGGCGATTAATTACGGACGTTGATCTCGATCACGAAGCGTCAAGTTGCTGAATAGTTGAATAGGAATTTCATGATTATCATCGTAATTGTAATTACATGATTAAGCAATTCTAATCAACACGTTCGACAAAATTGGTACCATCGATTAAATGATTTGTCTCGCATATATCTAAGAAGCTTAACAATTTTTATATAGCTATTCTCTAGCCCCTAAAATATGTTACGAGATAATGCATATTTCATTATTAAAAGTCCAGTTTGATCGTAGCTATATTGCAGTCTTAATATCGATTGGAAACGGGATATTTGATTTTAACGAGTAATCTTTGCTGATGGTTGAAGAATGAAGAATCATTCTGTCTACTAAGGCGAAATGGGAATAAAATGGATGAAGGAAGAGAGTAGGTCTGTTAGTTGGTCTCTCATTTTACTATGCAGAAACTCAAAGGCGCACGTACATGTGAATGATTCGTGGCGGGACAGGTTCCGGGGCGAGAGGGAGAAAGGGTGGGTGGGTTGCAATACCCCCACGAGAAGGTGGCTGGCTGGAAAGGAGGATGAAACGTCGGATGGAGGGTAGTCTCCGCTCTTGGATCTCATACATACATTAACGTCGCTTGTCAGGCGTACCGAGCTACCCTGTAAGACTTAAGATACTGTTCTGAGAAAGGGGGAAGTTGCCTGCTTGCTACCTCCGCCTCTCTTTCCCTCCCTCTCGTTTGCGCAGATTCCTCTCTGCCGAGTCTCTCTGCACCTTGCCTCGCCGTAGTCGTTACTAAAACCACCCACTATCTTGGGAACACCCGCTTTGTTTCCTCGAAAATGGCTGCCGCGGGCTCGGATTCCATTTGCATCTGATTATACGTTTTACGCAATTCTGGCCCAAACGTGGAAATAATTCCCCGTCGCCCGTCTGCTTGCGCCAACGCGAAGATTGTTTGTATGCGCGCATTTACTGATGCGGAAGCGGATTTGTAAAGTCGGCAAAGCGATGTAAACTGTGATATGGCATTCGATATATTCTCAACTCTCGTCAAATTTTTAAATTATCGATAAAAAAAACTTAGATTTCGCCAATGTAAGATTAACTTTCTTGATTTAATTTATTCTTTATCTTTTTTCTAATTTTTACACTGATAGAATCGGATCTTAAATGTTACGGATATTAAAAACAGTAATCTAAGGCGGCATTCATTTAACATTCTATCAAATCATAATTTAATGATCTACATTCATTGTACAAAATTCATTGAACAAAAAAGATAACACGCAATTTTATATCAGTGATGACTTAGCTATATACATTAGTAACATATGAACAAAGAATTGACAATTTTAAACTCCATGATGAAAAAGCTCGAAATTTTTTTATGCTTGTCGAGACATTCAATCAAAAAATAAGAAAAATTGAAGGATCTTTGGAAAAAATCATGTACAGATTTGTTGATTCGAGACCGAAGAAGGATGATAGTGGCGAACAGGAATAGGAAAAGGGGGATCGTGAGGTAAGCAGGGAGGATGGCCTCAGGTTTACAGTGTAACATAATATAAGAGCAGTTTGTGTTAGGGCGCGTAGTGGTGGTGTGCTGCACGCGTCTCCCCTTTACCAGCCCCCGCCACCCCCCCAAGACGCCCGGGCGGGATCTCTGATTGGTCGACATTATTCAAAATGGCGTCTTCGCCACATAAGATCCGTTTTATTAGCATACTGGGAAAGGAGACATCGCCGGTTCTCTTGATGACTCGCGAAAAATTTCGCTAACACGCTGCGACTATGAATGGAATCATCCTGCGACTTCTGGCGAGATACAGAATCAGCAGCGAGATGCCGTGATCGATCTACGAACAATTGTGAGACGCCGAACGTGACCTTGAGGATCGCAACGAGGATTTAGTTTCGTTATAGTGGACAACACTTTCCAGATGAGGGTTTTAAGCCAGTACCTTCTCCTACGAGGACGGTGAGGGAACGAAGGAGAGATCATAATGTTGGTTCTCGGGAGACTCGGATGTTCGTAGGGAAACTTTCATTACCGCGTCGGAACTATATATTTATCGTTATGTAGCTCTCGTACTGCTGCCTACTGGCGGAGATCGTCGATTAGGTCACATGCAAATTACACCCTAAGAAAATCTTATTAGTCTCCTCTCGTCCTCGCCGAAGATATGCATCCAGTGTGAGACAGATGTAACGAAATAAATTTTGCGCTTCTGATTTGTCAGACGATCGTGTTTGATCATATTATTTCGCACGTATGCTTTTCTTCCATGTTGGATATTCGAGTTGGATATGACGAAGCGCATTCTCACGTTAAAGAAATGGCCACCTTTATTTCAAGTAGACAGAATACGAAAAAACCTATCGTCCTGCAAAGAGACACGCTACAAGAAACGATCTGCTTTCATAGAACTCGAAGAACTTGTCCTGCTCGCTGGTTTTACAAGTAAACGCGCGGTTATTGTAGTCATTGTCGCAGACTCGAGGCGATATCCTGTAAGACCTTTCCGTAGGACCTCCGCCGTAGCGGACCACCGGGTTTCATGATAAACCTGTTTACCGCTGTCCTATTTCGGCGGGAACGAAAAGTCACTTTTCAGGATCTTTGTAAGACTGATCGCAACAAGTTCGCTCAGATAAAAATAAATCACGCGATATTATTCAGAAGGCGGCAACTAAATTAATTCATTCGAAGTCGTGAGAACGCAAATAAAGTTGTCTAATAAAGTTTGAATCGAAATTACCCAAAGAAATTTTTAACTATCAAAATAATAATGAAATTTTCTTCTCTTATTCTTTCAAACTTTAAGTTGAAAAAATGATTTTCGAAAGTCATCACAAAAAATAATTAACTTATTTATCAACAAATATTCTAATTCTCGATAAATAAACATCACATCGTATTTAGGTAGATTTTCAATATTTTTTTTTCTAGAGAAAAGTACATAAGATTGCAAAAAAAATATCTGGATCGTTCATATAAGTTGCCAATAAATATTGTTTAAGCTGATATTAATTGATATCACGTATTACAAAAAAAGAGATAAAAGAGATCTTTGATGCGTATCATAAAAGGTTGTGGCAGCCACGGACTCGTTCGGAACCAGTAATACCGGCGAAGAAGTTTCCAGGAGAGCACATGCGGCACTTTCCCACCGCTGACCAGCGGTCAAGCAACATCAGAGAACCTTAAACTGGCACGTATAGTGGACAGTGAGGGAACGGGGAGAAATAGTTGCTAGAGGTATCGAGCTTTGCGGAAGCGATTCGATGGGATTGTATCCAAGATAGTCAGATTGAAGCGGCAAGGAAAGCCTGTGACCGGTTCAAAAGGGAGAATATCACGGATGATATTTTTTTTACCTGTATATTTTGTATCTAGAAGTATTATTTACGAAAAGCAAAATTAATATAACTCGTAATTAAAATTATTTGATGATGTTTTCGCAAACTTCCAATTTCAATCTTCTCCGACGGATTTTTCAATGAATTCATAATCTGTATAATCTATCATAATTTCTATATAATATTTCGATTTGTTACAATATAGCGAAATTTTTACTTTAAATAATTGACGTTTGTCTTTCACAAATCTTCCTAGTAGCAAACGCATTTGCAGAATACGGACGGATTGTCACAGTCGTGTTACAGCTCGAAAATCCCATTCGGACATTACAGAAGTTCGAGATGCCCGCGCACCGTAGAACAACAAACTCTAATTACCGTAATTAATCCCGTTTAACTCAGTAAATCGGATTTTTCAGTTAGTATTGCAACTACACTGTGAAGGCAGAGCAAATCCCGGAGTCCCTCCGTGCCGGCCGTACGGAAATGCCAAGAGGCAATTAGTTCGGTCCGAAGGACGACAGGAAGTTCGCACACAAGAAGATAAATGTCACAAAAAATAACTAATCATTCTTTTTCAAAATTCTTTATGAGGTACTTGAGATATTATAGTAGTGAAGTATTAATTGTTCTTATATAAAAGTTCTATTTTTTATGTAAAAAGGGAGGGATTGTTAATTCTTAAACGCTACATCTGAGGACAATACATTTCGGTATGACATACCTACTCATTTGATTGCTTAACTTTCATAAAAATAAATATATTGTAAATTTTTTTTTATCAAAACACGAGATACTAAGAAATATAACATTATTGATTAAGTATATCTTTATTAATAAAAAAGTTATTGTATAAGATGAAGCATTGAAAAAAAATCTGAATATATCATATCAAAAAGACATTTAAATTTTTGAAACAAAACTTATCTTTTTTTTTGGTAGAGATTATTATTTGCAAAAGATTGTAAAAGAATTTTAATTAAGAAAAGATAATTCTAGTTGCAAGATTAGTGAAGATTACAAAAATATAAAGATATATTTTCTTTTGCAAGATCAATATATCGAGATGAGAGATATGTATGGAGCAGGCAAGCTTACCGTCTTATCTTTAATTAATCTGGCTAGGCTGACATTAAGCCTCTACTGACGCTCATTCGCGACCAGCCGCGAATCCATTAAGGAACGGCGATGTCAGTCAGCGATCATGGATTCTTCCCATGTTACCATCATAATCCATCTCGGCAACTACTTCGCTAACTACATCGACTTGCTCGGAGTGGGTTCTTTCAGGTAACAGCGATGATCGTCCGTGTGATGCTTCGTTGAGAGGAAGAGCGCAAAGGGGTGTAGAAGGGGAGAAGAGGTGAAGGGAAGAACGGGTGGCGGCTGCTTTCGGGGCACATTAACGTCAATTTCCATCCAGGCTCTCCGAGAACTTACTTGCAGTCCAAGTTCCTTGCAACTAAGACTGCCGCCTCTCGCGTAGTCGCAGAGGGGGTGAAAAGGGAGAACGATGGGGGTGAAGGGGGAGAGAAGATGCTGCAGTATGCTCTTCTCTGGTATTATTAATGTTACGAGACACGTGAACGCGCGATAGAGGAACGTTGGTAGAAGCGGGTGATGGTGGTGAAGGCGGCGCGCCAGTGGCGGATAAGGCGGATTTAGGAAGAGAGGTAAGGCGAGATACAGGGGGCGGCGAATGAAGGAAGAGGCGGACGCGAAGGAACGAGAGGAAGGTACGCGCATGAGGTTCCCGCGTGTTACCCCCTTTCTCCTTTAGCTGGCTCTTTAGTCTTCGCTAATTGTCTCGAAGACGTTTCTCGGCTGACAACGTCGCGAGGGTAAGAATCTTACCGTAAGATTCTGTTGGTAGATCGCGATGCAAAAATGCGCAGGTAGCCATTAGATATGACTAGAAATATGACGCGTTTGAATTAAACTTGGAATTTCCGGGGTGGATAAGGTTTCTAGTTGGAGAGGAATTGTTATTAAAGTCGAATGTTCTTATAAACGACTTAACGTTGCTTATATATGAAAATTTTGAAAGTAAATTGTACCGAAATTTAATAATAAATCGTAATAAAACATTAGTAATAATAAAATGTAATAATAAAATGTTTCCCCAATAAAAATTTTTATGAATTTTTTATATAATTTTTCAGAATTTTTCTTGTAAATTTCAGAATTTTTTACAATTGAATAATTTTATAACTTTTTAAAAAATTTTTTGAATTTTTTATATAATTTTTCAGAATTTTTCTTGTAAATTTCAGAATTTTTTACAATTGAATAATTTTATAACTTTTTAAAAAATTTTTTGAATTTTTTATATAATTTTTCAGAATTTTTCTTGTAAATTTCAGAATTTTTTACAATTGAATAATTTTATAACTTTTTAAAAAATTTTTTGAATTTTTTATAAAAATTTCTAGTGTGAAAAGATGACTTTTCTGTAAATTTTTTATATATGTGAATTCCCAAATATTCTATGTGTGATTTGTCATTTTATAATTTCTGATAAAATTTAATAAAATCTGAACAAATTTATAATATTTTTTCAAAAATTATGGAACGAAAATTTTTAAAAATCTTAGAATTTCAAAATTCACATATTTATATGAAACATTCTAAGAAATGTAGACTTTTTCGAAATTTCTGAAAATGTTGCGATTCGTGTTAAAATTCTATGAAAAGTTCATCAAATGTGTAATGAAATAACTCAGATGAAAAAATATCTTAAAAAAAGATAATCTTTAATAATATTACGCAAAAGTATAACAAGAGAGATAAATTTATGTATATATCATAAAAAATATTTAGAAAGATTTTCAATTATAAAATTCTTATTTATTTAATTCTATTTCATAGGGAGATAGCAATAAGTCTCAAACAAATATTGAAAGCAATATTTTTGGATAAATTCTCTTCTAAAAATTATATAAAAGAATATAAAAGAATATATGTCTTAAATAATAAACTATATTGTTGATTCTTTAATCGATGTGTCGAAGACGTTTCCAATTTGAAATAAAAATTGTAACTTATAAAATTTGTTAAATACATAACGAAATTTTCCTACATAAAAACTACTCGGAGCGAGTTCAAGAGAGTATAGAAGCAGTCCGCGTGCCAGGAGAGGAGACTCTAACTTATCGATTACTCGGGGTCGCCTTTCGCGGCGGCAGCGGCGTACCATTGGCCCCTTAAAGGTTCCTGAAAAGTGAAGAAAAGCGTCCAGGTTGGGCCAATGGCCGTGGCGCGCGCATACCACCCTCGCTCTCGTTACCTTTTTCCCCGTGGATTTTTCCGCGCTGTCGCGCCTCTAAGAAAGCTACCGGCAGCGAATCGTGGCCGCGCAAAATCCACCGAAACCACCGTCATTGGCGGAGCCACAGCGTCTTGACGCCGCCCACCGAGGAATCTGGCACCCGGGAAAACAGAGCTCACGTTCGTTCCCTCTCTCTTCCTGGATTTTCCCGCCTCTCTCAAGCGTGCCTCTCGTTCCCATTTTCTCTCTCTATATCGCACCGCCTCTACCACCCCGTCTTCTTCTCCTTCTTCATCCTCCGCGTGTTCTCGCCCGGCTCCACCTAGAACCGTTCTCTCTTCTTATCTCGCTTCTACCTCGGTTTCCCTTCTCCGACGAGACGACGATGTCGTCGTCGTCGTCGTCGTCGTTGCCACCATCACGCGCGCTCTCGCTCTTCGCCCTCTTTCTCTACTTTCACCCTGCCCTCCCTGCTCTTTTGTTCTCCCCCAGCCGCTTCCTCTTCTTCGGTGTCGGTTTCGTCGGAGCCCCCGGCGCGCCCCGATCATCCCCATGTGCGCATCATCCGAGACTCCTCTTCTTCTCTCCTTCTCTCCCTCGTACCTCCGTCTTATCACTTGCTATCCTAACTGTCTGCGTTACGAAGCGCAGCATACGGCGACCTGGAAGGAACCCCGCACCCGGGGAGAAACCGTGCGAAACGAGGAAGAAGAGAAGGAAGAGAAGGACGGTAGCCTCGAACTGCACGACGGTGTTTCCTCAGATATTAGATTTTACAAGGAGCGTACTGGGATTTTAGAGGGTCATGAGGCGGGTGGACGGCGATAGAGAGATGGAAGGAACCGAGCCGCTAGATCCGCATTTCCCTACATCGGGGGTGGGATAAATATTAATTACGTTTCTAAGGGCCGCCCGCGGCTACATGTACTGGTTATACTTCCTCATGCTATATCCCAGGTCTTACGTCTCCGGGAATTTGCGGGCGCGTCTTCACGGGACTAGCTTTCTTATTGATCGTCGGTACGGCTGTTTCTACTGGTCCAGCAGGTCTATGGACTCTTCAGCAAATTTCAGACTTAAGTTTATAGCTGTGAAGATTTTATTACCAATTTTCTCATTAGAAATATCATTTATTGTTAGAAAAATACAAACGTTTTCTCATTTCCTCCTTCATTGTATATAAAAAAAATGTAATTTTATTATCTAAATGAGTATTTTAAAATAAGTAAAAAAGGTATTTAATTTAAACACAGTTATCATTTTATTAATGAATTTCTTTTTTTACCTCCGTCCATTTAATAGACATGCTTTGCTGGCCAATTGTACGCCATTGAATCAAATGCGGCAAAGTTTTATTAAATACCATAGACGCGTGAAATGTCAACGTGGAAAAAACACTTCGTCGACTCGACGTGCATTCGCAGCGCTACTCTATCTCCCCGCGTAAATTGATTCGCATTATTAAAAGCAGCCGTGAATTGGCCGTGAAAGTTTTTCAATTTCCCCGGCACTGTCTCCGCCGGTAAATTACACTGATAAATTGCACAATACGACGCGGTTCGGAGAAAATCGCATTCAAAACTACGCGCGTCCCTGTGTCTAGACGCGACTGTGCATCGCGGATTAGTTGTTTTATCCAGAAACGTAATAAGTGATTTCTGGACGAGTGGTTAAAGCGCATTATAACATATTTTTATTTTATCACATGACAATATTTGGATAGGATATAATTAGTCAAAGACAGTTATCAAATAATTGTCTTTATATTATTTAAAAATTTTTAAAAATGATTTTTAAATTAAAATTATATATATTGCTGTTTTTAAGAATTATTTATTCTATTCTCCATATCACTAATTATATAAATTAAATTTTCAGTAAATAGTTTTTTAATTAATTTGTGATAAACCATTCTATATGGTATAGCATCGCGATTTCAGAAAATATATTTTTAGAAAATATATTTTTAGAAAGTTCTGAGAAAGATTGAAAATTTTATTATTTCTACTTGAGACTTGCGGTTATCATTGACATAAATTTTATATAATTTTTTTTGTCAGGCTTGTCGGGTCTGTCGAGGTCATTAAACTGACCGCATCTCGCCGGCGGCATTTGAAGAAGGGTCGATTTATCGAATTTGCGGGATAATTATGTGGGGGTACAAACTGCGCGATCGTGATGATCTCGTGGGTACGTGTAACCGATGATCATGGTCGATTATCCTTGGAGTCGTTCATCGCTCTTCGGGTAACGAAGCAAATCACCCGACTTGCTGGAACCCTTCGGGGGACACAGATCAGGGGTAGTTGGTTCGAAACTTGGCTAGAATAGGTAGTGCTGCCATACGGCGGAGATGATGAAAACTAAGCTTCATGTTATGTGTGTGTCTAGACACCCTCTGCAATTTAATCCTTTATTTATCCACATCGTCTTATCATATTTCGAACAGTTATGGCACACACACACACACACCTATGAAAATATTTCACAGCTACTTACGAATATCAGAAAATGTAAAAAAATTCCAACAATTAGTAAAGGCTATTTTAATTGTAAAAAAATTACAAAATTAATTGTTTGATTGTCAAGAGCAAATCTTATGCAGATATAATTAATCGTCTATATTTTCTGTGTAATTTTTAGTTTGACGTTATATATATATATTATCATTAATACGATATTAAAATAAAAAAAAAATTATTATGTGAATAAGATAAATAATAAAAAAGATTTATTAATGACAAATTTTGTCAATATATATACTCTCTAAAATTTTTAGAATGAAATGTGATTCTACAAAGTGATAAAGGGTGACAATTGAGCCAGTGTTGAAAGAATGGTTATGGATGGAATAATGCAATCATAAGCAAAATGAAATAAGGTTTCGTTTTACTTATAAGAAACAACGTTACACTAGGTTTAACAAAGATAAAATTTTGTTTGTATTGTATCATGCTACCATCTTACGGTGACGCCAAATCTGAAATTCATCACTTCATGGGATCGATCGAGTTGTCGATTGATCGTGACATCGATGCATCTCTATGATAGGGTATTAGATCGCTTGGCTGAGGTCGACTATTAGCCGCAAATGACGTACTTAGGTGGCCGGCGATCTCTACCAGTGATTTGATCGGATGCGGGATTCCTTCGACAATGATTCGGACAATGATTCCGACTTGAGATCCGCAAGACCACGCGAGGCAAGAGGGTTTACAGCCCCTTCTTCATTCACTCTATTGATTTTCCATTCGGAACAGCTTCGGCACTCTCGAGACGCCAAACGTCGGCGCGAAATGCCCGACCGATTGACCGACATTCGATTGCCAATCGACACGCACCGGTCGATCCGTTGGTGACAATGATTGAGACACCTGTGACTCGTTTGCAGGCAAACGCGATCGATCTGCTATAGAATTGCTGTTAATCGCGATTACTATTCTGTTTTCTATTCTGAATTGAGATCTGTTTAAATACAGATATAAAATAATATAAGAAACGTTACAAGAAAATATAAAATATAGGAAATAATATAATACGATTTTTTTCTTAAAATTACGGAAGTAACGAAACAATTAAAAAATGAAACTTATTTTTGTACGAATAGGTATGTACAATGTCTATAGCATCTTAAAAATGAATTTGTATTTTAGAAATTGATTTGATATTTTTTTACAAATCTCAATACTTATAGTGTTTTTAAATTTTAGTGTTTTTAAGTTTTTAAATTTATTAATTAAATATTAAAATCATTAATTAATGAAGGTGTTTAACGTTCCAAAATTTATGTTCTTTTATATATTTATGTTGTTTTCGGATAAAATAATCTTATTCTTATTAGGTAATAAAAAATTATGTGTATTAAATATTAGACATTTCGAAGCAGTTATACATATAATAATTTTCTATTCAGTTTTTACACACGCTCACGCACGCACGCACGCACGCACGCACGCACGCACGCACACACGCACACACACACACACACACACGCACACGCACACACACGCACACACACACATAAGTGCCGCAGAAAGTTTTCAAATCAAACAACACTGCAAATTAATAGTAGAACAATTATATCTATAAATTATAAAAAATAGTTAAGAATACATCACAATTTTTAATTAATTCAAATATTGTTGAATTCTATAATCATTTTTATTGTGAGATATGTCATATTTAATTTCTGCTGATCTTTAAGTCTATTTAATCCAAAATATATTAATCCAAATCTATTTAATCCAAAATTTATTTTCTTGATGCTGATATTTCATTAAAAAATTTTTCTTTGATATTTAATAGGCTTATTAATTTAAAATCTTTTTTATGCAAATATTGTCAATTTTTTGCAGTTGTTTAATTATTGATCCAAACGTTATGATGATAAAATAAATTTGGACTGACCAAGAAGAGCAAATATAATCATTTTTAGATCATATTTGAATGATACAATGTCTTTTACAATTTAATAATATTCGATACGAAATTTATAAATTTTATACATATATATGTATATATACATACGTGTAATCTTTTCCACAATTGTTTATTAAATCGGAAAAGAGATCTTAAATAAAATAAATTATCTGAATTCTCACTTAAATCATTAATTTCAAATATAAAAAATAGGACACGAATACTAAATTAATTCTCAAAATCTAATTTTAAAATCATGTCACTTCTCAAAACTGAGTTCTTAGTAGAATTGCAGATATAAATTAGTAAATTTAATTAAGAAATGCATTATATCTTACCTCTTTATATTTGAAGATATTCCTTTAAGAGGAGCCAAAATGATCGATGTTATGATTAACAAGGTAATCTACGATCGAGATAGTTCGCGGTATATTCTGGCGGTAATTAGTCGTACTGTTTGATTTGGACGACGGTGGAAGAGGTTCGCGTGGCTCTGATTGGATGAAACCGGCGTAGGTTCGTCTTCACTTTCCGAAAGGAAAGAACAGCCCGGGGCCTCTGGCTCCGGGAAATGACGAGAAGACGAGATGAGACAAGACGGGACCCGCGAGTTAGAAACGACGAAGTCGTTGAGTTCGGATGAGGGCGGGACGGAACGAGGGAGAAGAGACGACGAGATGAGATGAGAAACAGCAATGTCGCAATGAGATATTGCCAGTATGCGAAGGTGCACAAAGCTACCCCAGGATCTACCTCAGCGCCTTGTAATAACACTGTGCGTTAAGCTACCAGAGAACTCGCATCGTGATGATTAGCTTTAAAAAAAGTATATTTTCATTGTTATATAATATATTTTCATTGTGATATAATATATTATTTTAATATAGTATTTGCGCTCTATAATTATTAAAAATACACATAACAGATACATGTTTTCTAAATTTTTGCAAAAAAGAAATCTCCAACGCAATAAAATAAAATTGTAGTAATAAAATAAAAAATGAAAAGTTTATCTCTAAAAGTGAATTCGAACTGGATGCGAAATTTTCCGGTGCCACACATTCGCTTTGTTCTAGTGCAATGAAATCGTCGTGTTTGATTGAATCGCT
Source organism: Atta colombica (assembly GCF_001594045.1). Lineage (NCBI taxonomy): Eukaryota > Metazoa > Arthropoda > Insecta > Hymenoptera > Formicidae > Atta > Atta colombica. The sequence continues at coordinate 379,469 of NW_017259257.1, read as the reverse complement.
CTGTTGTGCAACTTTGTATTTGACGAACAAAAACTGCTCTTGCGTAGCGCCATTATAATATGTATTCAAGCGAAATAAATTGGATGAAGAAAAACTTTATTATATTAAACTTTTTAATAATTTTTTCATGATAATATTGAATAATTTCGCAAAATTAAGAATAATAGATCAAAAGACGTTTATTAAAGGAGTTATCAGAATGTAATGTTGAAAATGAGAATATATCGCTTATTTGTTATAACAACGACACAACTAAAAAATTCTGTTTACTTGTAAAAAAAGAGCAGAAATAAAAAAAAAAAAATAAAAAAACATATTTTTATTTCTCTATAATCAAAATTGCATTTTAAAATTAGTATTAAATTTTTACAATTTAAAATATTCAAACGTATTTTCTAGAAAATTTTGTTTTTTGAGCTATGTTATAACAAATGAGTGATATTATTAAGTTAAATAAAAAAAAGAAAAGTCAAAAATTAGAAATTATGTCGATATATTCGAACGATTACTTATATAAAGATGTAAATAATTCAGACTAGCTTTTGAAGTCAGTGCACATCTTCCGAATTCATTATAAATTACAACGATAAATGATATATCAGATATAAATGATAAATTTGTATGCAGATGTAAGGAATATAAGATGTTCATTCTTTTAGACAAGTTATTTTATACCTTTAGCTTTAATTATGCTCTAAACAAGTATATTATACATACAGTCATTACATACCATATAATGTTAAATTATACAAGAAATATATCTAAATATATGTGTATGTTTCTACAAAAGTATATTTTCACATTTATTCAATTGTATTGGTTTCAACTTTCTTCAAGATATTTTAATCTAAAAACTAGATACTAATATATTATATATTTTTCTAATAATAATGAGATCACATTATCTCAATAAAAAGTTTAAATATTATATAGTTTTTATTGACTCTAATATACATATCTGCGCGTCCGGGGCGGATTTTCCGCGAGGTATGAAGATAGGGAAGAGGATGGAAAAGCAAAAGGAAAGGAAGGTGCCCACGGTGCTTGGAGGGGAGACACGGGGTGCAAGATGTAAGACGAAGGAGGCGTGGTCTCGGCATTGATCCAGAACCCCCACTACCGTGCTTAAAAGTACAGCCCTGGCTGCTTCGCTCTGTGCTCACCCCCGTCGACCTGTAAGAAACCGGCAAGAAATGAATATTCATGAGCCATCAGTTTCGCCGCCTCTATCTTCCTGATTCGGTCACCGGTGAAAAAACATCCTATCTGTAATAACTAAGAATAATATTAAATATTATAAATTCATATTAAGCGGATTGAAAAAAAGTTACATTTTGTATTCATATATTTAATTATGTGAATTTTTAGTTTGCACAAAAAAAAGAAAGTTATATAAAAACTTTATTAATTCAGTGATTTTATTCGAAAGAAATTTATTAAAGATAAAATATTATAGGCAAATATATAAAAAATTTGTATACATGAATCAAATATTTATCAAACGTTCTAGTCAAAGCTGATAAGCGACAATGTAATTCATAATTGCAAATTTATTAATTTTTTTCTTAATTAAAAAAAAATTTACTTCAAACGCTAATCAGTAAACTTAAATTATTTTGTTTTTGATCATCTTGAAATTGTCTCTAAAATTGTCAAGTAAATTCTCTAAACTCTGCTCTCAACGTGTGCTTAAATTAATTGTAGTAATTCTATTTCTATTTACTCTTGCAGGATATTGCTTTATCTAATTGCTAGCGATACGCAAGTGAGGGGAAAATGCCGGTAGTCGTAACGTTGGATTGATCGCCAATCTCGACATTGCGTAGGCAGAATACACTGCATCGTTAGAAATTTCATAATAAATTTAAGTAACATGTAAACTTGTGATTGTGATATAATTGAAAATTAATAAATGATTTAACTGAAAACTATAGTTTCAGGATAGTCTTAAATATAATAAACATATGTATTAAATTTGAATGTTTATGGAAAGTATAATACATTAAATTTTATGAAATTTTATGAAAAGTATATTAAATTTCGTATGTGCACAAATGTATCTTTCAGTTACAAATACATTAAATTTAATGTTATAATGTAATTAAATTTAATGTTATATAATTAAATTTGATGTTATGTCATGAAATTAAATTCAATTTGTGTAAAAAAAGCGCATAAAGTTTCATGATATTTTTAATAATGCATGTACAAGATATTAAATCTTGATAATACCGATTATTTTCAATGTGTAAGTTTTTATTTGATTAAACGTTTGATAATTGGATTAGAAATATTATATGTTCGTACATTGCAAATCATTTTTTAAAAACAAGCTTCCTTTTATAAATTTAAATGAGAAATATTACATTATGTATGTATTTGCAATATAGGTATATCCGGGAATAGACAGATCTACACCACGGATCACTGTGTCCTGTACGAGCTTCGCGTTACATAAATCGCAAAGATACTTACAGAGAGAGAGACAATAGAATGAGATTCATCGCATGAATATTTCATTGCTGGTCACTGACCAGATATAAATAATCCAAAAGTTTCGGAGCTCGATCTAAAATTTTCAACATCCCGCTTCCCTATTCAAGTCAAGTATGTAAAATTGGAGGGAGCGACTCTTCGTGAATGCATCTCGCATTACGAGCAAAAACGCGTTCACAAATTCTCATCTGTGGTTATGTACGTGCGTATGATACTATTTCATCTAATTGCATAACGTCCTAAAGGACATATCTAAGAGAAACGAGACGTAAGGGTAGTTTGGTCGCGACGTTAGCGGATTGGTTACCGACTACAACGACGTTGCCGGAGAGTATGTTGCCAGGAGTTTGTTCTAACTTGCAGTCGGTGGCAGTTCTCCTCAAACAGGCTAGATTATGTTCCACATCTCTCCACTTTCGTTCTCCCGGACTCGCGCGAATTCACGATGCGCGCGACTGCACGCCCGCGCGTTTGTTTGATCTAACTTCATCCTGAAGCTCTCAATCTCACTGATTGTGAAAGAAGCGCGGCCGCGAGGAGAGTCTGCCAATGAGACGATGATCCCATAGTTTCTAGTGGTCTTACTATGATGCGAGAGACAGGATCATCCTCATCAGCGACAAAACGCTCCGCGTTGAATACTCCAGAGCTTGACGATCAAGATGGATCGATCATCTCTTGCCGCTACGGTTGTTAATAATGCATTCTACGTCTGGCGGAGTTTCTTGCTGCAATCTGCATAGTTTCATTGCATCGTTGTATATGCGAAAAAGTTACGTACATCTCATGTTTCTTGGAAAAACATACTTTTCATAAAGGACATAACAATAGAAGTAGCTAAAATAATTTATTATAATTAATTAAAAATGTCTATAAATATTTATTACATAATTGCAAGGAATATCATATATTGCAATAGATAGTAAACTGCTATTGAAATTGAAATGGATATTTTTAAATATTCTTTCACAGATTTCGATTTCCGCGGCCAAGATACAACTGCGGCAAGTCTTCGTCTTAAATTGTCGGACGATACGCGCCACATTAAACCCAAAATGGTCTGAGTCCTGATTTACGAAGCTGTTAACGTATCCGATAAAATACAGCCTTCGGTTTTATTGCGCCCATTCAGCGCCATTTTGGAGAACGTGGATTTCTCTTCTCCGAAACATTTCTCCCCGTTACTCTTACTTACCTAGCCACTATGTCTTCCGGTGTTTCTCGGCGCAGTAATTTCAATTGGCTCGCAAGGCGCTCTGCACAGTTTATCCGTTTAAGCTGATTCTTTTTTTTCGTCGACGGCGATTCCAAACAGGATAATACGAGTTAAAGTTTCACCCTCCGCAATTTAATTTACTTTGATCACACTTGCTTGAATCCGACAGACGAGATTACTTACGCTTCGTGAATAATAATTAATATAATAATAAATGGGAATCCTTTCGCCTCGTTGGAGACAATAATGATAATAAACTAAAATTTTGCATTTTTTTTTGTTGCATTAATATATTTTTCCCTATTCATCCATTTTTTCGTTGTTGTTTTTTTTAGAATATAGTTTGTTTACGCACGATTTAAAAGATTCTGCGAAATAAAACCATCAAGTGTCACAGATCGCGATATTTTTATCCTTCGCGCTGACGGCTTTTCGAGTTTCAAGCGTCCCTCCCTGAGGACGGCAACTCATAGTCCTGAGTGTCACGATCCTTTAAAATATTTAGAGGAGGTAGTCCGCGCGCGGGGAAGGAGAAGCATTGGGTAGAGAGAGGCGGAGGAGAGACTCATCCAAGTTGGCAACTTTCGGTCGTATTAGCTTTTGTATATATATTACCTCATTTGCGAGAGGAAAGCTTATACTTCTACCCCCTGTAGACACTGTATAGATATACCATGCACTCATACCTCACTCCACCACCTTCCACAATATACTCGTACACGTGCTTTGGCTATATTCTGCCGTCAGTGTGACACTTCGCGCGACGAATCATCTATCCAAAAAGTTTCTGCAATCTCGAGTTATGCGCCGCGTGACGTGCGGAAGATGTAAAGAAATAAAATGTAGCGATTGTTGAACTTAGTTTTCTCAAGATACAAATAACCAAATAAAAAAAAGCATTGCGAGGAGAAAAAATATGATATCGTCATAATATTCTTCAATAAATATCCGATACTGTAATACAAACAAAATCTAAAATTTTTTTAATTAATGAAGTGATTATTTTGACCCAGTATCTCGAGTCGTCATCTCTTATGAGACGCGATATCTCTTATGTCTTATCTTTTTATCAATAATATTAACTATTAATCATCTACAGACAACACAGAACTGATTCGGGAAGACGAGTAAGATAAACACATCATCATACATTATCTTCATTAATGTAAAAGACAATTTATAATTTATAACGTTTCGAAAATCTATTCTCGAGCCTGAAATCTAAATAACTGCTCCGCTTTTAGTTGAATATAAAATCTCAGGTGATTTTTACTAAAAATATAAATGTAAATGTACAAGTTTCTTTAACCATTTTCTCTTCATCTACGCTAACTGATATCCCTAATTTTGAGACTCCCGAGGCGAGCCTCGGAGGGACGTAACAGCACGGCGCGAAAGAACAGATTCATGAGGGAGCACGGCGCGAGGCGACGATGCAGGTACACCCTCGACGCGAGAAAACAGACATTTAACCTAAAATAACACATGGACAATGAATACAAAACATACGTCAACACGAGCTGTAACCTTTCTCACTTCCGTTGCGTCGTCGCTCGTTATATCATCCCGGTGCTGTTCCGATTTTAGCTCGCGCTCGCCCCCGTGACATCCGGATGAGCCCGATGTAAAAATAGAGAATAGAAAGCGGAAAGCGTGATGGAAAGAGGACGAACGAGAGAAACGTGGAGAGAGAGGAGAGAGGGGACATAGGAAAGCAACAAGGGTGCGAAAAGCATCGGCGGCGCATCGCCTTCGAGCAAGTATCGCTCGGCTGTCAGATGGTAGGTAGGGTTGGCGGAGAAGGAAGGTACCCTACACGCGGAGGTTAGGTCGGAATATAGTTTAAGCTAGACGAATGGGCTGGTGGGTGGTTCTGGAGGCAGAAGAGTGAGCCGAGGCGGGTAGTTTTGCCTGGGTACCGCCGTACCACCGTCACCCCTTCGCCCAACCGCCGGTCTCCCGTCGTGCCCTCGTCCCCGCCAGCCCTCTGGAGGCACCCCCGGTTACTATTCCACCACCTTCTCCACCTCCTCGACGACGCCATACCCTCGTTCATAATATCCTGCACGTCAGACTTTGAAAACTCCAACAATTTCCTCCTGCCGCCTGGTTGGAGAGCGAAGAGGGGAGGGGAACGGGGAGGAAGGGGATGGCCGGGGCTCAGGGGGTTGGTTCTACCCGCCGCGTGGAGATGGTTCCAGGTTGCTGATGCTGGTGCCGCTCTCTTCGTGTGGCATGTAGTAGCAGTAGAAGTAGTAGTAGTAGTAGTAGTAGTAGTAGTAGTAGTAGTAGTAGTAGTAGTAGTAGTAGTAGTAGTAGTAGTAGTAGTAATAGTAGTAGTAGTAGTAGTAGTATTAGTAAGAGTAGTAGTAGTAACGGTGGTAGTGAAGGTGGCGGTGGTGGTGGCGAACCGACGGTGCGAGGGAGACGAGTTTCGAGTTTATATAAAGTTCGGGCCACATCAATAATTATAAGTAGAGAGCCGAGGCAAGATGGCGCACCCGACTGGCAAACCCCATCCCCTCGCATGCCAACCGAGTCATTATTCAAGGCATCCTTACTTCCACCCGCCTGCCCGTCCGATTGATCCTTGGTGTCGTCTTGGGAAACGATCGACGCTTTTCCGAAGAAGAGCAGAAGATCACCTTCTTAATCCGTAATGCTTCTGTCGCATTCTGACTTCTACAGTAATATTTTACGCTAAATAACATCGAATTCCGTTTCAAGTGTTGATGAATGATTTTATAAAAATTAAAAAACAAATCTTATAATAATATTACGTATTAAAAAATTTTCTATTTAAAACTTTCTAAAATCTTTTTATTAATTTTATTTTTTTGACAAAAAGATTAAGACCTTATTAATTTTTTACAGAGTAATGATAATTCTTAAATATACTTTGTAGAAAATATATACAAAGAATTAACCGCATTTCGCCAAGATATAATTTTCAGCAAAATATTATTTCGGCAGAAATTCTACCTCTTTCTTTAGAAACGTAATGAAGAATAGGATTATTAAGAGAAGGCTGGCGAAGAGGAAAAACATGAAGGGCCGAGGCGATAGGGAAGGGTTGGTTGGTTTCCGGCAAAGATGACGGTTGATTAATGTTGAGGGTAGTTTCTTACTCACACCTAGCTTGGCGGGATAGTCGGTAACAATGGCGAGCGGCGCCTTAGATAAAGCTTCGAAATAATATCGAGTGTGAAACAAGATAGCTGAATCTAACTAAATTTAATATTCTTTTCGTTCATTTTTTTACACGAAATTAATAATATAAACTCTTACATTTTGACAAAAACAACATTCTCATCAAGCAAAAGTTAAATTAATAGATCGCTCACATAATCGCTCCTTCCTAATTGGAAAAAGTTTAATTGGCGACATTGAAAAAACAAGTACACGAAATGGACAGAATTACGTAGGAGTCAAATACGGGGTTCATCCGGTAAATATTTTACTTTCGTTAACTGAGCCGACGAATCAGCCGATAGTTTTGTTTGACTGCGTGAAGCAATATTTTTCAGCCACGAATCGTCTCCTCGTGCGGTTTGGCCAGTTACACGAGCGCACACACGTACGAAATATTCGCACACGCGTACATGTATGCACGGCCGGTGCACATGTACGGACGCTCGAGCGAGCACTTGGCGTGGGATCGGTTCGAATCTGTCCCTAACGTAGTTTCCAGTTGAAACGCAGATCTGGTGTTGCCCTAACTCGGCCGGGGAAACTCAGAAATCTAATGCCAGGAGGACACACGGGCTGTACCAGCCCGACGTTAACTTTTAATGCACGGGATTAGTGCCGCGGGTGCACGCGGGGACCTCGGCCAAACTTTGCGCTAATTTGTTCGTCTATTAATCTCGCACTTCCTATCTGTCCGCATTGGCCGAAAGAAGCCGGAGCTGTACATGAAGAAAATTCATCGTAACGTCTAAGCACGTGCGGACAATAAATTTTTTTATTGAAAGACCACACTTGTTAAATAGAATTACTTAATATTTATTAGTGATTATAATTTTTAAGTAGAGATGCAGTTTATCTATGTAAGATAAAGGTTAATATATAAACAATATTAAGAATCTTTTGCTATATAAAAATCTTTAACGCTTATTAAAAAATTGTCATAAAAGTTATTTTATACATTTCTGAAAATATTTCCAATGCATACATTAGTCCAATCTTTTAAACAATTTATATAAAATTTCTTGCAATTGATTAATTAATTTGTAATAATTTGATATGATATATAAATTACTTGTTCTTTTATACTTGACATATTAATTAAACTGCTTTTGTACACTTCTTATAAAATAATAAAGAATAAATGAGGAGAAGTGGAACATTAAATGCGAAATCTGGGTCGCAGCAACCGCTTTGGCGAGATTTCTCGTAGTAAAGTATAAGGCACGGGTAAACGAGGAGCATAAAAAGCGAGAAAAAAGTCAAGAGTAATGTCCAGAAGGGAAAAGAGGAAAAGGCCGCGCGCTCAATTTACTGGTCGTGTAAAAAAGGAACGCGGAAAAAGACGGGAAACAGCTTAACGGGGTTAAAACCACCCCTTCGGGGGTAGGAGGTAAAAAAGCTAAGCGGCGTTTTATAGACCCAACAAGCGGCCCACGTATACCTACGCGGGTGCCAACCCCGTTTTTACACCCTCGTTGGAAATTAGAGGCTTTTTGTGCTAAATATACCTCCCTCATCCTCTCTCTCTCTCTCTCTCTCTCTCTCTCTCTCTCTCTCTCTCATACACAGTATGCCGCGCGCCAGTGAATCTCATATTAATTTTAACTCCACGCGAACCTGACCGCGCTTCGAATTACTCGCCTATAATCTTTTTAATCTTTCTATTACCCAAAAGGTTACAGAAAGAGAGAATTTATGCATTTTTTTCAGTAAAATTGTTTCATTTTTAATAACGTTTAAACTGATCAGTTATATGGATTTCCAACCCATTGAAATTCGATATTCATACACACTGTGTACATCATATGAGATTAAACTCATATTAAGTTAATGTAACGTAATTTCTTGAACAATAATTCGTTTTTTGCTAAAACGGAATTTTCAGTAAGTTTTTTAAATTGATGTTTTTTTCATCTTATCTTTTTATCGTCTGCATATAATTGTATAAATTATTCTGACAGATATTTCTCCTTTATAAACATTCTTTTAGAGTTAAATTTTTAAAATCTAAAATTAAATTTTTCTTGACTTTTACGTGCAATTTTAAATGAACAACAATAAAATTGTTTATAATCGTGAAAGAAAATCCTGAAACCTGGCTAAATAGCAACAGGATTTGAGAGTCTTTTCTGTGGTCTAAGTGAAAATAAAACGCTCGGCCAACCGGCCAAGAGGGTGTGAAACGAGGGTGGCATTTCTCTCACATAAATTAGCCGTCGGAGGCAAAATGCAAAACATCCGTTCAAGCCGCAGTTCAACACAAGCGAGATTGGTCACGTTGTGGCTTTGTCTCTCCTGATTCGCCCGCAGGTGGGTTCACTCCATCCACCCGCTCTTGATCTTTAGACTGACATGATTGTATACAATTATTTGGGAAATAAGCGCTGCCGTAAATAAAAGAGATATCTTTCTATCATATCTTGTTATAAAAAATGACACTTTCCTTGAGAATATTTTTTTACTACTATCAATCGAAGGTGTCCTTTTTTTAATTTTGTTTCAAAGATATTTTAAAAATAAAAATATATATGACATTTCTAAATTGCATTAAGCTTTCTAATTAGTCGATTATGTAGAATACTTCTGTATTTTTCGAACTGTATCAAAGTAAATCGCGAAGCTGCTGCATAAATTATCGCAGTGCTCGTAAACCGCATTCCGGTGTACTTCGACCCGATCCGGAGCGAAGTCGAATTCCAGTAGAATTTACACGGGAAAAAAACGGCGTGACATATCGCATCGGCATGCAATTACCAACCCTGGTGCCCTTTGCAATACTCCGGGGCAACATTGAAGATGCAACCACCTGAAAATTCATGGCTGGCACGAAGGAATCGAATATCGTTGTCGCATCGGAACCGATGTGTCTCTCCAAGTTATTCCCGCGGGGCGAATCGAAACGGCGAAGGTCGATGGTGCTTTCCAGGCGAAACGTTTCTCTAGGCATTCGAAACGAGCGTCGCACGCGTATATCTGGCGGGATAGGTGGGCTCCAGATAGCGCCCGATTTCCAGCAACGACTAACAGTGGATATAGGTACAGGAAAGGTGGTGGCGAGAAGAGCGAGAGGTGCGGCTCGGTCATAGGTTGTGTGTAGCTGAGGCAGTTCGCTCTCTCCCCCTACCTCTTCATCCTCTTGCTTCCCCCTGCCCCTTCCTCTCCTGCCACGCTTTTGGCTTTCGAGGCAATATAACTCGAAAATGGTGGCTGGCTTGCGAGTGCCGTTATCATTTCTTAGCCCGGTATCAGCCCGCCCTCCCGGTTATTACTGCACCCCCGGGGCTACGCCATGGACTCTTAGATAAGCCACCCACCGCGAAGGTGTATTGTGTGTTTCACGTACCGTCGCCTTCTATACGCTTCTCCTTCTCTTCGTCGCGTCTCTTATTCCATCTTGTTCTATCGATCTCTCTTACGACGTTTCTCTATTCCTAACTGTCTCACTCGCTATATCTCTGTTCGCTTTTATGCCTCTTCTCTATCCCTCTCTCTCCTTCTCTTTCTCTTTCTCCCTATCTACGTCTTTCTTTATGACGCTACATCGTCCCCCTGCGGAAAGTACCCCTTCCCTCATATGCCGGTTTCAACCACTTCCGACACTTCGAGATGTATAGAATTGTTTGAGAATCGCCCGAAGCGCCGCGAGATTACTTGGGAAAACGGATATGTCGTTCGCCGCCCGGACCGATAAGTCCGAAACGCGCGTCGTCGAAAAGGACCTCATCCACGGATGGTCTACGCTCGATCGATGCTCGTCCGCGGGCAGGTGCACCTTCTGGATCGCCCTATCCGGACATCCTTCGCCGGACACGGCGAAGGTACCTACCCTCTGTTTTCTTAGGATTATAGCAGCAATCGCGCCGCGCGTACCGGACGGGTTATCGGAATCGCTGCTGCTAATCTGACCGCGCGATCCGGAGATGTGCAGCGGAAACTCTCCTCTTCCTCCTCCTATTCGGTCAGGCTATGGGAACCATGTTTAAACGCTATCCTCTTGTTACCTCAGAACAAATACATACGTTGTACTACCGCTTCGTGTTCACGAAAATGATAATTCTACGTTTCCCATTGGAGACAATATAAATTTTTATGAGAAGATCAAAAACACTTATACTTCATCCTTACTGAATTGAAAATGATTGTAAGACATGAATAGATATATAATAATAATTTGTTGTGCTTAGATCACAAATGATAATATTTTTCTTGAAGATGAGAAGTTCGATAACCTCTACTTGAGACGCATGGCTACGACTGCGAACGATTTGCGGACATTGTGCTCAAAGTCGAAAGCTAGGTTCAAATGCAAACGATTCCAAATGAGGTCGCCTCCGACTGACTGATGACGTCATTACTGTCAGGCTTAATGAAAATTTCCGGAAAGTTACCGCTCGCCTCGACTGCCGACACCGTGTTACCTTCAGCTACAGCGAAACGTGGGCGTTTTGGCGAGGGGGGGAAGGAGACGTGTAGGGGTGTCGGATGAGGTCTCTGCAGGGGGGAAGAGGTGGAAACGAGGCTGCTGGAGCCCGCGAGTGAGCGAGAAATTTTACGAGAATTTCCGAGACTAATTTCTCCGGCGCTTTGCGCTCGAGGCAGGCGGGCGTCGTTAATTTCTGACGTTAATTGCTAAACCTGAAGTTTCTAGAAATTTCCTGGGCGCCCCTAGCCTCGCTACCACTGCACAGTCTATCCTCTTCCTTTCCTCCTCCACTTCGTTTACGTATGTGTACGGGACCGTCATCCTACTGCTCCCTCCCCCCTCCCTCCCCCATTGGTGTTTCCTTGCAGTCTCACGCGGCTGCTTCACTCGATTTTCTGATATGAAGATTAAGCATCATTTATTCAAGATAGTTGGGCGCAAGCCCTTCTTGACGAGACCTTTGAGGCTTGGACATCAGTCGGTTCGGTCGGACTTGCAAATGAATCACTTTTGTGATGAGACAGTTCGGTTTTATTCGTAAGTTTTCAATTTAAAAAATATTCTCGAAATTTCTAGACTGTTTCTGACTACTTGTAACTATTCCATACGGTTTTGTAATTATTAGGTATGGGAAAAAGTTCGTGGCATTTTTCCCGTTAGATGTAATGCTACGAAGTTTTTCCCACACCTAATATTTTATACAATTTTTGTAAAGTAATTTTAATCGAATTATATTATAATCTACATTTTTTTATATCAAAATATGGCATATCGAATTTATTTTTATTTTTAATTTTAATATACTTAATTTTTCTATAACATCCATGTGTTTTTTATTGTAAAATAATAATTAAATCCAAGGACGTACATGGACATGCAATTCTCGATTCTCTACTCCGAACATTCGATCGTAAAATCCCGAAATTCTCCGAAGCTATCGGTGCTGCAAGAAGCAATCGGCGATAAAAAAAAGATGTATCCATCCGTGACCGCGCACCGCAGAAACCGCAACTACCGCCTGCCATCTCTCGTTCTCAGCTCCCGCCCACCCTCTCGAAGGATGCCGGTGTATAGAAACCCGGTAGGAAGGGTTGGACACCCCTCTTCGATGTGCACAGGGGTCAATTTCGTCGCGATAAAAGGGCGAGCGAGAGTTCCTTGCGCCCTCGCCTAGTTGTTTAGTTTTCCGCCATCTTTGTTCGCGCTTAGGTACCGCGGGGGGGTAGAAAGGAAAGGGGGGGACGACCGTTCCCGGAGAAAGAGTGAGAGTGAGAGCCCATGCAGGAGGTTACGCTGAAATGAGAAAGAGCGAGAGGGAGGGGGGTTGGGTTAATAGCGGGCTCCGACGGTTCTGCAACCCCGTTGAGGCTTCCCGAGGAGAGAAGGGGATCGGGTCGGCGGCGGTGGAGGATGAGAAAGAGCGCGGAGTGTGTGAGCAAACGAGCGAGCTCGACGAAGAAGAAACGTAAGTCGAAGAGAGAAAGCGGAAGGCTCGCGCAGCTTCGCCGGAGACGGAAAGAGAAATAGAGGAGGACCAAGATGGATAGAGAGGGTAGAAATAGACGCAAAAGACGGGGACGAGAGCGAGTAGTGGCGGCGACGGCGGAGGCGGCGGTGACGGCAGCGGGCGGTACGAAAGGCGGGAAGGGAGAGATTTTACTTACTTACACCCCCACCAGCAGAGGTCCGCTCGCGGCGAGACCAGCTAATGCGAGGCCGGGTGCGCAGGAAAAGGAACGACAGCGGCGGTTAGATATTTCCCTCGTAGCGCGCGCGCAAAAGGTACCGTAACGATTTTCTGCTCCTTCGAAGGAATATGAAAGGCGATATTTGCGCGAACCCAGCACACCGGGAGAACGATGGGTAGAGTAGGGTACGGAAGGTGGTGGAGAACGGGCAGGAGAGACGATGGGATGAGGATGGTACAGCGGCAAGGGGGAGGCAGAAGAGGAAGGTAGCTGAGATAGAGGATAGCTCGACATCATCTCGCTCTTGCACCCCCACGTGTCTCTCCTGTTCTCGTTTCCTCTAATGATGGAAAGCGAGAGACCGGGTCGCCCCGGCAAATACCGCTCGGGTGGGATTTAAGGGATGAAAAGGGGCAGGAAGCCTTCTTTGCTGCCTTCGGAAGCTCTTTGATGTCACCAGACGTGCCGCCTAATTTTCAGGCCGGATCAGCATCGCGCAGCGACGAAGCTGTCCAGGAACGAAAAATTGTTATCACGATCTCGGCGGGCCATCTACAAGAAACTTTAAACTTCAAAGCAGATTCTTGAGAAACCGTAGCGAAGATTATCAGAGTTTCCATTGAAATTCTTGAGTCGATGTTTGGAATACCGTAAACACGTTGCACACAAGTGTATCAATATTGTTAAACTATGGACTTTATTATAATATTATTGGTATACTTGTAGCTAAAATTGCAATTTTGCTGGTTGATCAACTGCAAATGGCAAATATAATCATAAAAGATAAAAAGATATTATATAATCTTCTTTAGACAATAGTAAACATAAAAATTCATTATAAAATAATGACATGCTTTAAGTTCTGAACATTACGGATTTAATAGACTTAAAAAAATATGCGTAAAGATTTTATTTTTTACCAGTAATTTCAAAATTCTAGCTAAATTAAACCAAATTATTTTCTAAAGATTTTAATTTTATAAGAATAAAAGAAAGAATTCGGATAATTTAGATAATTATCTTATTAGTAAAAGAAAGAAAAGAGGAAATAATATGAAATAATTGTCAAAAAATGGTTCAGAAATATAAATTGAAACGTTCGAGGGATGAATTATTATTTTTCCATCTTCCCCACGAAGAACGGCGATACCACAGCCAATGCATTCTCCGCGTCGTTTAAGACAAAAGCTCGCGAGGATGGTTCGAGGGGGTGTTAGGGGATGGTAAGGGGAAGGTGTATGGATGGCGAAGAAGAGGTACGCCCGGGTGGGAGCTGCCTCATTCCCGGCTGGAGACTTAGAGTTGGTAATTAAATACAAGGAACCTTGCTTCGCTTCGTCTCACCCCGAGTCAGCTCGTCCTCTTCTTCCACTCTCCTCCTCGTCCTTCTTCTTCTCTTCCTCCTGTTACCACCCACCCTCAGTCTCTCTCTTCTCGTCTTCTTGCGTCCCCTTTCGCTGTGCCCGGAATACAGAGAGGGCTGTATTTAATTCGAGACTTCATTCGATTTACTTCGAGTCGTGGATTACGCGTCGTCGAACTTCGAGCAAACGACCGGCTGTCTGCGCGATTGGCAAAGTCCATGAATAGTGACGGCGCGACGCAAAAATAAGCGCCCAGCGTCGCGACGCGCGCATTAGAAACTTATCTTCAGAATAGATAATATTTAATATAAAGATGATATGTCTCACGATACGGTTCTAACACACACGCTTAAGTAATTGATGTTATTTGCCATCCACTTGTATAATTTTCAGGTAAATCTGAATCATGAAACAGTAGAAGACGAAGAGACAAGGAACTATTTCCTACGCAATTTCGACAAGACTTCTGTAACCGTAGACGGAGATAATGAGCAGTCTAATCCTTCTAATGTTGTAAATGCTTATGGATATTCGACATATCTGCAGCTAAATCTAATATCTAAATTCGAGAATATCACGCGTAATATTGTTGTAAAGAAAATGTCTCAGAGAATTATTTAATTCTAGACACGAAAAAAGAAATTAATATAATATTTTTGACATTAAATTACAATGTTGCAATCGCATAAAAATGTAGTTTTTATATTTTTCAATATATTGCACCGAAGAATTTTAGGAGCTGGCATGATTTGAATGCATGACTTGCAGCGTCGAATTTCTAAACGTCGCAACGGTATTAATCAGTCAACGCTAATTAATCGTACGTTCATAACGATACAACGGCGGCAGTTGATGGCCGTTCGATGGCGAGCGTTTCTTTTAGTAAATCAATTTCTCGATCAGCCCACGAGACATGCACGCGCATAGTCGTGCCATTATTGGCAATAACAGTGTTACACCAGCCCATCCAGCCGGCGGAGATCTCTTCTCTCTTGCTTCATCTCTCTCTCTCTCTCTCTCTCTCTCTCTCTCTCTCTCTCTCTCTCTCTCTCTCTCTCTCTATTTCTCCGTCGCTTTCTCCAGCATCTCGCCAAGTCTCCTTTCTCGCCGGGCTTCTCTCGCTCTCTCGTGGCGAAACTCAATTCCCCAGGCCGTGCAGAACGGAGAGGGTGCGCACACTTTGCTTGCTCCTGCTGCACAAGACGAAATTTCATTCCCGCCCGCGCCCATCCTGTGCCCGGTAATTGTGCACGTGAAGCAACCTGAAACCTGCATTTGCCCCGTAGGTTCGCAAAGGAGGTTTCTCATCGTCCTCTCTTCCATCCTCCTCATCGCGGCGCTATCCTTTTCAGCACTACAAGACACAATCACCCGGACGATGAAGACCATCAACCTTCTCAAGGAAAAATTCCGTCGCGATCCGAGTCGACTCCGCAGTCGAGCGATTGATTTACCAAGAGTAATTACTGTAAGAAGTGTATTCAAATAGTTATCAATTAATAGTTGAGAACATACCGATCAAAAGAGACTGCAAAATCAATGAATTATATGTAAGAACTTCATTCACAAATAGAGGGAATGAAATATTCTTTTAGGTCCAATCTTACACGCTATTTAAAGAAATAGTTTTTTAGATGAATAAAGATGAAAAATTTGATTCTCGATTAAAAGAACTTGGATTGTTCTTTAATAATGTCGGTAATTACTTAAAATTTGTATGAAGAAAGCTTTGTATGAAGCGTATTAAAAAATATTTAATAAGCGATCAAAGAAACTGTTTTTCTGTTACAGTATTAAGATATACGAAAAAAATATTGCAAAGTATTTTATCGACACCTCGATCGCGTCGATTATAATCGGCTAGAGGAAAAAAGAGGATTCTCTCTCGTAAGGAAAGGAAAATAGCGGGCATAGCCGGGCAAACAGTCGCGCTAACGTTGTTGAGAAGTTCAGCGCGACCGACACAATAAGATGGCTCAATGAAAAGCGTCCTTTACTGTGGCTGCACCGTGAATGCTTATATGCCGTTCCACGGAGAGCATTCTCTTTCTCTCCTCGCCCAAACCTCCCTCTTTCGCCGCGGCTTCTCTCTTTCTCTCTCCGACTCGTCGCGCACGACGTTGCTATTTGCACGATATCTCGCTCGTTGGCCGCCGGCTCAGCCAATGAAAGCGCGCGGAGGCGAGCTTTTACGGCGTTCTTACGGCATGGCGGGGGTTGCGGAAGGTTGGGGCTGCTGCCTCCGCAACGTTCTTATTGTTTCAGCCACCCCAACCACCCCGCCCAACCCCCCTGGCAACCACCCCGGGCGCGCAACCATCTCCTTCCTCCCATCTCCGCGTCCCCCGTCCATCGCCCTGTTGGCGGTACCACTCCATCCCGAGTTTACTTCCTCCTCGTCGTTCTCCCCCCTGCCCCTGGTCCCGCGCGCAAGAGAGCGCCCGACCGCCTCCTACGGCACTGTGCTTAGAATTTTAATGGACCGGCTTAGAAATTGTTGGCGGAATTAGATTTTAGGACGAGATTAGGCGGGGCTGCTCGAAATTACTGCAAGGAACGGGGCGGACGAACGAAGTGGTGCTCTCTTACGCACCCAAGCCGGAGATCTTCACGAATTTATGCCGTTGCGGAAAGAGCACGCGGCGGTGATTCTCTCTTTTCTCTCTCTTTCTCTTTCCTTTTGTCTTTCTCTGTCGCCTATCCTCTTACCCTTCACGAATCTCGGACTGCCTCGTTGAATTTCGAAGAGGGTGCGAAATTTTACGATCAGACACGTCCGGACACCATTCTTGAATACGCCGCGAAAACATCTTTCGGTCGTTCTTCAGATCTTGATCCCATCGAATAATCTTTCCGATGTCGCAATTCCGCATCTTAGGTCACTCTTTTCCATTGAATTTCCCCACCTTCATCGCAATACTTGAAGATCAGTCAAATCGGCGTAAAAGCGTTAAATCGGGATATACGTGTATCTTGGAGATTTACCAATAGTCAATGCACGTCGCGACCTTTTCTCGGGACCATTATCGCCGCCTCTGTCATGGACGAACGTACACGCGCGGGCATACATATATAAACGTATACGCGCGCAAATACCGATGTAGACGCGCCGAAATCTCAGCCATCCTTCGACACCCCTTTCCCGACGTCCTAACCACCCGTAACCGGCAAAATACGCGGACGCGGAGGCGCGAGGGAGATGGTGAAACGCAAATGGGGTGAGTCGACCCCGCGCTGCTGTTTGAGTTTGAAATTACAGTGCGAGAGAATTTATATGCCGGTGCCGCCTGTTCTTGCGCGACGCACTAGAAGTTTCATTTATTTAAGGCATCTTGCTCTGGGAAAGGGGCGCCGGCAGTTTCAAGAAGCGGGGCCCGAACCCTTCGTAACGATATGTTCCACGAACGCCTTGGAACACCGGAAGCACGGTACTCTCGCGAGATCTCGTGTCTTTCGCCGCGTCTCCGCGCAACTCCACATTAACACTCCCGGAGAATTTCTAGTAGAGAAATGCCAGCAGCAGAAATTTCGTAGCGTTATTAGTGAAATTTGGGAGTAACAGGCACGATTTTCCGGAAATATTCTGAATTCAGCATCTTTTTCATCCACAGTGAGTGTGGTCGGTACGTAAATTACAATTTTGCCCTAATTGTCGTCAGAACTAGTCGCCCCGAAGTTACGTAATATTCGTACGTGAGTTTCGGCACGCCGCAAACTTTGTCCGGTTTCACCGCCACACTCGATCCGTACCGTAATAGCAACTGCGATGTCTGAGGAATAGATCAATGATGCGTGAAGAATCCGTTCGTAGAATTTCTTTCAAAAATCTTTCGACGAAGAAATCTTTGAAATAGATATTCAGGATCCGTATACTTTATCCATATACTGATTTAATGAATCCGATGAATATTTTTTTCTTTGCATTTTCAAAGAAGTTGATCGAAAAGTCAATTCCAATTAATCTTAATGTATGTAATTAATTTTTTTGTTTGTTCTCCAAATTAGAATCAGAAGAAGCTTGTGTTTAAATAAAATTGACTTCACACTTTACGTTATTCACACGGAATGAACAATTTTTTTAAAACATTTAAAATTTAGTTAAATAATTTGAAAATAATTTCGTTAGAGTATCAAAATTACTATTAGAATGTTCAAGTATAATAAACAATGCTGCAAAAAATTTTAACGTTTTAAGCAACAAGCTTGAGTGCTCTACATAATAATTATTTTGATGATCTAATAAAGTTATTTTCAGATTCATATCGACTGAATTTTTAATTATATTAGCAAAATCGTTCTTTCCATAGATTCGAGTTAAATTGGTTTAATAAAAACAATATCGGAAAAGAAAATCTTTCTGAATACCTTGTTATCGTCATTCATATGCGACGTATAATTTCCAACTATTTTCAATCAGAGATGAGTGCAAACGAATAGTGCAAATCATCGCTGACTCTTCAATAAGACAAGTGAGTATCTTTCTTTATCTTCCGTTAGGCCATGTTTTTGGCTTGCATTGTGTATACAGCTTTAACCGAAACCAGCAATGAAAAGGAGCTTGCAGCTACGAGGAGGAGTCACTTTGAGGTCCTTCCGCGAGAATCGACGACGGATCCCAAAGTTGTCGGAGGTATCCACCCTCTCCCTACATCGAAGCACCCACCTCGTCGTCCTCTTCCATTTCCAAGCGGCTTCCCACCCCCCGCTCACACGCCCGTCCTAACCTGCAGCCCAGGTCCTCGTCCTCAGTGGCTTTGTCTGCAACTTCAGCCGGGTGTTTCGCGATTATAATTTAACGACGCCGGCAACGAAGCGAAGTTGGCCCCAGAAATCAATGCGCGCTCCGAGACAAAAGCCAGCGACGACAGAAAGTCAGCGGGGGTAGTGGCGAGGGGGTCGCGGGACGAAACGGGAGAGATCGCGAGCGAGCGAGAAGGTAGAGTTTGAGGTGGGTTGTTTTGAGGGTATATAAGGGGGTCGCGTCTAGAAAGGCATGAGAGAAAGAGAAAGAGAGATAGAGGATGCTTCGAACAACTATGTACGCGCGAGGGCGTCATAAGTATCCCAGCGTTGGAGTGTGGGGTCACGAAATTCAGCCGTATTTTCTTGCAGGATAACAATCCCGTCTCGCACCATGTATCGATGCCTAAAGTTAGACGTGAAAATTCTATATATCTCCTTCCAACGTGAATGTAGCATTGCGGTCGCATTCCAAAATTTCTGTCCGTTCTCTGTCTTTACTCATCTATTATATCTGCGATAAATCATCACCGATGATTTATCGCAGATATAATAAAGAATAAAATTTTCTTCGATTTCCTGTTTAATCTCGTCTCGGGGAATTTAATATAATATAAAGATTAATATTAAATTACATTGTAAAAAAGTAAAAGAATAAGACCTTTATATCTTTTACTTCCTTTTTCCTTCTCTCTCTCTCTCTCTCTCTCTCTCTCTCTCTCTCTCTCTCTCTTTCTCTAGATTCATGCACTATTACCGGTGCGAGAGATCACCCTTGACTTCCTTGCGACGAAGGCACAAACGCCAAGCATTTGTGGCGGGTATTAAGAAATCTCTGCGGACGTTTGGCGGTCGGCCAGCATTCCCGGTGAATTAAAATACCGTGCCGAACGTGCAGGGCATCTCACATTGCCGAGGTTTTCGCAGGGGCCGCAAAAGTACCAGAGAGTTTGTTCTCCAGTTCGCTAAGGGTTTCGGCGAATTTAGGACAAAAAGTTGCTCCATCGAAATCAGAAAAAGAGAGCAAAGAATACTTCAACAACTTTAAAAATATATTGAATAATCCATATAAAATTAGAGAATAAAAAGTCTGCTATATTTGAATATCAGAAATAATTCACAATAAAATGGAGACTTTTAAAAATGATACAAGAACGATGTATTGTACGTAGACATTTGAAATAACTTAAATTTGAAATTCTCAACTAAATACAATCGCATTTAGCTCGCATTCAATAGAATAAAGCTCAAGAGATTGGAACACTAATTAAGAAAGATTAGAGCAAACTTCAGAGGCGAGATGTGTACCGGGATATTTTCTACAGTCGGCGTAAACACGGCGCGACATTTCGGCACTCAAATAATTTCGACGAGTGACAGAAGCAGAAGCGCGGGTGCGGCGTTTGTCGAGATTCGAAGGCTCGCTGCGCTGAATCGGGTACTAGAAAGCGACATAAGGAAAGCAGTACAGGCGATGGCGCCCGCTTTTCAAGGTATTGCGGGGGTATCCTGGCAGTCACGGGACTGGAACGTTTGCAGACGCGTACCCGGTGTACAAAGTCGTAGCTCGCGGCCCTTTCATTTGTAAACGAAATTACAGAATAAGGTTGAGAGGGAGAAGGAACGGCTGCCTAGGACGCGCGTGAGAGGGAGAGGGAGTGAGAGAGAAAGAGAAAGCTGGCGTCGGCGTCGAGGTGAGGACGGTTATACGGCGAGGCTGGTAAGGGACCGTCGTAGAGCAGCTAGAAAGGTGGATAGAGTAGAGGAGTGAGGGATGGCGGAAAGGGGGATGGATTTTACTCTGAAGCAAACGGCTCAAAGGAAATTAAGGAGCATTCACTCCACGAGAGAAGCTTCCACGGAGAAATATCGTCTGTGAAGTGAGAGAGGCAGAAACGCGCGAAGGACGGTCTAGGAATACGAGAACTCCGAAAGCCACGCAAATGAAGCAGCAGATCTGCTTTTCTGTTAACCAAGCAGTTCTGAGAAAAAGACGACAGCCGTGGGCGATCTTCAGGGTAGCCTCCCTCGCGGATAGCTTATCGAGGAGTATCATGATGAGAAATCGATCGCTTTGATTTCAAACATCGATTCTAAGATGAAAAGCGTTCTAATTGAGTCAATCATAGATAAGACACGTCTTAACTTGATGTGACGTTGAAGAAGATGCGAATATGTAGGGCAAATTTTACGAATACAAGTCACTGCGAATATATTATCTGAATCGTATAAATCGTCGATTAATTATAAAAAATTAATCATATCTCGTCTCTTTAAATAAACCTTTTTCTAAATTGCATATAAGCTATACATAAGTTATGACAATTCTGCTTACGAAGAGAAACGTGCTGGGAAAGGCGCATCCCTTATCAGGTGCTTAAAAATTAATTACCTCGCTCCAGTGATTTTCTAAATTCTGACATTTACGGCCGATGGGGCGGTAATATCAGCCCAGTAGAGGGTGAATTCACGGCGGAGCTTCCGTAAGCAAGGCGGCTTGCTTGAACGCTTGTAGGAGCACCGTTGCCCTCGTCCTGTTTTTCATCCCTTATTTTGCCAGAGGGGTTAGAAGAGGGCTGGTAAGACGGGGGTGGCAGTATGGCCGCTTCACCCGGGACTCCGCCCTCGAGTGGCTTCCCTCGAAAGGGGAGAGAACTTGGAAAACCTGACGATCCTACGGGGTAGTACAAAGTACGTACTTACGGCCTGGTATGAAATGAAAAGGGGATGAAGTCGAGGGTGGTGGGGGCAGCGACACCATTCTCGCGCTCGCGCTCGCGCTCGCGCTCATGCTTATAATCTTTATTCCTAATATCACAAATGCACTTCAATCTTAATGATAAACGTATGGAACGTATTGCCATTATTCTCACTTAATGGAATAATTTCTACCGAGTGGAAATTTATTAACATCGATGTTCTTTAATTAAAAAATTATCCGGGATTGGTAAACACATAATCAATAATCGACATTGCGCAGACTCAAAGATAACATCACTGTAATAATGTTCTAATTATACATATATTTCTTATAAAATAATTAAAAATTTAAAAAGATGTTTTAAAAAAATATGAATGTATAGAACTATGTGATATAAATTTAAAAAATGCTAAATTAAGAAATACAATACTTTCCCAAGACTGCATTTTCTTCTTGTTATAATTTTAAAATAATGTGTTCTTTATGTTGAGCAACATCCAAATGTTAATTGATAAAAATTTTTATTTAATAAAACTTATCCGACAATCTCGTCCATGTATTTTGATGGCACCTTTTTTGAATATCGACGTAAAAACCGCCATTAGTAAGGACAATTGCGAAAATCCACACACGCGGAACTGTCAAACGCGGGATAAAATCGTAAACTGACCAAGGGCGAGAATCGTGTCCAAGAACTTGGTCAGTAGCGGTGCCCCACTCTTGTCTCCCTCCGAGTGACCAGCAGTCCTCGGATATGTGGGAAAGAAAACCAGTTTCATGCCGGATAACGTGCCAAGGAAGATGGACAATCGGTTGTAGGTCAATTTGACTCGGACTTGTAAGCGAAAGGAAAAAAGAAGCGACGGAGACAAGACGTAAACCTGTTCCGGGTCAGTCCGAGGACCCCGTTGACCCAGAGAAGGGTCCGAGGTTCTTGCCCCATCTGTGTGAAAATTGTATCTTTCCTCGTCACGGACTATAATAAAATATCATATCCAAATCGTGTTACTGATATTTAGAAAAATATTGAAAATTTTGTGATTTTTTTTGATTATTTTTATAATTATTGTGATAACAATTATAAAATAAAATATCTCATCTTGAAAGACTTTTTATCTTTATCTTTTCATTATATTACTATCACACGATGCTATCTTAAAAATAGCTTAACAAAAAATTGTTGTGATGCAACTAATATAAATCTCTATATTAACAGAATTTAAAAAAAATCTATTTAATGATACAAAAGACGTCTGCAAATAGTTTTTGTGTGAAATATTATTGTATCAATAATGGAGTTCGTTTCCCTGATTTTTATTCAGTCTGAAGTATCAAAGCGCTAATTCGGAAATTGTTCGTTCAGGGAGGCATATTGTTCACGAAGCATCTGGTTCGATGCGAAACAAGATCAACCGGATCTGCCGGACAGCGGCTTCTTTCGTGTCGACGAATCGGCGTAACGTCCAGTTAGACCAGTTTTCAAACATTTCTGGGACAGAACAATGTCCAGGGTGTACAAGCAGATGCGGCGCCGCGCTGGTACGAGGGCTCCAACGAAATTTACCTTTTGATTCAAATGTCTCGTAACGAAAAGGATTTATCACGGACGTATCGGGCCGCGACGCTTCCTTTTCTTTTTTCTTTTCTTTTTCTCCTTTCACATTCCCATCGTTGTCGCCGTCGTCGTCGTCGTCGTTACTCCCTTTTTCTCCGGGACACATGGAAGAATTTCTCCCTTCGTTCAAATAAAAACAACGCAGCTTCCGACGAGCCGTCATGCCGACGGGAAGGTAACGACGGGTAGTGCTACCGACGTTCATTAAGAAACTTTAATTAAGTTCCATCAAGTTTGGCGGAACGACGCATGAATAAGTCCCGTCTGTGTTAAAATCGACACAGGGTATACGTTCTGGGGCCACGTTATACGTGATCCATTAAATTGTTGCCAGGCTTCAATATTTATAGAATCATAACCATAATAATAATAATAATAATATTAACCGGATTCCGTTTGCTTACCTATCGATAATTCAGCCCCGGCCTGTAACCAGCTCACTCGCAAACAAAACGCGTTGCCCGCAATGTATTGATTCATTACTTTTGTATGATCAATAATATCGGCGCGCTGTTGCATTTCTTGATTTTTGAAACGGGCTCGGCCGCTCGAATTAATAACGGCCGGTCCAGCCTGCATGTTATTGTTACGCGTAATGAACATTATTATTGTAACCTTGAATAAAAAGAGTCAATTAAACAGAACGAAAAGAATGGCCGTTTAATATCGCAGTGTTGGCTGGCTATTTAATATTCAAACCGGAAAGAATAAAAATTTCCTACGCGTTACCCCTCGATTCATGGCGAGTGGATGGAAATCGAGACGAAAAAAAAAAACTCTTGCAATCGACTGCACAAAAAGGATCTCCCTCGGTTCAGTGGCCAGTGGTCAGCGTCTTTTCTTCATCGCGTCATTAGCTGCGCAGCTGACAATGCGACTAAATTTCTCGCGTGCGGTCAGTTGGTCATTAATAAGCAATTATTCGACACCTCATTAGAGGCAAGATTTTGCGCAACAAGAGACCATCGGAGCGAGTAAGATATAGAAGGAGAAAGAGAGACGAGGTGAGAGGATAAGTTCATATAAAACGATGTATAGACGTACACGGTCAAGTTCTATGCGCCTTTCTATTAGAGCAGTGCCCTGAGGCATCGGCACCCCTCTGTCCATTTCCGCTACTGGCAACGGAACTAGTCGCCACTGGTCAGTGTTCATTCAACGGAATGAACTCCAAAAAATTGTCATTATCGTCCTTTAAGTTTTTTTCTGTAACCATGAATCTCGTCTCAAATCTCACAAATATCGATGATATTTTTTAACATTAAAGATTAATTTTTAATATACAAGAAAATTACATTTTTAATGTGAAAGAAAGAAATTGGCTAAATATGACAGCATTTTTAATTGATTGCAGCAGTTAAAATTGCTATGCCATATTTTACCATCTATTCTGCTGCAACCAATCTTTTCTTTTAGTGCAGGAATCGAAGTAAATACGCGAGTGGGACTACCTATGTAATTAATTTTACTGAATGAACGTATTAACGAAGATATTATGTCAGTAGATACGTATGTTGGAGTAAGGGTCATAGTCACAAAAAAACTTAAGCAGTAAAAAAAAACATAAGCGAATTGACTAATCACAGTAAAAACTGTAAAACTATAAATGTCAGCAAATCCAACATATTGATTTTTTTTTGCTGCTTACGTTTTATCTCTGAAGTATTTTTTTATGTGCCATAGTTCTTAAACTTCCAAATAAAGTTGTAATGTTGAATAACGCGCTTCGCGCGAAATCTTGATAAACGCTTTTTGAAACAATATTATTTTTGAAATATCTCGAATTATATATTTCTTCGGTAAAGAAACTGAAGAGTATCTCGTGATGGAACAGATGCAGAAGGAAAACGTGCGAGGGTGGAAACGTAGATGATTGCACCGGGGTAGGAATGGAAAGAGATAGCGCGCATGCGGATGGTAGTCGCGAGCATATAAGTAAAGTTTGTTCGCAACTTATAATAGGGACGCCCCTCTTTCCTTCCCGCGATCCCTCTCTCCTCCTCTGCACCTCTGCATATCACGGGAAGGATGAGGTACCAAGGTTTGAAGCTAGCGTTACTCCCGCGGACGAACTTGCACGGTAATAGACTGTGTGCAGGTGCAATCTACGGCGGCAGGCAAATTGCAAAGAGGACTGGCGCAGGCAGGACGTGGTTATCGATGCTTTGTGCGCAGTTCTCGCAGTTGCATTTCCCGCTGCACTCGTGCATGCGCTCGCGCGCGCTCGTAGTGGTAATGCCCTCCTATGTATATGTGTACGCAGCGTGAGAAAGCGCAGAAAACGCGATTATCATCGCGGCCAATTCCCGATAAATGTCGAGGATGAATGCAAGGTGAGTGAGTCGCTCCGTGACTCGCTTTTCGTCATGTCGAAAGATTATCTGAAGAATTATCTAGAAATGGTAACGCCCCTCCGAGAGCACCCTTCTACATCAGGCCCATCAAGGCCTTAGGCGGGGCCTACTCGACCTCTCGAATCAGAGTGGTAAAATATGGATGCGTTAGCTGAAACCGAAGAAAATTTATTCCAACTGTTGCACTTACCGTAACGACAGTAATTGTTATAAGATTAAATATATAAAAATTGATTTTATAAATAAATGGATTTTTTTCTACTTATATATTTCATGAGAATCAAAGGATTTTTAGAAAGAATTGATAATTGAATATTTGATAGCAAAAGTGGGTCAACAAACGGAGTCAAAATTTAGAAGCGATTTAATGATTGAGTAATAAAAAATGGCAATCATGAAGAGAAGTGAGCGATAAAGCTTTCATACTACTTTATAGACCATTAAGTGGTTCTAAACCTTGCATTTCGAATTGAACAGATGATGCTTGAATGTGGGAAAGCCTGCGAATTTCCTTGTCAAATTTCGCCTCTAATCCCTTTAATAGTTATCTCCTACACGTTGTTTGCCCATCTCCGCGGTCATCTATTTCAGGAAAATTTACTTCAAATATTTTTTTAAAATAATTCGACTATGTACTCAGAATAGTAAAAATGAATTAAAAAATCTCTTCTCGAAATCTGTATAGTATTTTTAGCAAATAATTTAATTGGATGGATATATGTATAAATAAATAAAATATAATATTATAAAAATAAACAAATTATGTTAATTAATATCAAAGGAAAATTATTTATTAAGTACTAGTAATCGGAAGTGTATAATTAGTCCTAAACAATTTGTATCTTGCAATAAATATAATCTTTTTTTCTTGATATAACAAGGGATTTATCTTAAACTTTTGTACACGCAGTCGATATTAAAATTTTTTAACGTTTTTTCTGAGCCACTATAGATGCCAGCCTTGTGGTGTAATTCTTGTCGGTAACTCAGCTCGGAAGGGTTGGAACGAGAAGCGGCAGATAGCGTCTCGATCACGTTATAAAAAAACTTTTGCGAGGGATAGTTGATACGAGGGGTGATCAATGAGAGGGACTGATGCGAGAGGTAGTTGATGCGAGGGGTAATGTTTTTTTTTAGTTTACCCTTAGTATTTATGGTCATCGGATTACACAAAAAATTTCATTTCCCAGTGTTAGATCCTGTTTCATTTTTTATCGAAGTCTTAATAGCATGTAATATAAATTCACATTTTCAAATATTAATTTTTATTTGATATACATATAAAGTTATATTAAATAATAACTGTGTTTCCCTTATATTATTATTCTTTTTGTAAAATATTTTTATCATAGATTATTTATAGTTGCTTTGTACATATTTTACGTTTCTGATTTAACAAGTTAAACGGGTGTTGGCACAAAAATAATTGTAATCTTTTTTAAAAATTTAATAAAGAGTAATCATATATATGTATATATCACATGAAAATATGTGAAAGATTCAATTGATATCACCTCTATAAGATTGCAAAAAGCACTCTCGACCCCATAGCAATTATTCGCCACCCTTCCAAATTCTTCCGTACGTCTGTACGTCCGTTCGTCCCCTTCTGTCAGGAGAATTATTAAAACCCAGATTGAGACGAGAACGATCATCCACGAAATTCTCGCTCGCGGGCACAAAACGAAACCAGGCTTGATTCGCCCGCTAATCAGCCCGGCATGCTCACCAGCCAGTTTCCATTGCGTGGAGAATCGCATAAGCTCTCAAAACCAAACATTCCAAACTTGATGTCAAAAACTTCATTTCTAGTAAAATAAAGTAGGACATGTAGATGATAGTGATAAGATATTTTATTTGTGTAGAGGAGTAAAAAAAGAATAAAAAATATCAATAAATTTATTAATTTTTATCAATTTTTTATGTGTTAATGCAATTATCTACAATGACCTTTTTAGATATAAAATTAATTGGACTGTAAATAACTTTACTGTGATAATACCGAAGTATATTATCTTTCATTCTCAAGTGTTTCCAATAAATCGCGTCTTAAACGTGAAATCCCCTATCGGGAGCCGGCGTCTTTGACGACGCGGTCAGCGTGGAAGATTCTTGCGATGGGCAGGCTTTTCTCTTTCAAGGCCACGTCTCGCGGGGCGTCGATTTCACGTTCTTCGTGCTTTCTCTTGGAAAGAGCAACAAAAGGCTGGCGCCCTCAACTGCTCCCTTCACCGTACAGTTATAAAACGCTTGTTACTGCCGTTGGCACTCGCAATGTTTAATAATTACAACGGCCGAAGGGCGTTGCAAGGCAAAAGGAAGGGAGGGATGGCAGTAGGATAAAGCCAAGGGAGAAAGAAAGAATGCGATGAGAAGAAAGATAAAGAGAGAGAAAACTGAACGAAAAAGAAGAAAGGCAATAGAAGGAAAGAGAAACGGAATATTTAGAACGAAAAGAAACGGATAGCAACGAGGCTGTACGAAGAGGTTGAAGAGGATGGTGAAAGTGCGCGAGGGCAGAGGCGAGAGATGAGGCTGAAGGAGAACGTCGGAGGGGGCGAGCTCCGTCGACGAAGGTTAGAGGTGGCAAAGAAGGTTCGCTGTGGAAGAAACGAAAGCTAACGCGAAGAAGGAGCGCGAGCGAGAAAGTAGAAAAAGGAGAACGAGAAAAGGCAAAGGGGATGAGGTAGTGGCGGAGGGGGAAGAAGGGAGAGAGGAAGCGAGAGGCTTGGGATCTTCGCGAGAGAGCGAGTCAGGGAAGGAAAAAGGGGGGAAAATAAATTGAAAGCAAAATTGTACTCGCACAAGAAAATGGAATTATTCCTCGACGCTGTTCCACCGAGATACGAAGAAAAAGAAGGGTAGCGGAGGCGGGAGGGTGGTAAGGTTGTCCGAGATGGATTCGGGCTCCATTGTATTCGCAGGAAGAACCGGAAGAGGAGGCAAGGCGGCAGGGGGTGGCGTGGGGTAGAGAGAGACAAGCGGCAGCAGTACCGGCGATGTCGAGGTGGAAGGGTGGAAAGTGGTGATGGGAGGGACGGGAGTGGTGGCGATGGCGGGAGAAAGACCTGCGTTTCTTCGAGAAATTTTCTTACGGAGGGTAGCTGAGTCGGGGCGATAAAAGAAAGGCGCTACTCCGGCTGCGCTGGATTTTCTTCGGTCTCGCGGACTTCATCGGGCAGGAATATATAACACATCGTGCATTTCCTCAATACGACATATAATCGCTTGCTGAACCAATTTATCACCGTAGTCCTCGCAAAACTTATTGCTGTAGAAGCGACAAAGTGCGTTCATTTGCTGGACGATTTAACCCTCTCATAGTTTCACTCCGTTACATGCTCCTAGAAGCAATTCGCCAATAAACCCGCATCTTGCATCATTACATTTCTTCAAATACTACCAGCTTGACCAACGTCCCTTCAAGTTCTGCTATTCAATGTCTCGTTTGATGTAATCTCCTAATTAATGAGACAATTTCTTCTCCCAGCGCCATTGAAGTAAAAGATAGATTCTAGGTCAGTCCGAGCGTGCATATTAAGAGCTACACTTGTTGGTATCGTGAGAGACACCGGTCGGTTCGTACATTGTCCGTTCTTGACGGTCTTCCACCAACAGTAGCAGCGGCAACAACGTCACGGGGGAACGCAACCCATAACTAAGTTCCACCGATAATGGCAATTAACGGAAAACACACAACTGAGGTAATGATATTCCCACGCGTATGTCGTGGCGCGCGTTGAGGCGTCTGTTTGCGTGCGTGCGTGAGCGTGCACGTATAAGACACGCACACGATGACTGCCGATGTGTCAGTCGTGCGGGATGGCGGAGGTGGAGGGAGGTGGGGGGGGGTGGTGATGTCTATGTACGCGCGAGAGAGCCTACCACCCAATAAGGACGCCCGCTCTTGGTCTTTTGAACGCGACCTCCGCGTGCAGTTCCCTTGTAGGTACGTAAGGGTATCTATCTATCCATCCATTTATTGGGTGGTGGCGGGTGCTCTGCGGGAAGCGGCAGCAGCAAGAAGGAAGAAGGTGGATATTGGTATGGGAGGATGGTAGGTACTTACGTCCTCTCAGCATCGCTAATTACTGAACGATACTACGCCGCGCGCGTGTACATACGCGCGCGCGGTCGACGATGTAGAGAACGCGATAAACTAACTAAATTTATAATGGAAAAATTGACCGTACTCTCTTTTCATGTAGATATTCGCATTTGAAAATTATCCGAAATATATTTGTAACGAAGGAAATATCTTCTCAAGATCTTTACATTTCCGATATCAATTCTGAATTTATTACATTTCATTCATTTTTAATTCAATCAAATATATAGTTCCAGTAAATTATACATTTGTAATTTATTAATAATGTCGAATAAATTCCTTAATAATTAAAATAAAATTTATTTTTATATTTTTACAAAAATTTTTTCTAAAGAAACGGTGATGTTTCCAGATTAGCAACAGCCATTATTATTCGACACGGCTGCTACATTAGAATGTTCGAATGGAGGGTGGATCGACTAAGCTTCATTTCCAAGGACAATCGTTGTTTCAGCATCTTTCCTCCCCCTTTTTGTTTTTCTCGCAAGCTTCGCTTTTCTCTCTCCACTCAAATCGAATGGAACCCCTGTGTCGAGCTTACTTCTGTAATTAGAATTAATTTTACAGTGATGGCGAACGATAAAAATGGCTCCTTCCACTAGATAAAAAGATCAGCTTGTTTCTTGAGATAGAGATAAAAAATAATGCAGTTTTATAAATTTCTCTGCAAGACTTGTGCATTTATTATTAATAGAACTGAATGAAGTCTATTAATGTTAGCTAAAGTTTGCAGTAAATTGTACAAGAGCGGCTTTTACGATAATTACGCTGTAAACGAGTATTTTGCGTTGGTGTTATATTGGTGACAAAGCGCTTTGAAAGAAGCCACAAGAAACACGTAACAGCTAGCACGTGGCTTCGATGCTAGCAGGCTTACTGTACCTTCAATGTTGGAAGCGCTTTACTTTGCAAATAATTCTAATTAATTTATACTATCCGCCAATACACAACATAAAACATTGTGCACCAACAAGCAATGAAGCTACTTGACTACAAATCCCGCTGATAAAACTGCAACACGTGGTAACTGCCACGAGTGGTGTGAAAGGATATTAATATTTTCCAGAGAGAACATTTCCTTTGCTGGCAGTGTTAAAAGGAAAAGAAGAAGAAGTAGAGGAAAAGGATAGAAGGAAGAGATAGACGTGCCGATGAGGAAGCAAGCAAGACGACATGAACCATACGGAACAACCCCTTATGAAATGAGACGTGCAAGCGAGATGAATTCACAGGCAAGAGCGAAAACCACAGGGGTAAGACTCCCTTAAAACATCCGTGCAGCTTCCATCTTGCCGATATTATTGACGTTTTTTGCTACCCCTATTTTTCCACCTCCTCCTCCTCCTCCACCACCCATCGTCACGGTAGGGTCGAACGGGGTGGCCCAGGAACGAAGAAGTAGCAGGGGCGAAGGGGATTGCCAGCTAGAAGCAAGAAGGGGGATGAGGATGGCTGCTGGATGGCGGTAGGGGGAGAGAGGGAGAGTAAGACGGCTCTTATTCGCGCGGGCTTTTTAGAATACTTTATTGACTGAGCCTTCGTGGAACGAGGTGGCTGCGGGGGGTGGCCAGAGGGTGGTACTGTCGGCGGACAAGCGGGGGCCCGCGGGAAGAGGAAAGAAGTGGGCAGGGGTAGCAGTGGCGCGGAGGTACGCTTCGAAGGAAGGATGAGAAACGAGGGAAAAACATTAGGAAACGCCGCAAGCGAGACGAGGACGAAGAGAAAAGAGAGAAAAGGAGTCGGTTGGCTTGCTCTCGTTTTTGAATTTAAATACCAGACCGTAAGAGACCGGAGAGGAGCCTCGGGTCCCCAGGAGCCCCTGCAGCCGGAAAACCCCCGTGACTCTGACACTGTCTTTGCGAGAAATTAATGAAGCGAAGTGGGTACCATGGTCGAGATGCCGGCAGCGCACGGCAGCCTCCTTGATCTCTTTCTTCCCCTTTCTCGATTTCTCTTTATTCCACGCTGTCGCTGTCTCGTAGTTTCTCCACTCGCGAGTCTGACACTCGCGCACTTATTCAGGCGTAATATTTAATGTGTAGCGACATGCAAACTCGGCGTACATAACTTACATTTGTAGTCCGGCAAAGTTTTATTTGATAGAGATTAATTATACGTGGTAAAATATTTCGTGAAGTTCGTGATCATTGTTGATAAAAACTAAACAAGATTTATCTTTTGATAAAACAATATTTTACATCGTTCTTATCTGCTTCATGAAAATGAAACGATCCGTTCTTAAACGTTAATATTCAAAAGAAACGATTAAAATTTTTATACAGTAAGTAAATTTATCGACTCTATCAAAAAAGTTGAGAAGCAATTAAGTTCCGCTAAGAAAAATATGTGTTCACTGCGTGCTACGGTAAGAACTTCTTTTTTACAAGCGGCTGCTTGGAACAGAAGAAGTGGGCAAGAACGAGAATAAAAAAGGCGTGTTCGGGAGAATTGTCCGAAATCAGGAGGGGATTGAATTCATGCTGCGTAATGCGGGGCCAGGATCTGGGCCATATGTCGAATGACCCTTCGAGCTGACCCTACAACCGTAGCTAGAAACCATTTGCTCGGTACCTTCAATAAGATCGCGGTACAGTCTTGATCACAAACTCCTCGAAACTGCTGTTGTGAAACTTTATTGAAGTCTCGTTGAAAGTGCATTGTTTCGGCGTGCTTTTAGACAAACCTCATTTGATAATCAACCATGCTATATAATATAAAACCATAATTTATCATAAACGTTATTTTATGTCATTAAATATGCCAAAATGTATATACTGATATTAATTTTTTGTTAAATGCAATTGAAAATTCTTTAAAAGAATTTTCTTATCAATTGCATGTAATTATATATTATTACTGCACGTAATAATATTATTATTGCATAAAATAAGAATTATTGCAAACAAAAAATAATTATAAACCCTTTCTATTAATTCTTTTCTGATTAATTGTATTTTTTATTAACCTGAAAGGATACCTCAAGGTAGCCCATCTTTTTAGTGTTAAAATAGTTTACGAGCGTGTAATTGCCGCATGCGCCAACTTCGCTAAGCTTTCGCAAACATCATTATCCACTCTTCGCCTTGCGAGAATGTAATTAACGTCTTGCTTATGTGGTGACGTTGCGCTATGAAAAATATCACGTCCAGCGGAATGCCGCGTGTCAAAAATTTTACAATCATGATCCAATCCATCATCACCGACGTAAAATTTAAGCGGTCTGATCGGGAATGATGAATTCTAAGAGTAATGAGGGTCGACGGCTCGGAACGCGGATCGAAGTCGATTTTGATTTTCATCTCCCTTCTTTGAGACATGGCTGGTGGGCTCTCGGCCGAGAGAAAGGGCTCGGCGAGAAGAAAAGCACGAGAGAAGGAAGGAGTGAGGAAAAACAGAAAGAGGGTGGCCAAGAAGATGGGCGGCAGGAAGAAAGCAAGACGGAGATCGAAAAAGAGGACGATGCCCCTTCTCCACTCCTGGTTCGAGGTGGAAAACTTTCTAATCGAGAATTATGAAAGTTATTTGCTATGCCGGGGCTTTGGAAGAAGGGTGGCCTGCCGGGGAGGCGAGACCGCGGGGAAGAACGCAGAAGGATAAAGGAAGAAAGATGAAGCTTAGCGGACCCGAGCGAAGAGCTCAGCGGAATCGGAAAAAAGGAAGGAACGCCCAAGGCAAATCGGTAATTTCGTTCTGCGCGTGCGGCTATGATATTTCCAACCGTTTGCCTCCCGCGCCGACCCCGCTATTCTCACCCCCCGCGCGCCGCCATCCCGTGGCCGCTCTTACTTCTTGTCTTCTCTATACCGCCCCTCCGGAGAAAGTAGCTAGACTCTCGAGCTAAAGACAAGGCCGGGTGGGTGGTAAGTCGCGGGGATGGTGGGTGGTTAAATGGGTGGATGGGTGCAAGAGGGACGGGGGGGATGCAAATTAAAATCCTCGCCATTTTCCCGTTTCTTATTTTCCACGGTGGTTCTCAACTGCAACGTGCTATCCGATTATCGAATCTGCAAATGTGATGCGTAATTGCAAGCGCAGAAAACATTACAGAGAATATATGATGTACGTGTTGTTATACCTATATAATATTTAAGTCACAAGTCATTAAAAAGTTCACCTTTATATTACTATAATAACTTTGTTATGTTCGTGTATTAAGAGATTTCTAATAAAAAAAAGAATGATGATAAAAATAAAGCATCTTTTCTAATTTATATAAATCCTTTAATTATTCAAAAAAATATACAAATATAACATATAATATTTTAATTTATATATTTATAAAAAGATAAGTCCTTATGTTATCTCTTATCATTAAACAATAAAAAAAACATATTTCTTTTGTATTCCATTATTACTAATACAAACTTTATAAAAATATAATGATTTAATTAAAAATATTTTTTTACTGTAAGTCTTAATGATATCAGGATCTATGAATCAAAGAAAAATTTTGCGTTTTACTTATCCGTCTACGACAGAATTTTTTTCAACTAGTCTGATTTTGCGTTTGATATTTCGAGACGGAGATATTAAGAGTATAACTCTAGCAAGACAGTCGTCGTCCGCGACAACAGTTGCATTTGACAACCCCGCACGGCTCCGGACTAAGACAGATTAAGTATTTTAAATTGAACAGAGGGAGACGTTCTGCGGCGGGGGCACGGGGTTGTCGGAAGGATTGGTGGCCGGACCGAGAGAGGGTGGACGCGGGCCGCGGGAGGCGGTAGCCGTCGGAGAGTTGGGGGCTTTTTCCCTCCTTATCTGCCTCTCTCTTCGTTCTCTCCTGGCCGGAGGGAGTTCAGTTTTTATAATAAAGGACCGTAATTAATGCCGCCCTCCTTCCACCACCGTCTCCATCCGCCTTCGTCTCTCTTCCTTCGTCAACCCCCGCGCTGGCCCACCCACCCTCGTCAGTTCTCACCGGCTCCATGTCCCGGGGAAGGGGAATCGAGAACCGCCCTGGGCTTGACTTTTTCTTCCTTCCCTGCGAAGTGTTTCGCCGTTTTCGAATTTCTTTCGCCGTGAATTTTCTCGATGACCGAGACTCGACGATATGTTGGCGAATCAAAGCCAAACGAAACGTCAAAATACACCAATATCCTTCAAGAATAATAAGTAATATGTTAATTGCTACCTATACTGAAAAAAATGATGTATCAACCAAATTATTTTAATTGAAAATAATTTTACTAACTCAATAACTCTATTAACAAATATATCATGTTTTAATAAAATTGTATTTTTTTCATTAATACTGTTATTGTGATTCAAAGATTATTTTTAATTAAAATAATGCTGTTGATGTAACATTATATCTTTCTCAGTATATAATCCTTCAAATAATTTCAAGATACAACCGTAAAAATAAATTGAGCTTCAAAAAATTACAGACGAGATCTGTATATATAAATAAGAAAAATAATGCAAAAGTTCTAGTATTTTTTTCTTTTTGTTTCACACATGTCTTGTCAGAGTCTAATGTCATAAATATTCTTATCGCATTTTCACATTCAGCAGTGCAACTTAATGCATGCGATTGTTTACCTGAATATAAACGCACCGTCGTTGATAACGCGGCGTGTAGACGTCAGCTAAATCGGCCGTGAAGCGTCGCGCGGTAGAGTACGAGGCTTGTCGTTCGATTGCATCGATTTAATTTCACATCGCGCGGTAACGCCGTGCATTGTAGCAACGCGGTCGCTGTACCTAAGTCCATTACCTTCACCGGGTCATACCTCATCCTCCCCCGCCTCCCGTCGATTCTCTCGAGAGATTCCTGAACTCTGGAAACTTGAGTCTCTGACACCGAAATGGATGCTTTTGATACGCGCGATTTATCTTACCGGCGCCCCGTCGCCGAGCGCTGTCCCGTCTTTCGACGTACACTCGCCTTACCTCGGAGGACACGTCTTAGGAGAAAGTCGATTGTCCATCCAAAGCTAGGAGACAAAATTTTATCGTGCTATTCATGAATCAAGTTGTCACTTTTAGGGCAATGACTATATAGCCCATAGATTCTATGGTGTTCTATAACATTGTTATATTTTTTTTAACAAATTTCCAAAAAAAAAACGTTTCAATTTCTTTCTCATTACTTTTTTTTTACATAATGAAAACTGATACTGTGATCAGAAAAATTGAATATTGCCCAATAAAATCAGACAATAGAATATACAAATAATCTCTGTAGGAATATCGAAGTGAATGTAATTATTCGTTTCTCAAGTATGGCAAAACATTATCGAAGGAAGAAACACATGCTAGTCACGTTGAAGGATAACGATCGGCGCTCGAGGTAACACGTTTACCTGAAGCCTCGTACGCACCCGGTATATTTCTCACACGGCCGTTAAACGTCCGAAAAATCCCGGGTAGCGGGAACCGGTTCCGCAATTTTTATAGGGTCATCCGGAGCCGAGAAGGGGAGGTCATCTCTCATTGAGGTCAGGATCGGCGCCCTTCTCTTTACTACGTGCAAGCCGGCAGGCCGACCGGGCATCTGGTCATCGGGAATTAAAAAGTGCGAAAAAACTTACCTGACCAGTTCTACGGCCCCCTGGCGCACACGTGGACAAACCGTAAGGGTTATGCTAATGCAGAAAGGGCCGTTTAGGCCGCGCGTCCTACTCTCTTTCTCTCCCTCCCCTCCCCCCCTCTCTCTCTTCTATGCCTCCGACATCGTTTCTCCCTCTTCTACTACCCTTCGGCCGCACTCCGTTGCCGCTAGGTAGGGTCACTTTTGAGAAACGGGTTTCCGGATTTTTTCGCAACGATCAAAGGACCCCGCAGAAGTGGAATAGCAGAGTGGGGAATGGCCAGTGTGGCACCCTATATCGAAGGTGAGTTAGAACTTCCGCCGTGCCGGACATGTACGTATATATAGTCTCACGTTCAAGATTTGTAGGAGAATTACGCATCGATTCGCAAATTTCAATACGCGTCGCAAAGTGAGAAGATTCACGTGCGCGTTCATCAATGGAAACGAATATGAAGAAGGGCTTAGTTCCGCCGAGTTCCGAGTGGCACAAAAATTTGCAGCAGTCGTCGGAAAAGTGCAAAACATCTTCGCCGAAATTTGAGTTCGCGCCAAGTTCGTATCGATATATGCGATCGACTTTAGTTTCACTTGAAATGCGCAACAGTGCTACTTTAAGCTTCTAGTAGTGCTTTGATTCCGTTCGTCGTTTGCCGGATCGACAACGTTTGCGCGAAACGGTTGGCTATCGTTGATCCTGTCATCGAGTCGGATCACGTTCTTTGTAGGAAAACAGAGGTCCTCCGCGACTTACTCCTGACGAAATCGACAAGATGTCATTGTGACGTGACTTGAACATCCTTCCGGACGTCGCCCAAATATTTATCTAACGAACAAGCTTTTCCGAGTCGTCGTGCGACGCTTCGTTACACGTCGCTTGTAGAAATATTTGTCGCACGAAGGGATTGATTAGAAGCATATTTACCGGAGAAATGTGTACAGATTTCTAAATAAAGAAAGAATATTTTTATCAAAATATTAACAATTAATCTTCCTTTGTAATCATAGAGCTTAAAATTATAAAATTATTAATAAACTAATAGGACCAATTTTTGCCGAGCAGATTGTCGTGACCTAGGCTTGTTTTCTTTCGTATCCACGCCACGGTTAAGCGGGACGAGCGATTAAGGCAAAATTAAAATTGCAAGTTTCGAGGAAGCCCCTTAATCGCAAAGTAAAACCGAACTCCGTAAAGACGCCGCCTCGACGAAGCTCGAATCGCGTCTTATAAATTGACCCGGTTGAATTCCATGAAAATGAACTTACGCTCTCTCTCTTTCTCTCTTTCTATTTCCCTCTTTCTTTCTTCTTCTCTATCAAGAGAGAAAAGAGCGGAAACGTTACACGGCCATTTTACTTGGGATTTACTTTTTTTTCAAAGAGCACCCCCTCCTCAGTAATAAGCCAGCAGTCATCGACTGCCACGAAGTGGACCGGAATGGCGAAAAGGGGTTGGAAAAGCCGGCGGTGGAAGGATGGCTGAATTGGACGAGGGTGGTTTTTCTGACGTCGACTCACCCTCGACTACGAATCCACCCGCCTCATCCCCGACCCTCAACGCAGCTCGGGGAATGAAAGACGAATAAAATGGCCGATGGCTCGCTTAATACTTAAAATACACACGGCAAAAATTGAACCTCAACAAAATAGAATGCTTATGAAATGGTTCGAGGTATAGAAAATTCGATGTTGATTTATATGTATATTATCAGTATAGTAATAAATCGTTTATTTCTTCAAGATAATTTACTTTAAAATTCTCATACAGCGAAAGAGAGAGAAAAAGAGAAAAAATAATGTATAAAAATGGATTAAAATATTATTTTAATTAAAAATAAGATCTAAATATAAAATTTTTAAACAAGAAATAGGAATACACACAGACGAGAAATAATATTTTCTAAAAGTTTACATAATTAATACGGAAAAAACAGAAATCAAATTTAGCTTCTTTTTTATGCTAGCAAATTTCCATCTAGCAAGCAAAATCGAAATTGTTTTTATATCGAATTATCAATTAGAAAAATCTTATCTCTCGATCTCATCGTGTTATTGTATATTATTATTTGATTTTTTGATCGCCATCCACATTATATGCATAAATGCATAAATCAATGTAGTATAGTAATACATGTGTTATATATTTTCGTATAATTACCGCGAATTTATTTCATAACATAAAAAAATATCAGAAAAATATAAAAAAGATACGCTAAACTTCAAATGTCTAATTAATGAAAAATTTAGTGCATGAAATATTTTCTTATGCTTATCTACATATAGCTATATACATATAGTTTTTTTCAACTTTTTTTGATATTATTCCGGAACTCTATAATAAGCGAAAATAAAACTTCGCGTAATCAGATTATAACACTTATAATATGACGCTGAAAAATATTGCTCGCTTTTTGCCACGGAATAAGGGCAATTAATGCGCGAGACGTTGGTTATGCAACGTGAGGGCGAGACGAGAGAGGTGGACGGTTAGAAAATGAATCTCAGTCCTCGGAAGGGATGCTTTTTGTCACTTGAAATATGCCGAAAGAGGAGTGTATTCGTCTGGCGCGGAGGCGAGGAGTGATAAAATGGCGTGCTTGGAACAAAGAGCCTCAGGATTTTTGTCCCCTTCTTTAATGACGTCAAGTTCTGGCCAATTGAGATTTTCGCGCGTGGCAACAGCGGGTAAGAATTACAAAATCCAATGACAACAATTGTAACAAATAAGTCCAATGTAACAAACAAAAGCGCAATCTTATTCAAATATCATAAACATTCCTAAACGTTCCTGAAAAATAATTAGATTGGCGATTTTTTTATTTTTAAGTTTCTTTATTATTAATAAGTTATAACTATTTTTAAAGCCCAGTGTTCACATTGCTAAAAACCAGTTCAAGATCTCGAATGAAGAAAGAGTTGATCAATCGCATTGATGACAGTTATGTGACGAATTGTTCAAACGTGATTTGTTAATTTTTTCTTTGTCCCAAATCTCGGACCGATTTCTGACATCGATAGATGATTTTTGGAAATGGTTGTCATCAAGATAATAAATCAGCTGTTTTTTAGAATGAAGAAAAAGATATCCAAATATATCTTTAATCTTTTCTGTTTAACGCTGAATTCGCACGCCGTATTGAAGTTCTTACGAATAAATTTATGCCGGCATTTCGCGAGTACTTCGAAGTATTCCAGCTTTTCCATCTGGCGAAAATCTTTCACGGCACGAAGAAGGAACAAAAGAACGTAGCATTGGATGATTTGCCGGATCGCGAGGGTGTACGACCACCGAAACAAGGAAGAGGAAGAGGGAGAGATACGCAAAGGGGTTGCCGAAGGAACCAGAGATGGAAGAGCGGGGGAGGCAGTGGCAGGGTCGGCAGTCTTCGGAGGGGTTGTATTTTAAGATTCACCCTCGGCTATCTCGCCCATCCTATCAGCAAGGGGATAGATTTTTCCACGACTCGCTTCGAAACTGAAAGAGATGATGGTACATGACGAAACAAAAATTATTCATTTACTGCATACGCGCCAATCTCGGATGAATTAAAAGTTTACATATTATGTTTGAGACTACTAAGAGAATACCAAAAATATTCTCTAAATTTCTTGTGGTGAAATCTTACTACAAAAAATGAAAATACAATCACTCACTTCTTGAAAAAAAGTGATAATTTTCACTCTTTTTAGAATTTTCACTTCAAAAGAGTGAAACTCACTTTTTTGGAATGAAAATTGTTGTTCTTTTTCAAGAAATAAAATATTTCCGTTTTTTTCGAAGGTGAATGTATTTTCACTTTCTTGGAATGAAATTTCACTGCAAAAAATTTAATTTAAATACAAATTATGATATTAATTATTTGTTTTTTTTTTTATTGTAAGTTAATTCATCCATGTTTTATCAAGAATTTAATACTCTTTGAAACATACTTAAAATTCGAAGTCATTAAGATTTAATATTCTTTAAATAATTTTTTAATCGACACGTTCCAAATATTCATCCTGACTTTCTTTTTTCTTACAGGACACATTAAGACTGCACGTGTAATCGCAAACTTTCCACACGAAGATGCTAGTCAAACATCTCGCGTCGTCTTACCTCCTTCGGAATGCTTCGACTTACAAGTATCCTCGACTTGAAGGCACTTTGCATCGACTTGAAAACGACACGAGGGTCGTCCGAGGGACTCGCTCGCCGCCAAACTTTGAGCGCTGTTTGCAGCGAGCAACATATGCCACGGCACTTGAGGATGAAGAAGACGACGAAGAAACAATGACTACTCGAGCGAGACTTTCAACTAATTTTCTATCGTGTT
>NW_017259257.1:315370-338624 GCF_001594045.1 Atta colombica | reverse complement strand
TATATATATGTAAATCATTTTAACAAGAGAAAATATCTTCAAGTGAGCAAGATATGAATAATTTATACTTGTGTGTGATTATAAGTAATACAGATGGTATTATTCTGTATATAATACATAATATATATGTATTATACTGTATATAATACTCTACCTATTATATATTATAATAAGTTCTATATCTTTATACGTAACAGTATGTAATGTCTTATAATAATACGTAACAGTATATTATTCATTCTTAAACACAGAGATATTCTTTTGCTTAAAATACATTTCTATTTACAGTAAAAAAAGAAAGATTATATATTATATGCCTATCATTTTTCTTATTGATTAATTCTTTTATCTACGTTCAATAATTTGTTAATCTATATATATTTTATTATGCCAAGATTAAGAGAATAATAATAACAATGTTATGCTTATTTTTATATTATTTAGAAAACATTCGTGAACGATTCGCGCATTCCCCTTTCCGATATCTGGAATTCAATAGTCGCACAATTCACACAATTTCTCCTTCTCGTCCGGCAACGAACGAAAGGATCTGTCCGCGAGCAATATCTCGAAGAAGAACACTTTCGTATTTTTATTGATTTGCCCGGTGAGGGGTAGTTAAGGGGCGCCAACCGCCGGTCTTACCCCCACCTCGGTTTCATTTCCCGCGCTCCTGCCACCTCTTTTTACGAGGGAAGCCAAGATGATAGAAAGAGAAAGAAAAACTCTCCTTATCCCCTTCTTCTCCTTTTCCTTTCGACTCTCCCACTATCGCATGGACTCTCCACCCTTGGCTTTCCGACGGACGTCGTTAAAGAAAAGTATCTACGAAAAAGAAAGAGCTCTCGCGCGCGCACTCCTACTACGTGTCACCGTCACCCCCCCAACCTTTTATCCGACGAGCAACGGAGATTTCGTGATCCGCAGAGACCGCGCGAGCAAACCCGGCATGGAAAGTGAAAAGTTTTCTTTCATCTCGTTGCAGCAGATCGCGACGGCGGCGACTAGAGTACGGAGACAGAAGAAAGAGAAGGAATTTGCCTTCTAGCACGGAGGGTTAAACGCGGAAAAAGTTTCAGCTGAGATTTCATTTGCGACGGGGGTGCAATCTGCCTGACTGGCAATCCCCATCTTTGTTTTAATGGAATGGGATTCGTTCGCTGCTCCGCAATGGCCGCGTTTTTTTCTGTTAACAGCCGCGCAGCAATAAAATAATAAGAGCTTAACGGGTATACTTTCTCTGGATGCGTACAATTCTATTAACCATCTTTTAGCGTCTGACGCGCCTTTAAACGACTTTCTCGAATTAAGATTTTAAATTCCTAATTAGGACAACACAAATATCTTTTTATGGTATTATCGATTTTTGCTATACGTGTATAAATAAATTGTTTCTTTCAAATTATTTAATTTTTCTGTAACTAAAGTAATAATTCTTCACTAAAATCTAAAATTATATTAATAATTATATTATGTCAAAATTTTATTCAATATAAAAGAAATTTATGAAAGTTTAAAAGACAACGTTATATTAAAAAATAGCTGGCACTTAATTAGTTCTTTGACAGGTTTGCTGGTCGTTCTGAAAGTGTCCTTATTTATTGCTTTCCCACGTACTCGTGCTCCCACATTACGCGGTAGTGCGTTTCTACACTGTCGCTTTTTATATTCGTCGTATGTGTGGTAATTAACTTTTCATGCCACTTAAGGTCCTCCTGCGAGGAAAACCACGGGGAAAAAGCGAGACGAGCAATTTGCGGACAGTACATTCTTTTTTTTCCCTTCCTCTTTTTTTTCCGCTGTCGTCGTAAGGCGGTCGCGCCGCCAGTTTATGATCTTTAATTAAGTGAAAAAGCGTCAACGTGGGGGCAGTCAACGACAGTCACCGGCCACGGTCCGTGGAAAATGAATAGGATACCGATGTGAAAGCAGAACGGCGGATAATGGGTGCACCTGTAAAAAAGCGAAAAAAAGCGAGGAAAACAGATGCGCGGAGGGATGAGAGAGGGAAAAAAAACGCGGTCGTGGGCCACCACCTGTTAGAAAAAGCATCCCTCCAGTAGAGGGTAATACTCAGGGTTGTGGTAGTGGAAAAAAAAGCAGGCAGGCAGCCCAGATACATGAATGTACAAACACACGCATTAACATACACGCGCGTACATACACGCACGCGTCGTTATCCGACACGAGAAATTCTACGTAGCGGTGGCGCGTGGCACGTGCCAGTAGCCCAGGAACGTTCATGGATAAGTTGTATATACGTTGAAAGGGAGAAAAGAACGCGTACGGGATGTCAAGTGAGCCGCGCTGCTTTTTTCACAAGACCCCAGGGTATTGTCAATGAAATGACAGGAATGCGGAAAAAAATGTTTGGCATTGTTTCGCACATAAAACCGTTGAAGTGTCAATGAGGTGTCTCGGTGGTGCAATCCTCTTTGTAATTATACCTGCACTGTATATAATTGTACATGCAATTAAAATGGGAGTTGTATTAACCGCTTAATTAAAAGTCGTATCAAGAGCAATGCCATGTTGTTGTAGATATAAGAGTATCATCTCCATATTTCGTTCCTATTTTGAAGATCTCATGTACAATAAATTATAATGATTTGTTTGTATTTTTGTCAACCTTAGAACTAATTTATTTAATATGTTTCATAAGGGAGTTAACACTGTAGAGAGTAAAGGGTACACCGAAAAAGATACGAGATAAAGGAATATAACATTTCTGCAGTAAAGGAGTAAAACACGAGCGCTCGTAAAACTCTAGGGAATTGGATGATAAATTTAAAACTCTGTTAAAACGCTTCTAATGAAATCTGCACGGTGGATAAGCTCGTATTTGCTCTACAAAGATGCGAAAAAGCAGTAAAACAGTTACTTATTAAAAATACATTCATTCATAATTTTTATATTTTGTTTACAATTTAAGTTATACACTGTGTACTTGAACAAAGTAAACATGGTATCTTATTTGGGAGCGACTTAACAGTAAAGCATTGCATTAAAAATTAACTACAGCCAGGATGCCAACCTGGATAAGAGATTAAACTAGCAACGACATCTTTCCATGAAAAGGTGAACTCGGTAGCAAAGGGGTAACTTCACACGATCAGCGGCTCATATTTTCTGCTCCTCGCTTTTGATAAAATATTGCGAATGACCACAAAAGCAAAAGTAATATTAAAATTTGCACTTAAATTACTTGATTTAATATGTGCATTAAAAGTATATATGTATGTATTAAACAGAATTTTACATTTATTTTATTGTATAAAATCTTTTCATTCATTAAATTTATAATCAACTAATCGTAAAATATAAATATTTTATAAATTATCAAAGAAATATCGCGATTATATTGTAATGCCTTATTGTTAAATACTAAAATGTATAATATATAAATGTAGAATAAATAAATTCCGCTGAAAATTGTTGTGAGAACGTACAAAAATTATTTTTATTTTAAGAAATTATAAAATACAGTTTCTGATTTAAAAATTTATTCTTTATTCAATCCGATACAATATATAATAAATCGATAATTCGTGCTTTTTCTCATATCTCCATTTTCTTATGCAATGCATC
Source organism: Atta colombica (assembly GCF_001594045.1). Taxonomy (NCBI): domain Eukaryota; kingdom Metazoa; phylum Arthropoda; class Insecta; order Hymenoptera; family Formicidae; genus Atta; species Atta colombica. Next base: position 335,036 of record NW_017259257.1, on the reverse strand, counting down.
GTTCCTCAATTACTAAGAGCTCGCAGCAGCGTCCTTTGCAGCCGGGTGGCCGATGAATCTCTACGAAATGTCCCCGACTTTCTCGCGAAATAAAGGACCGGGTGTCGCACGCGGCCCTCCCGGTGCGACTTAAGCGAAACAAACGCGGCGACGTTAAATCTTCATGGAAGTCTGGAAGACCACGTTAATGTTCGGGTAACCATGTAAAACCGTGCTTACTTATCTCCGGGAAAACAGCCCTTGCGGGCGGATGGGCGAACGAGAGAGGTAAGGGGCAGAGAGGTTGGCGTAAGTCGAAAGGGGATGGTTCGGGAAGAACCGCCGTGCTCGCATCCGCGCGGCATTTAGTTTTTAACGAAAATTAACGGCGCCGGGCCGAGATTCTGCAGATGCTCCGGCGTAATCTAATAGTCGACAAAGTTACCAAAAGACGGGTGGTGCGAAGAGCACGAGCTACTCCCGTGGCTTTTTCTGATTTATTATTTCGCTGCGCGGACCAACCAAGCAGTTTCTCAATTGGGATCGTTATCCTATCATTCTATTTCACAGAGAAGCTCTTAAATTGGACAGGCAATAATTTTAATTATTCGTCAGTGCTTTTCAGATTAAATGGATCATTATTTTGGATTATATTTGTAATAAATCAGTCGTGCAGATGAAACAAAAAAAAAATTTAATTCAGCATAATTAACATTAATCAACATCGCTGCGATTGGAGCTAGATATTTTACCTGCGGCGAAAAGTTATTTACGTATTACTAATCCGCATTTGCAAACTGCACGTACACACGCAGAAACCGAACGTTTTCCGCGAATTTATTCGTGTCGAGTATTACGAGCGAGATTCCTTAACGAAGTTGCGTCGTTATGATCTAATATTAGAGAAACGATAAGAATAAATCGTGACGTCTAAATTGTGACAGATTACTAAATCGAGAAAGATGCGGAACGAATTTCAAGAAAAATAAAGGGATCAACGATCTCTATGCGAAGAGAGAATATCATTAAATGCGTCAGAAAAACGTATCAAGAAACGAAGAAATGAGCAACGTGACTATGCGGGAAGAAAATATGCGGGAGAAAAAAAGACGTGTTCCAATGTGAGCTGACCATTCATTCATCATAATTCTTCAATAGTCTTTTAAGCACAATTCAACGTTAATGATACAATAAGCACGACAACCATCGAAACAAACAAATGTCACGACAAAGTACGATATCTCGTCGTCCGTAACTTCGTCGTCCCATTCATCTCCGGAGATTAATTAAAAATTCATAGCTCTCTTCCTCCCCATTCGTCATCATACTTGGAAGGAATTCGTATAAAGAAGGAAATCGCATTGCTCTTTTTGCGCGAACGGCTGCGCGGTGGAACGGAGTTGTCCTTTCCGGTCCTGGTTTTCTTCTTTTTTTCTCCCTAGTTTTTAGGAAAAGGATGTCGGGTCGCAACGAAGACAGTATGTTTTCACTTAAAGGGCGGTTTAGTTACGATATTCTCATGCGTTAACCCTGGGACTCCATCCCGGGCAATTTTTCACCCGTTCCTTCATCCCCGCGATGGAAACGGACGTCGGCGACCACTTCATAAAATTACTTTATTACTCGTCCGGCCCTTGTGGTGGCCCCGGGTGTCCCTTTTCCGAGGCCATTTTTTACTGCGACATATGTCGAGGAGGGCTTGGCCCTCTCTGAAGAACGACCGGCCCGTACTTTACCTTCGGACCTTCTTTTTGCCATTGCTAACCCTTATTCGCGTGGAATCCACCTTAAGTCTCTCCATCCCGTTTTAATTGAATTAGCGCATTATTTCTTTAGTAATTCAATGGAGAAAAAATTTCTTCGTAAACATACAATTTAAATTTATTATTTCATAATTTCGGTAAAAAACTAAAGGCAGAAATAAAAATATAAAAATAGTGTTATAACTCTAAGAATAAGTTAAATATAAATAAATTGTCTTATATGCTGTGTTGTGCTTTCATTGTAGTTTATATTTAACTTCTATATTGAAACGTTTGCAATTAACTTCTTTGATAAATAGGACATCCCAATTATTTGTGAATTATATATTATCACCTTATAAATCGTATACTGTTTATAAAGCGCACTAAACAACAATCGCGAAAGCTTATATACGCAATTCATTTAAATTTAAAAAACAAAAATATTTCAAAAAAAGTTTTTGTGATATTTAAAAAAAAAGGACCGCCAACTTTATATAATCTGCTTTTTATCGTGAGGCTCGGTTTGGTGGCGGTTTGTGATAGCGACGCATTTGCGCTTACGATTCTTGCGACACGCTTAATCGAGCGAGGCGATGTTGTCCGAACGATGGGTATAATTAAACTTATGAGAGCGAAAGCATTATGGTTGTCAAGCATGGTGGCTCGATCGATGGCAACGCACCCCGATGGATGAACGGTGCTATTGTCGATGAATTTATCAACTAAATGCAGCGTCACAGGCTAGTTGGCGACCGATGATAGTCTACCGTCTCTTAAAATATCAATAGACAACCTTATTGTATATACTGATTGTAAAATCATTCAGATTATAATAATTATATAATTATATATTGCAGAAAAGATAAGAAACAATGGATTAAAGTTCCTTTAATGCAAAAAAACAAAATATAATAAAAAAATATCTGCTATAAATTGTATATTATTTCAAATATTAATGATGTTTGCAATAATTAACATACCGTGTAAATTACCACCGCAGTGTAGTGGGTTAATTACGCTAAACATCATTAATACTTACGATGGAATATTTCCGAAACAATGGTATAATTTTACTTATCGTATGGTTGGTAAATTGCGGCAAATATTATTAATACTAATGCTGAATTGTAATTCTGCCTACTATGAATATACTATGAATATGATTGGAGAAACAAAAATCTTTTTATCTTCCAACAAAATTGATTTGAAATAAATCGTTGTATCATCTTTAGCCAAGTATATTATATAATAATATTTTATCCTTCATTGAAATATCTACAAATTTGGCTAGATATAGATTTGGAAATAATTTTGTTGAGCCATCAATATATATTTTGCAGGAATCTTAAACATGATAAGCAATGCTCCAAAATGTTTTAATATTCTAACAATCAATTCTTTGTTTTACTTAATTGTTTTACTTAATTGTTTTGATGACCCAACAAAATTATTTTTCAGATCTATATCTAATAAATAAATTTTTAGGTTCTTCAGCAAAATTGTTATTCAGTATTTATTTGAAGCCACATTGGAGAGCGAAAGTGAACAAATCTCGGAATAAATGATTTGGGAAAAGAAAGGGGTCACTGAGAACGCAATACAATAATGTATGACACGTGCGTGAGTTTAGTCATACGCAGTTAATTCAACCTGTCCGTGGTAACCGAATCAAAGCCATCCTCCAATACCATCTTCACGATGTGCGCCAATCTAGTTGAACACTTGCAAGATGCGCGCTGCGGAGATATGACGAGTAATTTCATTGCATCAAGCTCAATGATACGCTACCGCGATGACATTGCAAGTGGCAACAGGCAGCTCATATCAACGTTACCTATTGCATTATTATTGTATAAACTGTCATCTATTGCATTATTATTTTGTATCATTCTTTTAAACTTTAAAGAAAAAGATAGTAGATAATATGGACTTTTATTTTGTTTTTTTGTGATTTTTTACTTTTTAATTATATCAAGTCAATAATATTGCAAACGATAATTTATTAATCAATATTTAATATAAAACTCACTTAAAATTATTAAATAGTTTACAAAATGAGAAAAATTCTTTAAAAAGAGATATGATGTGAATATGATGATAAAATGGATTCCCCTTATATTTTTGCAAAATTTGATTTTTCTTTAGGTCAGTTTGAACTTCAAATAGACTGGAAAGTTCAAATAGACTCAAAGAAATCAGATTTTTTGTGTGAAGGAGCAGTGAAAATAAATCTGATAATATCTTAATAAATTCAGAATTTTCTATGAATCCATATTTGGATTTCCCATGAAGCCCCCAAATAGCTTGATTTCATAGAAAATTCTGAATGTATTAAAATATTCTCAGATTCAGAAGTTCTTTTCATGAATATCTGCAATGTTCTTGATCCTGCCCTTGTGAATGTTTATTACGAGCACTTTTTCTAACTATATAAATACTTTTAAGATTTTTTAAAATCATTTTAAAATATACTCATAAAGATTAAAAAAAAAACGACTGATTTGCTGTACAATATCTTTAAAAATTTTAAATATCATATTGTTTTATTGTTAAGAAGCTCAATTTTCAAGAAGTTCAACAGAAAAACTGACTGACAAAATATAATTATGTTTTCTAGGGAAACTATTAGGTGTAGTAAAAAGAAATCCATTATTTTTGCATGAAATTGAATGGAAAAATAATGGATTTCTTTTTACTACACCTAATTATGTTCTAGGGAAAAAAATATAATTGTTTAAACCTATTTATCTTCTCAAAATACAAGAATAGTTAAGAATTAATTTAGAATTAATAGAACTCGTTATTTGTGAACTTTAAAGTTAACACAAGTTAAACTTGACATTGAAAATCATACGAAAAAACTTGATATATATTTCATAATAGATAAACATCAATTGTTAATAAAAAATCAGGTCAGTTATGGAAATAATTATTTCATAATTTAGACATTTACCTAAAAACAAGTTAAAAACTTTTTGCAAAAGTATTAATTATAATAGAATTTTAAATTCAAAGAGTCCACATTACTTTCTTCTCTATTATTCGATCATAATCAAAGTTTCATTAACGAGATTAATAATTTTATGTATAAATTTAATTTCTTTTTAAAAAATTTTTTCTGTTAATTATAATTGAGTGTTCATTTGAAAGGAACAGATCTGTAAGAATTGTTAATAATTAATTGAAATATATATAATTTACTATAATTGATCAAACGTAGAAACAAAAGAGCAATGGAAACAATTGTAAAATGTTAATTTTATTTTCGTTACAAAACGAAAATACAAAAGTTCGCGCTATCCTTGTGAAAGACGACGTGCCAGCCACGTGTCGTGTAACTTCGATCGGCTGCGTGTCATTACCATGCTATAATTAACAGGACAACCAAATATCTCCCGCGCAATGTTGCGGAAGCGCGACGCCGTTTCACGAGCTGTTGCGCGCATTTCCCAAAGAAATAACGACGTCGCAAGACCGGAGAATATCGATCACACCGGCGTCGCTCAGCGGGAGTGTAAACACTCGTCGATATATGGGAGCCGGACGGATGTCGAGCGATGGAAATCCGCTTGTAGCGATGAAAAGAGGCTAATCTAGAGGCGTATATATCTAAGCCGGTTAAGAAAGGATGTTCCCAATAAGGAAACGGTTCACCAAAAGAACGACAGCGACGATGAAGACGCTGCCACCCTAGTCCGGGACTGGGATTCTCACGTTTTAAGCGCGAACGAAGTTGGCGACTTAGCTGAACATTTTTCGGGGTTATCTTAATCTAGACTGGGATTAGCCGACTGCCGTAGCCGCGCTCGGAGAAGAGAGCGGGGGAAGATGAAACGAGACTAGAAACAAACGTGAGCGCTTCCCCGCAATATCGCGCCTCGCCAGTGGCGTCTTCCAGGATGGGCAAATGTGAATTAGTTCCTCTGAGCTACGAGACTCTCAACGATTCATCGTCAACGGTATAGTCTCTAATCAGGGTAATTGCTACAGCAAAATATATGTGAGAATGTAGTATATTTTCACACAATTACATACATTTCTTAATAATTTCTTGATGTGTATTTACTTAGTAGTTGCATGACATTCAATTAATATACACTGTTTTTCAATAAAGAATATCAATTAATAATTAAAAAATAAATCGAGTATTAATAATTCCATAATCTTATATAAAGATAAGATCTTCTCTAAAAAGTAAAAAAATGAATTTCGTTTTTGTCAGTCTACCTGTAGTTTTTCAGATTAATTAACATACTAGAGTTTCACACGTAATTTTGATGCAGCAGTCTTCCGGAGCTATAAAGACGGCGCCGCTGCATCCGGTGTACGTGTGGATGCGTACGTGAACACTCCTTGTTTGTTTGTGTGTGACTGTACGTGCATCCTTCCTCCTCGCCATCCTCGTAGCCGTTCTCCACATGTGTCTCTTATGTGCGCGTTTAACGTGGCACGGCTCCCTGTGTGCACGGCTCCAACCGAAAAGTTCGTCTCCATGGGTATTGCGGACTTTGCACAGTAGCCTTTTCGAAATCCGCTCCGGAAACTTCATGGAAGCCGAATACAACATAAAAGTCCGTGCGCATACCCGAGACTTGTTGCGGCGGTATAGTGAAGGAGAGAATTCGTATAAAGGAATGGCTTTTTTATCAGCAAGCTTAATGACGTTTCTCAGCGCCGTTAATCAATTTTTTATTATTTTTAAAGAAATCGTAATTAATAAAAAAATATCATTTGCGTATTTTCTAAATTTAACAATTTGTTTGTAATAAATAGTAAAACCCAGGTCAACATACATTTGTTTTTATTTTGACTGCATCACAATCGTGTTTTGCTTTAAAATGAACTTCGCTATTATTTATTGTAAAACATGATATTAAACGAAATTTTATCTCGTTTTTTAATCAAAACAAATGTATTTTTTTTTTAATTTACGCGTCCTGCCGAGTATCCAAAAAACATGCGTTCAGGAAGGCACCGCAGACAATCCAATCAGAAGCGGATGATGGGTAACAAAAAAAAAATCTGTTCTATAAAATCCCGTTACGCACGTCGAGCCAGCGTTTTGGCTGGGATTTAGTGGCAGAGGGAATAAAATCGAACGACAATTTTTTTTCGCCCGACGGCAAAAACGCTCTCGGAGTGCGGGGATTCGGGACATCGACGAACAGATGGAGGGAAAGAGAAAAGGGAAGGTTGGATGAGTTGCGAAAGGATACACGCGGTGGAGTTCTGTATCCTCTCGTTGGCGGTTTGCGGTTTAAAGCAACATCCCTCTACCCACCGCAACTCTCACTATGCAAAAGAGTGCACGAGAGAAAGAGAGAATGAAGGAAGTTGAGAGAGAAAAAGAGAGAGAGAGAGAGAGAATATACGTGTGGGTGGCCACTCGTTATTTTTATTGGCCGCGTTTATCGGAGGGTTCTCAGTACAACAAAAAAGAAAAAAAAGCAAGAGTCGCGAAACAAGCGGCAACGAAGAAATAAGAGAGAGAGAAAGAGAAACCGGGGAGCGTCGAGTGAGTCAATCCGGTGATTTTTTTCTACTCTGATTTACCCGGGTGGATGAGCGCCGGAAAAATGGGCCAAGTTTGCTCCGTCCGACACGTCGCGGTTTACCCAAGCCGCGTGAAAGCTATGATTTGAATGCTGAAACCCCTACCGTGTAAGTTAATGGACTCTCAATTGTGGTCACTTGAATATCACGTGTACGTCATGACGTATCAAAATATTTAATGCTAGTTCCGCATTTCATTAGTACAGATTAATGGACTGCTTTACTGCTGTCAGAGAGTTAAACGTCAAATGTACTTTAATTAATTCTTCGCATTTTCTTACTCGTTTCGAATTAATAAAAAATAGCGACAGAATAAAATATGTGTCTACTAACATCGCTACTAAGAATTTGCATTCTAACATATGCTCTTTGATTTAAAAAAACAGTAAATCGAAGAATAACAACCATCTATATTTAATCAAATCTAGAACAGAGTTTATATCGATTTACACGATTTGAAAGTAATTCATCATTCAAACTAACGGATAAAGTAATTGGCGACCATAGAATAGGCAGACTTCGCAGGAATGCAGAAGTTATCTTAATATTATCGAGGCGGCGCATGGTTTTTCTGGCAGCTTTCTCGGCCATTTTCCGCGGATTATGCGGAAGCACTAAATAATGCGGATGCTTCTGGATGGTCCTGAAAGGATGGCAAGAAGAGGGACGGGGCTCCGTTTCTCGCGAATGTGGAGGCGAATGAGACTGAAGCGGTTACAAGGGGTGATAAGGAAAGAGAGGGGTAGCGGTCGGGGGTGGGGGATCGCAGGACGAGCTGGAGATTTTGCGCGTAGAGTTATAGTGAAACTTTCGAGCATTTATTTCACGAATCTGCATATTACGTCCGCCGTCGTGGCTGCTTCGCAAAGGAGGGTACAGAAACGGGGTGAACGGGGAGATGGGTGCAACGAGACGAGTGTCCTCGGCGACGTACGTACGTAAGTACATGCACGAAGAGAACGGAGAAAGGTAAGGGGGAGGGTGGGAGAATGGGAGGGTAGTTGTGTGTTTTGCTACCGTCCAGAAAGGGGTTGCAGGAGACGACCGACTTTGTGGCTCCAGCCACGTCCGACGTACGACGTCCGCACGAGGTAGTAAATACGGATGGTGATTTGTAGCCTGATCGTGCAAATTAACCCTGCGTCCCTTTCTTCTACAAGACTAGTTCTTCATTCGATGTTACCTTTCGATTAAATCGCTTCAATACTATTGTCAATATTAATCGCGTTTTATAGAATTTTATTTGATATACATGTGATAACAACTAAGTAAATTACAACTGAATATTAGAATAATCGATTACGCTTATCATTTCCTTTTTACTTCATAATGGTATAAAGCAAGATTGACGATAAACGGCGGTGAATCGCACGCAAACTTCGACGCGATTTTTCGACAACGCGCATTGCATTATCGCACGCTAGCAAGTTCGCGGTAAGTTTCGCGAGGAATTATTGATAGAAGATGGTGGAAAGATATGTGTGTGGCGCAGGCGAGCGTTCGCCCGCGGCCTTTCCAACGAAAGACCCCCCCCCCTCTCTCCCTGCCTCTAACCGGAACCATCCTGCAAGAGAAAATTTACGGCCACGCGAACTACCCTCTTAAACTCCGCGAGACCAACCCCCGGCCTTCTGCCAAGCTACCCCGACGCCCTCGGGCCCGTGGTGCGCCGCCATCCTCGAGAACTTTCAAAATTCGGCCCATAAAACTTTTCGAGAAACTGCGCTTGGCCGGCAATTTCCCACCCCGTCATATTATTGGATTTCGTGATCAGATTTTCAACCTTCGATCCTTTGCTCGTATTATCTTCCTACATTGCGATGTTCCTCGAATGTCACAGAGTCGAGGAATTTCGAATATTCGCACTCTATCATAGTATTTTACATTATATGTACATTGTACTTTCGTTAAATATCGCGTTAGTTATCGTATTAAGATATCAAAGTAACATTAAAATTAAATGAAAAATAAAATTGTTTTATTCATTGACTCGTTTAAAGTTTAATTGTTGAGCAATGTCTTCAATTATTCAATTTATTTGCGATCACAATTGAAAAAAAAACTCGTACATTATCGGTGACTCGTTGCAAAGCTACGATTATTCTATCGAGAACTGTGTTTGGTTTCTTGCATGTATCTCAAAAAGCTGGATAAAATTCATTCCGGTATGTGACTCGCACCGTCAGTGTCAGACGATCCGAGTAAGGTAGCGCCTGGGCGAGGATGACATTTTTGAAGAGACCATTAACGTACGCGTGTCTCTACCTGGATTCTCTCTTTGCCTCTTTTTGGAGTGGAAATGATTACGTTACAAGGATACGGGGACGCGGACTTGAGCCACGAAGCGATGTAACGTGTATATTCGCGTTTCATGAAGTAGCGCGGATAGAGAAAGAGATCGTGCACGCGTGTAAAGAGAGAGGAGAGGGAGAGGAAAAGGGCGCAAAGAGGGAAGTGGCAGAGGAGAGTAGATGACGTGGGGGCGCGAATACGGGGTACTCAGCCGTAGGGATGAAGAGAGAAAGAGGAGATGGGCAACGCGGAGGTGGGCGAGCCGCATGCAACCCCATCTACGCGAACATCGAGGGATGGGTTAAGAGGGTGTATCACTTGTTTACTACCCTACCACAAACCGCCGACAAAAACATTAATGTCGAACGTTAACGGTGATAATGCGAGCGACCCGTTCTCCATTCGCGATTTATTCATTCTAGATCGCCGTTCTGAAAATCTCAAAGCAGCATCCAGTCATAAGAGAGCACAGAAAAAAAAGATTTATTAAAACAACTAAAAATATCGTTGATTTAGCAAATTTAAAGCCGTAATACATAAACAGTCAATATTTTCTATGTCAAATTAACAACGTTTTACAGCTGAATAAAAATAGCGATTATAGATATATTTGTTGTAATAGCATAACAAATTTGTTAATATACAGTAAAGATAATTTTCTAAAAAAATTAATCCAATACAAAAATAAAAATTTTTAACAAAACATGTTAGCACAGAGCCTATTTTTGTAACTATAATGAAAAATACTTGTTACATTAGCAACTTTTAATGTTGATAGCAAAGAATTAACTGAATTAGCATACTGATAATTGCTTACAGACATAATTTCTTTGTTAAACTATCAAATTTTTTTATTCATAAATGTTGAAATACTGAACATAAATTATGAAGCAAGTTGTAACTTTGCGGATCACCCAATTTATTTTTTTTTCCAAGATAATCTTTCTTTTATAAATAACAAATTATTTTACGTAATGGTGATTCATATAATTCAAGGCAGAACAAGTGATTCTACATACACACGGAAAAAAAAATTAATTGGGTACAGCAAATCTATAATTTATTACGCGAATTCAACATCGATAATTAAGAAGATTTGATGGTTTAATAAATCTTTAATGTTATTCAGTCAACTTTCCTACTTTAACATAGAAAATTGACTGTCTGTATATTACGATTGTAGATTTGCTGAATCAGTGAAGTTTTTAGTTGTGTTTTTTTCCGTGCAATATCTTTTACACAATTGCAGTATCTCTCGTTCTATTTTAATTCATTTTCAATTTTAATTCATACTTCAGTAACTGTAAACGTACATATGATAAATTTGATAACAAGAAAATATCTTCGATTCATACATATTTATTGTATATAATAATAATTCCAATATAAATTCCAATGAAAATTCACAAATGCACAATAAAATAATGGCTAGACAATTTTCAATTTTCAGATATGACAATGCTGAACTTATAAGGATGTCAAATAAGTTTTATTTTCACATATTTATCGCAAAGATATCTCGGTCGCGCGTGCCCGCCACATAATCGAGTACCGACCACGTAACTCACGGCAGCCCTAAAAGCATCCCGTAACACAGCACGTGTATCGCCTAACGGCTTTATGAAAAATGGTAAGTACCTTTCGGGAGAAGCTGGTTTGCCGGAGAATATAAGGGGCGGTGCCGACTTCTTCGTTGATGTCGCAGCATAATTTCAAATAGAATGTCCCCGTTTATCTGAAAATTCTCGCGCGACTCCGTCGCCTGGGCTAGGATAGGACAGACGAAACTTTACCCATTTTTGCCCTCTTCCCACCCCCTATCGCGTCCCTTCGAAACCTCGAGCCACTTTACTCGGCTACCAACGGTACCATCTCCGGTAACCGCCGGTAACCGCCCGAAGGCACCACGGTTGTTCTAACCGTCGTCGTGGAAGCAGGCAGAGAGAATGAGAAGGATAAAGAGAGTGGAAAGAGAGTGGCGCGAAAGGGTAAGGAGAGAAAGAGAGCGGATGGCGTGAAGGCGGGTTGACTGCGACGGGTGGGTCGCGCAGAGCCCGGGCAAGATGATATTTTCTTATCTTCTCATTACTTAATTTTATGATTGCTCCTGATACTACGAGCGTTGCCATGGCTACCCCCACTTAAGTACCCCATAAAAAGATGAATGGCAAGCCAACCATATTTCCTCGCGACTTGAACTCTCGGCTTCTTCCGCTCGTCGCAGGGATGCGCTCACCCCCGAAAGCTCGCCGCCGTTTCGCAAACTTATCTCAAGAACGTTCTTTAGAATAGATCGTTGCAAGCATTGCGATTAAGTTATACGTTGCCATGCTGATCGACCTACGCGTTCCTGATTCGTAATTACACCGAACACTAATTCGTGCTCAATTGCATCAATCTGTAGCAATAGTGATTGTCGATATTTTTGGCATTTAGATTTGAATAAAAGTAAAAAGTCTTAATATATTTAATATTTGTTTTAGAATTAAGTTATGATGAAAAAAATGATTCTAAAAACTGTTATATCTTTCCTAATAATTATATAAAAGTTGTGAGTTTAAGAGGACGCTTGAATAAATTTAATGTGAAAATAACTAATCTGCTCGTTTTGGTTACTTTGAGATTACTATCCTTCTCTGTTATGTAAGTATGAACGATGCAAATAACGTTGTATCCTAAAACACGTGGTTCGAAAGCGATCAATCGCTTCACCCGTGAATGACGCGTCGAAGTAGCCCTAAATCTTCGGTGGCGCGCCAACGTCGGAGTAAATTCGGCCGAAGAAGGGACGGAATTGATCACAGTGCGCTCTGGAATGATGCCGCATGATTAAACCGACGTGTCGGAAATCTTCCGCGCGATCAAGCCCTCTTCTAAGCTATTTCTTGCTGATCGCCTAGCCAGCCAGCCAGCCAGCCAGCCATCTAACCCCTGCACTCCCTCGTCCAATCCCCCGCGTCTTTCCTGCTCGTCGCCGTCGTCACGGGTGCCTTCCTCCGGGCTCCTTTATCCTATAGTATCTATCTTCATTTTCTTAATCGCTCCCAACCACCCCGCCGCACCCCCGTGACCCACCTCATCCTCTTTGGTGGCCAAGATGGCGCCGTTGACGAAGACGTATTACCCGGGACGTTACGCAGTGACGCTAGCTGAAAGGGATCGACTGTGGGTTTCTAAGAGATTGTATACTTACGTAAATATACTGAACTCATTCTTTCCCAGGTTCCTCCGGAGAATTATCCCACGATAGTCCCACCCTTTTCCCCCTTCTGTGTCAAGAATCACGTCATTGCGCGAAAAGGGTTAACTACGTCGACATTGTAAGTGCGATTACCGTTCGCAACAGGGCGTCGTCAGTAACGCAAATTTCGTCGCGTCGATATACCGGGGATATTTCGCGCGAGTACTTTCTACGAGTTCTATATAAATGTAAATAGGGGAACACACTGTATTACCTGCGTTTATCATAATGGAAATTGCATTTCTGCATCGACGTCACTGATGCATATTTATTGAAGCAAATATTAAATTAATCTGAATTTCTATATCGAGTTAATTAAATTGAATCAAATAGTAATTCTATGTTGCTTGCATATTAATTGATTCTAACAAGTTGTAAGGGACGAGCTTGTAAAAATTCACGACATGGCGCATACAAAATCGCGGTTACCGTTATTAAATGAACAAAGTGATAAATAGAGAACGAGGTTTTACCTTTTTATGTAATGAGCGTTATCGAGTGACAAGTAAATCACCGTGCGGCGTAGTGAGTAAAAACTAATTACGCGTATTTACACCGGTTGGTGTACATCAATCCTCTTCCATTACACACACGCGTTAAAGTGATTTAAAAATAATTAACTGCCACGTTGGGAAGGCGGTTTTTCGCGGCCGCCGGCTGACTGTTTTTCGCGCTGTGCGTTCGAAAATGCGGCCGTTTACTGATAGTTATAATTCGATCACCGTAATTAATCTCGGTCGGAACGCGACGTGACGGCGCACACGTATACACGTGGGCCACGTGTGTTTCACGTCGCGGCTCGAGGTAATCCGTAGACGAGCGAACACGCATGCACGCATAGTACAACTCGTACTCTCACATATACATATCCGCGCACACACGTGCGCACGTACACCCGCTCTCGGAAGAGAGTGTACAGAGAGCGAGCCCGAATGTGGGACAAACTCATACCCCATTCATCCGAACCGCGCCGGTTGCGTTTGCTCTCCGCACGCAAAAGTCACAGAGGGCGACCTGCGACGTCATTTTTTATTCTTTTCATGGAAGGACGATGTGCTTCTTCTTCATTCACGCTATCCTCTTTGCAATTCAAATAGCAACAGCATGAAATAAAAATAACATTCACCAAATACTTGCAGGCATCTTTTATTCCGAGTGCCCTGGCTTACATGCTCTTCGAAAGACCGTATTTCTTATTAATGATATGAATCTATTTGAGACCTCTAGTTTCTTTAATCAAAGTGATTTAACATTAATTTGATGCTTTCTTTAGTTCCTTTCCTAGATTCATTTCCTTAGATTTTGTTATTAGTCGCATTAATACGAAATGAACATATCATCTTTTCAAACATTCAATCTTTGGAAAAACATGTAAAACGACATATATGACATAGAAAACCTCATGCGAGGCAATATGAATCTCTTTCTAAGAGAAAGGATTAATTTAATGTTAGCTACATCTGTGTGAAGTTACAGTCATCTCTGATGTGCATCGCTACGAGATTCGAGACGATAATTTTTTATCGATCGGCGTATAAGAGCGACAGACAAGATTGTCCGTGCGTGTAACGACTGAACTCTAAGAACTCCAACGACGAGCGAGCCGCCGACGAAGAAGCTGCCGTTGCTGAGGTGGGGGAGACGAAGGCGAACGAAGTTGCCGGTGAGAAAACGAGTTTCTGCCCGGAAAGTCTGGCTGGCTGCAGCCCCTTCGCGAAGGTGCGGTGCACTCCTACTACCCCTTGGTACCGGTATCAACCTTCCCTCCGCCGCACCGACCCACCAGTCCTCGCCACTGACGTTGGCGTCCATGTAGTACGTGTCCGTAGACGCGCGTGCACGTTCGTGTCGAGAGAAGAGAGAAAATGAGAGAGAAAGAGGAGAGTAAGAAAGAGAGAGAGAAAGATGGAAGGATGAAGGAAAAGAGAAAGAGAATGGAACGGTAACACGAGAGGAGTGCGAGAGAGACCCAAGCTTTTCCTTAGCTCGCGGGTGGGGGCGGCCATTTTCCCGAGTTCTTAATATTTTCATGATGGCGGCCGGCGCGCTGGCGGAGCCGCTTGGAAATGGAGAGTGGGTGGCGGGTGTAGAGACGGAGGGGCAGGCGGGCAGGGGACGTCCGGGGGTGGCTGGATAGGATGGGATGGGGTAGCTGGATGGAAGAGGGTGGGCAAGCGGAACGGAGTACCAGAGGCGGGCTGAGGGGGCTGCGCGGGCTGAGAGGGGAGAAATTAGAAAAGGGGAGATTTAAATATCAACCCCCGAGGGGCGGACCGCGCGTTCGCTGCCTCTATCTCGCTTCGTTCTTTCTCTCTTGTACTGACGCCTCTCTGGCTCGCGTTCGCTCTTTCTCAGCGCCCCCGCGCAGCCACCCTCTTATCACCCTCCGCCGTTCTTCGCTTATGCACACACACCGAGAGACTCGCACAGAAAGATATGTACACAGACAGACACGCTCACGCACACATCTATCGATCCTCGGCCAGAGAAAAGACGTCTTAGAGCCGTTCGACGATGGAGGACGGTAAGGCAGTGCTACGTGCTAATTGGACGGCCTCTGCCGACGCTTTTGTTCTTCGCGGACCGGAGCGAACTTTCTTCATATAATGATAGCGCGCGTATGTATGCAGATATAGGAGTGCATACCCCGTATCGTGTGCGCAATCGCGCCAGCATCATTCAACAAAAATTAATACAAGAATGAATTGCGGTTCGTCCCGATATTTTGGGAAATATGATTTGTTTAATTTGTTGATCATTGGTTAATGCAACCGGAGTTCAAATGTAAGCGCTAAGCCGGCGACGGTCGTTTCATTTCGACATATACACTAATGAACACCGGTGGCCGTTGCAACTGCAACGTACGCGGTTAAAATCTGCCAGCAGATTGCGGAACGCTTCAAGACCCCGCGCCGAGATAGTCTCGTTAAAATGTAAGATGTTTTTAATTTAATAAACATGGAGTTTTCTAATTAAAATCGCATCTACGCGCTACCCCATCGTACGACGGACGTAATTAAAAGTTAAAGGCATGTTTGCTCATTCGAGTTATAAAAAGAGAGAATTGATAATGTTAATGTAAATTATATATCTTTGTTTCATTTTTAAATGTAAAAATATTCTAACGCAAAAATATTCTAACGTGTATACATTATTGATATAGCTATTATCAATTGCCTGTATATTTATATGCAATAAATATACAGCTATAATAAAAAAGAAAAAAATTTAACAAAAAAAACAATTTAACAAATAAATTTCTATAACATATTAATTAACTGTATATAACTATATATGACAAAGTTAAGGACACCGATTTCATTAAATGATCAAAATTATAAAATAATTCAGGACATTATCCTCTGACCCTTTGTTGGAAATCTCCGACGTAAAAGCAGAGAAACTTATGAAAATCTTCGCAAGAGGAAAATTTTCAAGCATAAGATTCTCGAAGGAGAGGGCTGCTGGGAATTACTGAGTGCTTCGAGAGAAGGGTACAGGAAGGGGGCGCCAGAAAGGGATAAACGGGAGGAGGGCAAGGGACTGGAGGACAACGGGATAGAGAGCGAGGAGGAAGAACGGCGAACTCGAATTCGTCCTTTGAGAGGCCGACAGCAGGCGCCAGCCGGAGGAAACGGAGTAAAATGTTCTGGAAACAACGAAGTCTTTCGCTGCCCCACCCGCCTCAACCTCCAACTCGCTCGTCCTCCCGCAGCCTTCGTTATCGCGCTTTCGTAGATACAACTCCCACTTACATCGCCCACCCTATATTTTCCGTATCTGAAATAAGTGTACCAGGAAGAGGACAGGGGGATAGCAAGAGGGTGTTCCACCTCTTTCTTTAATTACGTTCCAGCCACCCCTCGCGGGCGAGCAGACCTAGAGAAGGTTACCCCCTTCACCCTCCGCCTTCTTGGTCGAATTCTCTTCCTCTTCTCTTTCTTCTCTTAGCCCACCGTGCAAACCCATTAATTACTTTATTCGTTCATTCATCTAGCATTCTTCTCTATTTTTCAAAAGAAAAATTTTAATTAAATGTAGAGACGCGCACACTTCCTCTTGGCCATATGACATTTTTGCTTGTTTTCTTCTCCTTTATATCATCGTTTCCTCGATCTCTCCCGCATCGGTAATCACCCTCGTTCTTATCTCAGGCCTTACGCACGAAATCAACCCTCGAACGTCGAATCAACCCTCGACATCCACGATTTAAGATGGCACCGATAATCCAATTATTGTCGTCTTCTACTCGACGGCAGTTGGACGCATATTAAATCGATTCGATTGATTGACTTCGTTCCTGCGCCATCACTTTTGCAAGTCGAAAAGCCAACCAAAGAGTGAATACGATGAACGGTATACGTGTAGAGCCATCATCGAGTTTCAACATTTCGCCGATCTGGCCATTTGTTTTAATTATAGATTTACGCAATATTTTTCGTTGAATGTAAAAGCTAAATTATTTTCTGACTAATTATAAGATCAATATTTGGGGGACATAACGAGATGACTGTCAATTGAAAATCTTTATGACTATGAATCGTGTGAGGTATACCATGACAAAAAATCGGTGCTCAGAAATTAGAAAGCAAAAAGCTTAATTAAAGACGCACGTATGGGATCACATACCACCACACCTACCTCTCAGTAGTCCATAAGACTCTTATATGTAATATGTATCGTGGCAAAGCACTCTGTTTGCTTTTGAAATAAGTTGATTATCCAGCATTTACGCGAACTCAGCTGTCTCCTGGATTTTCCTTAGAAGCAAAAGACACATGACAAAACAATAACGTCGAAAGAAAAATATAATTTTTTTCTAAATGATAAATTTTAAAAGTTATTAAATTTAGGTTAGTTAAAAACAAGACACATTAGATATTAACACTAAAGAGAAGTGAACATTCTAACTACATCAAATCGCAGAAGAGATCTTATAATTTTTCAAGAATATTATAGAAGTCTCTGATAATAATAGAACATGGATAAATTACAAAACTGTTTGTTTGTGGATATGGAACGACACGCAGCAGAAGATAATGTTGCGGTCAGGACAAAGCGAAAAGAGGAGAAACGTGAGAGAAGAGACAGCAAGACGAACGCGGCGGCAGCGGAGAATTGATCCTCGCGTGAGAGCGAGATGCCGTGGATGCTGAGGCAGGTATGAGAGAGATGCGAGAGAAGACGAAGAGAGAAGGAACGGGCAAACGATAGAACCGCTCGATTGAGTCCACTGAAACAGTTTGTGTCTGCGGTCCACCGAAATTGATCCGGCAACACCGCGGCAACTGTCTCCAACACTCTACGGCCCTGCGTCCTCTCTCGCATCCCTTGCTCCTCTCTTTCGATCCCTCTTTCCACCGATTCTACCACCTTCAACGGCAACCACCACTATCACCGCCAGCACCGTATCCGCGCTTCCGCTCTGACCATGCGGACACCTGTGGTACGTCGTCGAAGATCCTGACGATTACGAGCCGCGAGATGATCTCCCGGGATCTTGGTCCTCGATGGGATTTCACGATTATGGGGGAAACTAATAGCGAGTTGTTCGTAGTCGGATAAGGGAGAAGGAAAGTTTGTAGTATGAATTGAGACTTTGTCAAGGAAAGGCGTTATCGCTGAATCCTTTTTTTTTCTCTCTTTTATAATTTCAACATTAATTATTACTTGTTAAAGTTATGAATATAATAATAAGTGCAGTAACTTTTTGAGTAATTATAGCATAATTAGGCATAATCGAAATAGACTAATAAATTAGTCGAAGCGCATGATAGAGTTAACGCTACAATCGCGTGTTTAATTCGTTCCCGGAAATGATGAGAAGATGCACGAAATGTTTAATCCTTTAAAATGTCAGTAACGATGATGCATAACCACCTTTATAATCCCACTTTTCCCAATCTGCATAATGGTTTTCTTTGACCGCTGCGGTGTTTCAGTAGCCACTAATAATGATAGACGAGTTCAGCGTCTTTATGTCCAATATTGTACAAAAGATGGCTCGTCCATTAAGATTTATAATGAATATTAAAAACAATAATTTTTTTTTTAAAACAATGAAAAAGGATAAATATCCACCGGTAGATGAAGATAAGTTTGTTTCTACACGAGTTAGCTATTGCTTCGTCCCAACTAGCACGATCTATAGAAAACTGCTGAAATATCTCGAAGGAAGAGGGGACAGGGACGCGCAAGGGCGGAGGAAGGGCGCCGGATAGACGGCACATGCGGTAGGGAGGGCAGGGAGGGCAGTAAGAATAAGAAGAGGTGGAAAGACACCGTTGGAAGCGGCTCTCGTTTCCAAAAGGTCGAGCTCGCACGTCAGTGGGCGAGAGAAGCGGGCAAGAAAGAGTCAGAGGGAGAGAAAGGGGAGCTCGGCGAGGCAAGACGGATGGAGGTCGTAGGACCTACCTTGGTGGATGGAGGAGACGAAAGGAGAAGCCGGAGGAGAAAGAGGAGGTCGAGGTGGAGGGTAGGAGAGAAATAAAGATGGCCGCTCCCGCCTCCGGGGTCGACCCACCCACTCTTCCACCTCGCGGTAATAAAAGGAAAAAGGGGAGAAAACTGAGGAGCAGCGCTGAAGGTGGTAGGTCGGCCTGTAGGGGTGCCACGAACGAGGCGACGAACGGGGCGACGGGGAAAGAGGCTGAGGGGGACGGGAGGGTGGGGTGGACGGGGATGGGTATCCGCGGGGGAAACAGTTCTTATTGATTCAGAGGAGCCACCCTCACGGAGGAGCAAGCCTGGTGGACCCGCTCCTGGACCTCTCTGCTTCTCGCTCTATCTCTTTTCTGCCCTTTCTCTCCCGGTCTCACATCGCATCTCTCTGTCTCTTTCGCTTCATATATATATA
>NW_017259257.1:305996-315270 GCF_001594045.1 Atta colombica | reverse complement strand
TGTGTGTGTGTGTGTGTATCTTTCTCTTTCCCTCTATCTCTTGGTCTCTTCTCTTTCTCGTCGCGCGCGCGAACCTGGCTTCTGCGAACAAGTGCTCCTCAGCTTGCCACCCTCGACAGTTATCCGTCATACCCTTCTTTTCCCTCCTTTCCGTCGCCTCGCGGGAAACGCGGACGGCTTCGAAGTCCGCCGATCGATTCGATCTCCATCTCGTAGGTATACGAGATCGATCTCTGCGCCCACGTGACTCAATGCAATTCTACGATCAAACGTCTCAATATTTCAAATTACATACAACGTATCCCAGACGAGTAATATACAGACGATAATTAACACGATTCCCGCTTATAAACTTGTCCGGTTTATCCTTCCCAAGAGAGTGGTATCCGCTTGGCAAAATATCACTTTTTACTTGTATATCCGTGTCACCCTTTCCGGCGTGTTCGCGTTAACTGTACAGGGATGCGAACGGTCAACGGAACCCAAGGGTCAAATTGACTCTGACTTCCCGGCTCTTGTTTCACGTAAGAGACCCGCGTTTTATGCCGAAGGGAAAAGCGATTTCAACGAGTTTTTCCAGAGTGCTTGTTTACGTACTCAGCGCAGATTCCGCATCCATAGATATATGCGCATGCTTTACATAATAAACATAATAATTGTACAATCGATCATATTGTATTGAATAATAATGTTATATTCGACGCTACAACACCAAAAATGTAGCGCTTATTTTCTATATTAGCAAAACATATTATATTAAAAATCTGTTTTTTTTTTATTTAGATTTACCCATCTAAAATATTCTTCATCCTCTATTCGATTAATTCGTAATATCATGCATTATCAAATATTAATTTAATGTCAATCTTCAATAAGACTGAAGTTTCAGCGGAAGGTTTCGATAAAATACATTTACATTTCGACAAAGACGTAGATTATTTTATAATACTACAGTTTCAATTAGCAATTTACTCCTCGTTGAACTTTGCACCTCGCGTTTCACGGCGCGAGGTGCCTTAAATTTCTCCGCACCTACGCGATCGTGAACGTCTCTCGGAAGTAAGCAGCATCCCTGGTCACCGTCGACGTCGAGCGCTGTACCCGCCCCGACGTGGGCGTTACGCGAAAGGAGAAATGCAACGTCGTAATTTTGTAGGACTTTTCCGACCTGTACTGGTAGTCGAGTCTCTCTTTCTCTCTCTTTCTCTCTCTCTCTCTCTCTCTCTCTCTTCCTCTCCCTCTCTCCCCCCTCCCCCTTCTCTTTCTCTTTCTCTACCTTTTCCTCATTGCTAAAGCATCGTTCCTCTCTCTCATCCTCTCTCCTCCGGCTCTTTCTCGCTCTTTCCTTTCGCCTCTCTCGTTTCACGTCGATCTCGCTCGTTCACTCAGCTCTCTGGGCAAATTGACTTTTCCTAATAAACCAACTCGCGAGGCAACTTCGGCGAAAATCATTTAAAACTTTGCCAGACTCGAATTCGCCTCTCGTTTTAATGCGGAGGCCCGCAGAAACCTCGCTGTGCGTGCATCCTCAGCTCTCTTTCCCTCTCGACTCATACAAGCTCTCGTCTTCACTTCACCGTCCACTGTGCCATCGTTTCCGTCGTCATCATCATCGCCATTTTCTATCTTTCTCTCTATCTGTACTTTCTCGCATCATTTTTTTGTTCCGTACTTTTTTGTTCAGATGCCTTTATATCAAGATGGCTAATCATGAAATGTTTGTCCATTGCGAATCATTTTGCAAGAAATGTACTGAAAAAAATTATAAACAAATTAAAAAGTTTAAATTACGAGTAAATATTATTACCGAATTATACGTCTATGAATGGTGCGTTCTACGTGCAATTTGTGGTAAATATGTTAATTAGAAATGTAGCGTTTCTTAGAGGTTTCCATTAAAATGCAAAACTCATCCTAAGATTTGCGACGAACGAGGCTTAACGAGCCGCGAAATCGATGAGGCGATATCCGAAGAATATCCTTTCCACCTTGGCCGACCGTTTTTGCATTAAAATTGCATACAAACCTCACTTTAACAATATTTCATCCCCGTGAATAATTCAGCGGGCACTTCGCGATGGCTGCTAACTCGCTATAGAGCGAGCCGAGTCACGGGATGAGAGAAAGGGAAAACAAGAAGTGGAGAAGGAGAGACGGAAAGATCATTCTTCGCTTTCTCCGAACGAACGTTATCTAATTAAGCCAAGGATCGCCGATAATAATTTGATTTTCACACTGTAAGCGCGAGAACGTCATTTCGTAAGAATGGTCTCTCCCGGACGCAAAAATACTAATAAATTATTATCATCCGAATTTCCATACGATAGAACGAATTCTAGACTAGATGTTCTTTAGAACTCACACAAGAAATAGAACTCTTGCATAATTAATCCCAAAGATTTTCGCAATATTATTCGACATCACCGTTTATCCTGCTTTACATCTAAGAACCCACTTTTATTCATTGTAACACCTAACGTTGCGATTATCCAGGCTCGTTTCACTTCGTAAATAAATTTACGTCCGCAAATATTTGAACAAACTTTACACGAGAACATTTTAAGAGGCATAATTACGAGAATAATTTGAGGATGATAAATCTAGTTTAGAAATATTCCGTCTTTCGTAAGACGCGCAATTTCCCATCTCGCGTTTTTCTATTTAATAATCGTCGTCGTTCCTCTTTCTCGAATGCACAGGAGTAATTTTCTCGAGTTACGTTCGGATAATATTTTTGCGCCGTATACGTTATGCAAACACTTCGACCATGCCGCTACTTTTTCGACGTATATATGCGAGAAGCTCCGGTGGTTTCTCGTCTCTCAGCTTGTTATTCCTGGTTTATGGGTTCTCACGTCGTATGGCGTGAGATGGTAGTTGTGGTGAGTTCGCACAGGATTCCGTTACTATTTATTTCATGGCGCACACCCTGGTCGCTTCGAGAATGAGAGTACTACGGCTACCGAAGCGATGCAAGTTACAAAATTCATGATATGCCGAGCAAAGCGATCTTTTTTTTCATGTTTGATGCGTTTCTATTTCATCTCGAACCTTTTCTTTTCACTGAGATGTAAATTATGCGTACGTATATTGAAGAAATTGCGTAAATGTCTTAAATGTGTAGATGCGATGTAGATAATATATTATTTAGAAACTTTCTCTTATTTTATTGACATAATATTTATATTTTTTCAGCTTTTTAAACTTAATTAACGCATTCTGGGTAAAATTTACGAAATCAATTACGAATAATATAAATGATTTCTAAAATGATTAAACGTATTAATCTAATAGGATTAATAAAGAATTTCAAAATATCATCATGCACATAGTTTCCAGAATTATAAAATTGGTAGAAAGCGACAAAGCGACGATGTTAAAGAGCGCTAAAACCCAACGGACTATTCATTTCATCCGTTGGGTAAAACCGTCTCGAGATAATTACGACTCGTTCGTTCCTTTCGTTCCGTATCCTCTTTTTCTCGGCGATGATACACGCGCGGGGCCGCGCGCGGTCTCGAAAAATTAATTATATCTCGAAAGTTAAAATCGAGTTTGGATGGAGGGGCACGTTTGTTTTTGCTCGGCATCGTTCCTCGTCTCTTTTCTCCTCCTCTACCCCTTACTCACGGAACGGCAGAAATTTTAAACGAAAGTTTACTAATGAAGGCGACTTTCCGCGCACACCTCCCCGCCGCTTTCCTGACAGGAGGAGGACGAGATGAAGGAGGAGCGGGAGGAGGAGAGGAGGCTACGAAGAGGAAAATCGGCGCTTTTCCGCAGCCGTTTTCCGCGCTTCATCATCAGCGCACGGCTCCGAGACTTTCTCGGAGTTTCTCCTTTTTTTTTAATCTCCTCAACTCGCAAGCGCAAGCGGTTACAGCGAACTACTGCGAAAAATGAGATACCGTGGTCCCGACAAAAATTTAGTTTCCCATACATAATTGCTTTAAAAGAAGTTTCGCGAAATGCGTTGGTTCCCGCGGCCAGATTTTAAAAGTACGTATGCCTGCTAAAAACAATATGCCATCATTCAATTGTCGAGTATTTTTTTCAGTTATTGTACTTACTTTTGTAAATATTTGATATAAATAAAAAATAAATTAGATTATTAAAAATTTTTTAAAATTGGAAAAATAATATTCCATCTTCACTTTTCTATTATTGAAAAATAAATTTTAAAATTCCTTTCCGATTCTGCATAAAATATATTTTCTTTTATTCTATTTCTAAGAGAAGTTTAATGTACGAATTAATAATGTGCCTCGTTTTCAAGCAAAATTAAATATAAGCGCTTGAAATAAAAAAAAATTATTTGTATATTTTCTTTAATTTACGTATGTATTATAAGTATAATATATGATTTAAGACGAAAGGATTAAAAATCAAACCAGGGAACCAGGGAGAATTATTATTGTCATTCGTTCTGTTGACAATCAAAAGACCTCGGTGAAGATTTCTTTCTCCTTTTCATACCGTGCTTCCCCGTTTTTCGAAGATCGATAAGGGAGTTCTTCGGAGCATATAGAAAGACCGATGCCAAGGGACGAGGCATAATAGAAAGAGATCCCTCCATTTTGCCAGCCATCTTTCGCGCAGGACCGACTAAACCACCCCCGGACTACAAGTCTTTCTCTTCCGTTTCCCCCGATTGCCCGCCACCCGCTCGCCCTTCGTCGAAACAAACCACCCCCAGGTTTTCTCGCCGGGATAAAAGCTGCGGAGAAAGGGCTACGACGAGAGTACCGGAGAAGAGGGTTCCTACCGAAAGTAAGGGCTTAAAAATTCCCCGTACTCCGCGCCCGCCTTCGCCCATCCGTAGAAAGGGTGCCATTCCTGGCAACCCCCAAAAATCATTAAAACCATCCCTCGCCAAGGACTCCTCAACTGCGCGGAACTGTTGGACGGGAGCAAAGGTGGAGGGAGAGGAGCGAAAGGGAATGCCACCCTCTGAAACGATCCTCGAGGAAATTCTTTCGACAGGGAAGCAGCTGGCGCGTCAGTGAATTTTCGCGCCAGCCGCCACATCGGTTTCTTTAGGATCGCGTAATGACCCTCGTCGTATCTCTCATCCTTAATGCCTGTAATTGCAACCCCCTTCGTTTGTATCGTATTCGAAGAATTCATAGAACGCAAATGGACAAGATCCAAGAAACGCAACATGCCAATCGTGAAATACGGTAACAGCGAGATGTGTTATTCGCGCACAATTGCATGGGTGCTTCTTTCACGTGGTTCGCGCCGACGCCACGCGGGGGTGGAACCGCCTCCCGAAGCAATTTAGCGTAATTTCAGTACTTTCGTAGCCCTTGTAGCGTAGGAAGATGGTGGAATGACCATGGCTGGCACGCGAAGGGGTTGCTCCCCGTCGTCGCGATGAATGCTACAAAGTTACCACCCTCCGTGCCGTCAGTAGAAAATTGTCGAGCCGTTTCTATCGTGACTTATTTACGATGGGAGCGACGACACGTGGTATTTGCGACAGAGCGACGACAGAGGCGGGACCATCATCCATGCCGGGAAAACAATCGTCGCCGGTTCGGCGAGGTAGTCGGGCAAGGTGACCGGAAGGACATCAGAGAGGAAGTCGTGCTGAAAAATCCGAAAACTAGGTGAAAAAATCACGATTCATCGGAGGAGGCCAGATGTCGCGTCATGTGCACGCATGTACGCCCGCCGCCTTTCGCTCGCATACGTTCTGGGAGGAAAAAAATCCTGCCACCCGGTACACTGCCGCCGCGTGGCCTCATTACGATGATGACCGGTGAGCAACCGGAAAGTCTCGCAAGTAATCGGACTATAATTTCAACGATATTTATGACGACCATAAATTACGACAGATTGCAGGACGCTATGTTGCAAAGCATCATTCTAATCTTGTCTCTTATATTCCATCACATAGTATAAAAATTCAACCGTACAGATTACCTTTCTCAGTATATATTTTGATATATTACAGTTATAAAAATCGTAGCAATATTTTTTACAAAATTAATGATTTTCTTATAGAATCTGAATTTAAAGAGAACTAGAATATAACGAATTCTGTAAGCTAATTATCTTTGGATGCATTCAGTATTTGAGAAGAAAGAGAAGATTAATGAATGAAACAAATCTACATCTCGCAAAACCAAAAGATCTCTATTTTGTTCAAAGAAAGCGACTTCGGAGGGGGAAAACGCTCGGAGGGAGGAGAGATGACACGAGCGATTTTCCCAGCGAGCGATATAAATTCGTCTAATCTAAATCGAGGTAGCTTCAATTTCAGATCTCCTTCCGGCCGTGCCCTCTCGTCGCGCCTCCCGCTTAACCGCGCGCAGCAATCCTTTGCCTCGATGTAACCCACCTCCCTTATATTTCTTCCTCCTCCTCCTCCTCATTCTCCCTCATCCACCCACCATCGCCTCGTGCTTGCAAGTCCTGTTATTCCAGGATTCCTTAGTTGCCTAAGACGCCTTCGCCGACCGCAGAGTAAAGTATGGGGCCATACTTCACCCGCGGGGGCTACGTCTCTCCCGACCGACCCCTCTGCCACCTTCTGCCGCCGCCCGGCGGCGTCTAATGAAACTTTGAAAAATCACCGGAATTAACCGAATTTGAATTACACCGAGCTCCTCAGAATGGAGGAGCCCCGGGGAGAGAATCGTGCGAGGGTGCACGGATGGAGATCGAGGAGTCAGGAAGAAACTCCAAGAACCCTTTTTGTCTCTGTCGCGAGTTTCCACCAAACTTCGGCCTCATTCGCTTCCTTCCGTTTCAAATAACACGCAACGGTTTGAACGAGATTCACTCGGATGGCTCCGACATCTTCCTCAATAATAGCATTTTTCTCAAATTTTTTCGCTACTAATTATGATACTAATTTTCTTTACAAAAATTTTATCAATACAAAATTTTGTTTTCAACAATTTAAGCGTTAAAATTAATGAGATCAAGTTAGATGTTTCTGTTTCCATTCAAGCACCAATTTTACGTCAATAATTTCGCGGCAATATTTTCAACAATCTATAAGTTTCACGAGAGCACATGTCACTGTCACGAAGGACACCCTTCTGTGAGTCCACGAAGAAACTAAAGAAATAGCACTTTCGTGATACGACCGATCGTCGCGAAAAATCATGAATAACTATGATCAGTGTCGTGTGTCCAATGAGAACTGACCGACTGGACCCTGAATCGAAAAAGTGACCGCCGCTATACTGTCCCCCCTGTTCCCCAACGTCCTCTTCTCTTTGGGTCCAGTCGGCCGCACGACGACCCTACGAGCACGCAGCACGGAAGGAAGGAAGGAAGGCCGAAGGAACGAATAAAGGTGGAAACTGGACAAACCAGTTTACCGTTTTCGAAATTAGGCTCCCCGACCAACAGGATCACGGCTGTCCGATGTCCAGCGTGTCCAGGGGTGCGTATGTATGGGCCGACACACACCGGTCAGAACATTCGTGAATGCCCCACTCGCAATGCCATTGCCAAACCATTCTACGACACTGATTCTTTTCTATTGTTGCGCCAAACTAACCCCCCTCCCCTCTCTCCTCCCGTTTCTTTACCCCCTTCCCCGAATACACGAGCATCGCGATTAAGAGCATGAGTGCGGCAGAAACTGGTAAATGTCATCTTTGACAGTATTTCAAAAGTGATGTAGTTGACATAATAAAAAGAATACATATGTACTAATGTAAGTTAAATTAGAAATTTATTCCGCGGGATCTTTCGCCATTAAATTGGAATTGTCAGTAATCGCACGTAAAACGTCAGTTTATTAACTCGAAGTTGAGAAAATCATTTAATTGAGGAATTTCTGTTTTATACGGAACGAGAAATTATGATAGCTGTAATTCAGGAAAGTTTTATTTGATTAAATTCGCTCGCGCAATAACTGCTAATTCAGATTTTTGGTTCATCGTTCCTCTGCCATCGGCACGTTTTATCTGAGATCTTTCGTATGTTCATTCAAACCATATTTGAACAGAAACATTCTCATTCCATTTTGGTAAATAAAAGGAGAGAAATGCATTTCGTAATCTTAACTTCAAAGATTATCATCCTGAATGTTTTACTTCCTTAATCTAATTAAAAAAGAAGACAATTAGATATTGCATTAAGTCGGACAAATTAAAGCGACGGATATCTATATAATTTTAAAGTGAAATGTACATCAAAATAGATCTAATTCAATTGTAACGGACGTCAGGACAACTTTGCTGATCTCGATACTCCAAATCCACAAGTTTCGCGCAGTTTTACGGTGTCTGGTAGACAGGTGGAATGAAACAGTGACGCCGGTGTAGTGTCAGCCGGATCTCGAAGAACGTCGCGCGACGCGTGAAGAAGGATTACGAAAGACGAAAGGAAGAGAAAGAGAGTGAGAGGGAGAGACAAGATGAGGCGGCTGCAAAGGAAGAAGCAGCGCGTGTAGGTGGAAGGTGGCGGCGACAGCGGCGACGGCGACAGCGGAGGCGGTGGCGGTATCGCGGCAGCGGTGGCGGTAGCGGTGGCGGTGGCGGTGGTGGCCGGAGGTGGCGGTGTGCCGTGCCGTCGTACAAGGCAAAAAGGGGGCCGCAGCATCCAGGAGAGCCCCGGGGCCGGGGCTCGTAAACACGGCGACAGAGTCTCTTGTTTTCTTATCTACAGGCGGCAACAATGGACCCCCAAGAAACAAAAGACGAAAGACGGGCTATTTATTTCGGTCCATTGTTCCCGCGGCGTAGCGCCGTAGCGCGGCTCCGAGCTTGCGAGAGAGCCCCGAGGCTGAAGACCGGTGCGCGGGGGTGGTCGGGAAGGGTGGAAGGGGACTCGTCGACGACGAGCTACCTACCTCGAGAGATGGCTGAGAGAACCGCACGCCATAAAGGCTAAACGCTATGAAACGCTCCGCGGGTCCTCTTCTACGGTGGAACCGTACATTGCCTTTCTCCAGAGCCGAGGGTCTATCGTGCCTTTCGCGGAAGATAACGAGCTTGCGAGCTTTAATACGATGGCGAGATACTTACAGCACCATGAGTATCGCCGGTGTGTCGTAATTATGCGGCATGCTGATTAAAATAATAATAAATTATATTTATATAAAATGCCGCTTGCCTTGAAGAAACCTGAGTAGAATATACATATATGTTATGAAATTTTCATTTAAGGTTTACTTTCCTATTTGAGTGTGAAAAATCATTTAATATACGACTTTAATATCGCTTGTATAAAAAATGTATACATGTGTAGAAATACAAGTATAACAGATATGCGTTTACAATGTATTCCGATTATTCATATATTGATA
>NW_017259257.1:298808-305896 GCF_001594045.1 Atta colombica | reverse complement strand
TATATATATATATTCATTTAATTTAATTCCTTCTAATAGAAGCAAATCTAGATAATGTGAATGATAAATATTAATACAAGACGCGCAATCGAAACATTTTATCCGGATCAAGCAATATGATCAAAAATCATTCCCTCGAATATTGCGGATGGAGCTTAAATTTTGAACGCTGCGACAACGTGCTCGGCGACGAATTAATTAAAATTTTCGCAGTCACAGCCGAGATGGCTGGGCGGCAAGGGGCCAATTTTCCGGCAAGAAAATTCTGATTCTAATTTCATGCAAATGGCCGCCGTTGCCGCTGCCGTTGGGGTACGGCAACACCACCATACCGGTGGTGGTGGCGGTGGCGGTGGCAGCGGCACGAAGGGGGTTGCACGGCGCGGTGGTGCAGGAAGAGTTGCGTGACGAAGGTGGGGCGAGGGTGGCCCCCGAAGCCGGCGACTCGAAACTCCGCTCCAAGGATGGGTGGGCCAAGAGGGAGGTAAGAAGAGCGACAAAACAATAGAACGAAATTTAAATTATGCTCCCCGCAAAATGGCGATCGTATGCAAAGCGATGCTTATCGGGTGAGGGAGGCACAAGACGACAGGCGTCGACTTCGCAGACGCCGCCAGACGTAAAGCCGTCAACTTCTTCTTCGTTACAAGAATTTCTTCCCTTTTTTTTCTACTGTTGTCGTCTGTGATCCCTACGTTGAATCTTGTTCCCCGGTAGTTATATCGCTTTTTTATGCACCTTGCGCAACGTTTCGCCTTCTTCACCTGTCGGCCCATTTTTAGGATGTTCGTCATTCGCCTTCTTCCCTTCGTTCTCTCGATTTATCTCCGCGTTGTATTTACTATTGCACGTTTCTCGTACGGTCGCCGTAATTTGATATGATTAATTGTGCTACTCGCACATGTCATCCCACAAATGGCATTCGTTTCACAACGGGTAAGTCGTTATAATCGGCGTAATTGAGGCGTGCCCCTCTTTTTATGTGTTCTTCGAGAAGGAAGGAGGAAGCCGCAAGGACGATACTCTTGTTCCGGGTGGTTTTCTCTTGCGAAAGGGTAGCGTCGGCAGGGTGGAAGGAAGGTAAGGATGGAAACAAGAGGAGGCGGGGGCGAGAGGCGGGAGGATGGATTCATTTATCTTTCTCGTAGATCTAGCTTATATTTCACCGCCCCCCGAGGCAGATACTAAGACGAATGGTCTCTCGAGCAGATCTTACAAAACATCACCCCCAACCACTTCGCCCTTCTCCGCCGCCTCTCGCCACCGCCTTCCGCCTTCCGCCGTCGCCGCCGCCCCGCGCGGCTTGCCATCGAATGCAAATGTAAAACACTGAAGAGGCGAGCTAACCTTCTCAACGTCCTGTCACATGTGAAATCGTGCGCATTAGTTTCGGGCAAGACGACAAAAAGCGATGGGCATCGAGGCCAAGTATCAAAATTAATGGCGCGACGTTAAATGTTAATTTGCTACAGTTAAAAATTTCATCAAATAATAAGTAATCGAAATATATATTTGGAAATTTGACCTGTCATTTGATCGATTTGAGAATTATTCGACACGCAATAAGTGGTTACAGTCTAAAAATATGTAATTGTGGGAAAAATAAATAATTGTTAGACTACAGTGAATTTAAACGGCACCATCGAAACTATCGAGCGTGGAGAGATTTTATAAGGCTTTATATAGACTGGCACGACGTTCGAATTACTTGCTATAGAGTTTATTTCACTCGTTCGCCGCTCTCGAATAAAAGCCATTAATTACCGAACTTCCCGCTCTCATATATATTACCCATAAAATCAACCGCTCGTATTATGCACGGTGGATATCCGGCTGAATATTTATCCATATAAGTTTCGATTTAGTAATACGATAAGCCCGATTAATTACAGGTGAAGCAGGATATAGCTCGAAAAATCAGAGGTTGAATGTTTTAATGTCATTGATACGATAAAATACATTTTCTCGACAGCTATCATATTTTTTCCCATTCATGTGGAAATTATTTTCCCGGATGTAGTATCAAATATACAATCGGTAAAATTATACTGTTTTCAAAAGCTGCTAAAAATGTCCTCATTGAAATCGGTCGTGTATAGATGGTAATAGAAACGTGACAGAGGATTCATAACGCGCATTTACGTTCTTGCAAATCGTGTCGCGGAATTGAGAAGTAACGAGTAATAGAGGGAGGGGGGGGAGAAGGGGAGTTAAGAATGACCCAGACTGGGGTGGCCAGAAAGTGACCACCTGGACACACGTTCGGTCGACTGGTCG
Organism: Atta colombica; assembly: GCF_001594045.1. Classification (NCBI taxonomy): domain Eukaryota; kingdom Metazoa; phylum Arthropoda; class Insecta; order Hymenoptera; family Formicidae; genus Atta; species Atta colombica. Next base: position 303,619 of record NW_017259257.1, on the reverse strand, counting down.
AACGGGTTCGCGATAAAAATTCTCCGGAAAAATTGCAGCCGTACGCGCACATTCGAAAAACCGGTTCCCATAATGCCGAAACGGGGGTTCGCTGACCGTTGGTCTATCCTGAAGGGTTGCCCATAGCAAGGGTTGCGTAAGAAAGGGTCAGGTCACGATAAATAATCGCGAACTACCGAAGACCGGAGGCTTTCCCACGAAACGTCTTTGCCGAGTTTCTTCGGTCAATTCGAAGATAGATATACAATAACCGCAATTACGTTACGGCATATATTCTAGAATATTAATTAATTTCTACTACTAAAACAAAAACGCTATTCCCTTTTTTTCTTCCTTTCTATATATACCTGTAAAGAGCTATTCTTAGAAACATGCTTTTAAAATTAAGCACACCTATCTATGCGAGTCACGATAAAGAGACGAGGCAACGGGGCGAGATGATGGGTCTAGCTGGTTCAAATTGGTAACTTTAGAAGATCAAGATGAAAAACGAGCCGAACGCCCCTTAGCCCGCCCTCACTGTGGTCCTTCACTCCCCACTCTTATCCATGCCAGTTAGAACCTCGACAGAGCCGTGCGCCTGAAACACCACCGCCACCCTCTTTGAAACAGCCCTCGTGAGGCTACGCTCCTGTTTTAATATTAATGGAAAGGCTGATGGGAAACCTGAAAGGAAGGAAATTGAAGGAAAATAAAAGGAATGGCGTCCCGACGCATGCCACCCGTGTACTGAAAGCTTAGGCATCGCACGTGCATTGGAAATTCCTTTGGGTATCCTTTCACACTGGCCAAGATCGTTGTGCGGATTGCGAATAATGTCGCCGCCTTGTACTATGAGCTTGTCGAATATTTTAGCATCCTCTCAGCTTGACAGGAGAAACAAAAACACAAAAAAAAATTTTTTCATATAGAGAAACTTTTATATTCGAAGTCGAACGAAAGAACAATAAAATGTTTTCTCTAAGAGATAATAACATGATTATCAATCGCATAAATAATTGATTGAGTATTATGTATTAGTATTATTTTATTTCGTGATTATTGCACGATTACTTAAAATAATTATAATATAAAATAATTATATTAAGTAATCATGCAATATCACGAAATAATAATAAAATAATATTATCTCTTAAAGAAATGATAAAAATTATGTAAAAGTGAATATGAATGCTGTTTTAAACAAAAACGATATTAACGAAGTGTGAAGTTGACTGATTACGAGAAACGACGTGACGCGCGGATGAGCGATGATTTTATGTTCCACTCTGTCATTCACGTTACATGTTTTCGTTTCATTTGGTCGGGAAAGGTGTCGACGGTGTTTTCTCGGGTGGGACGGAAGTGTTTTCACCAATTCGGTGCAGTATTTGTTCGGGTATACTCATCATACACGAACGAGAGCGAGCACGCGCTATTGAAGAGACCGTCGTGATATGGCAAGGGATGCTAGGTTGCCACGGCAACCGGATGTGATTGATAACAGAGTATATAATTAATTTTAAACATACCTAGCTAGATGAAGTTCGATCCGAAAAGTGATCGAACTCGACAAAAACATTTACAAGTTTTCGAGAATTGCAGATAAAATTTACAAACATTTTTCATATTGCAGATAACAGGTCACAAAAAAAGAATACTTATCACATATTTATAATATTTGTAAAATATCAGAATTCACTTCATGATCCGATATTATACACAGAAAAATACATAATTAATTATTTGTTTTAAGTATTTCAAAAGTTTATGTATCCGCAAATCTGTCATAAGTCCTTCACAAGCATCAAACTTGTTCAAAATATATTCTGAATCCTAGTAAGCTTAATATTTCATTCAAGATTATTAATTAAATTGGAACAAATTTGATTTGCTTATTGTATAAGATCGCTTTTTCGATAAAATTTTATAATATTCTTCAAAAGAAAATAAATTCTTGTTTTGAGTACATAATAATGAGTTATTCTCTATAAAATTTGTAATGAATATATTTTAAACTTATTTTCAAGAAAATATTCTTTCTTAAACTATTCTTTCTTAAAAGATAATCATTATTTAAAAGAGAAAAGGTAAATTGAGTATTTACTTTTCTTAGCAATAGAATAAGTTCTGTGTACTTGTGGTCCTTTAAACGGCTTAAACTATAATTTGAGAAATCCGTTAAAATTTTTGCATTCATTTAAAGCCACAATGCAATGATACAATAATAATAATGACAATAATTCTCTAGAGGTTATTTAATTTTTATAAGAATATAAGAGCTTCCATTTCGTCTTGTTCATGTTTCATGAGCAAAATGAGTGCGTATTAGCAATCAAATGACGGAGCGCTCCAAAAAAAAAAAAGAAATAAATGATACTACGTATCTAGAGACCGATGAAAACGGTCGACACACTTTTCGGTCAGCCGACACGACAGCCACGCCAGGATTACCATCAACAAAGGATCGCGTTGCCGGCACGGGTTGTCCTGTGTAACATGTATCGTGGTCGCCAAAGGGAGACAGGAGGGCGCAGGGCTATGTCGAATCATATACGAGGTTTCATGCGGACGTACAGGACACATGGAAGGCGGAAGGACCCACGGCTCGTCTCCAGAAGCGGCTTTCGTCCTTTTATCTCGAACTGTGGAGCCGCTCTCTCGCGCCGGGCAAGCCGGGCGTCTTGGAGCGGGCGTCTCCTGGACGACGCCTCGGATCAATACCGACGCCCAGCGTCTCATTGGCCCCTTCTCTTAGGTGCCGTGGAAAATCGCCCCGGAGATGACGGCCAGGAAGAGGCAAGAGGGCGACGGAGGAAGAGAAACGGGTGGGCCGAGGGGGGTGAGATACAGCCGTGCGGACCTTCCTTCCTTCCTTCCTTCCTTCCTTCCTTCATCCTTCTACAGCCTCCGGCCATTCTTTGCAGTTCCTTTTGGTCTTCGTTTTCTCGTTTCAGTTCCAACTCCGTCTCGATGTCTCCATTGTCTTACGATTTCTTTTGCACTTGTAACGACGTCGTATCAATGTGATTTGATTTATATTGCATCAAATTATGTAATATTTACTAATATTTGTAATTAATAAATTCATATAAAATTAAGTTTTTTTTTTCCTTTATTTTTTGTATTTGAATTATTCTTTGAATTCTTTAAAGTAGAATTTCACTCTAAAAAGTAAAATCTTATTTTTAAAGAATGAAAATGCTTTCACTCTTTTTCAAGAGTGACAGAATGTTCACTCTTTAGAGTGAAAATTCATTCTAAAGAATTTAAAAGGTAAGTAATTTCCATATTTGTCAAACCTATTTATACATATTTCACATATCATTTATTAGCAGTATTATATATATATTTAAAATAAGCAGTAATATATGAATTTTTTCAAAGTTTTTTTAAATAATTTCTAACATTTCTAAATAAGATATAAGATACGTTTCTAAGGTATAATCATTTAATTTATTTTATACAATATAGAAAAAAGTTCGAAATCTATCAAAAATTTGATTTTACAATTTTCTCCAATTTTTTATTTTTTTCAACTGCGCTTAAAAATATTCGCGTTGTGGCAAAAAATTTTACAGAAACTCCCAATAATAGACAGTATATTCACAGTGTATCACTCTCTATTTTGCCACGAAGTCCAGCCATTCTTTATCATTCGCTCTATCCTACCTCCTCATCCTATCTTTCTCCGCGAACCTGTTTCACAATTAGAAACATCTACAATAGCGACAAACGCGTGCGCTTACATCACGAGGAAAATGACGCGATATGCTGGAATATAAATTCCTTGTTATAAAGGATGCAGTCGAGACTGTGCCTGAAACATTCATAATTGAAAGGTTTCTCGTCCTCGGAGTGCATTAAATCGCCTTTTTGTGCAAATTTCGTCGCTCACGGTTGTTTTTGTTTGTACCAATTATATTGTCGTTCCATTTTCTTCGAAATATAATTGCTTTATGTGTATATCTCCACTACGTAAACTTCACGAGATAACGAATTATATAAGCTATATCTGATTGAACTATAATATATCAATTTTTAATTACAATTACGAGTTTCAAAGTAATCTTTTTTTGTAAATAAGTGCTATACAGAATCCTCTATTTTTATAATTCATTATCACTAATTAAAATCTTTTAAAAATAATATATAGTTATATATTTATTCGTTATACTCAACAATTAATTTGAATATTTTAATTTCTCTTGTCCAGGGTTGCCACAAAAAAAAAATTTTAAATTCCCTGACTTTTCCAGATTTTCTAGATAAAAATGGAAAATTTTCCAATATAAAATATGTAAATTTTAACATATTTAAAGAATTCCAAGAATTGTAGGAAAGTTATATTATTAAAAACAACGCAAAAAAAGTTTAGCATACTAAGATTTTCGGTGCAAATTTAAGCCAACAAAAAATAAATTAGTATTAGAAAAAAGAATGCAGTTACGAAAAAGAGCGATCAAATAAAAATACTGAATAAAATCTAAATTTTAATTATTTTATTAAAATCGTTTAAAATGTGCGAGTTTTGAACGTATTTCATTATAAATATTAGAGATGGGAAAAAGTTCGTGGCGTTTTTCCCGTTAGATGGCATTAAAAAAAACGCCACGAACTTTTTCCCATAATTAATATATTTAGATATTAAAAAATTATAACAATTATCTGGAATAAGAGCAGTTTAAGGAAATTGTGAACAAATTTCAAAATTCCAGACTTTACATTTTCTCCTGACGTTTTCCGGTTTTCGCGATTTTCCAGGTCTGTGGCAATAAATATTATTAAATGTACAAAAGATAATACAATAGATATTACAAATAAGAACGACT
>NW_017259257.1:286970-298708 GCF_001594045.1 Atta colombica | reverse complement strand
TTAAAATTATAAAATTATAATTATTTTAATTATTTTATGAAATTGTTTAAAGTGTGCAAGCTTGAACGTATTTCATTATAAATATATCGTCAGATATAATATTAATAAAATTATAACAATTATCTGGAATAAGAACTATTTAAGGAAATTGTGAGCAAATTTCAAAATTCCAGACTTCTTTACATTTTCCCCTGACTTTTCCCGGTTTTCCAGATCTACGGTAATCCTGTTGTCGCTAAAATTATTTGCACAATTTCGGTAAATTATTTAAAATCGAAAAGTATCAAAAATATTTTTAAAAAGATATGACGGAGATTCACTATACAATTTCGTCAGGACAGAGTAAATCCAGCTGCGTTTATTTTCATAAGGCCGAGTAATGACGTTCGACGAGAACCTGAGTTGTACATAGAAAGCCGCACGAACTGACCGCCTGTTCACATACCAAGGCGCGTCAGATCACTTCGGAAAGCCGAATCGTCGTTTTCGCAAACTTTCGTAGGGAGAGCTGTCCCGATTGAAGAATCAGGATATATGGGGGTATGTACGCGTGCCAAAGTGATTTTTTGCGCCCTGGACTCTCTTTTTTTTTTGTCCGACCAAGCATCTTCCCACGCTACCTTTCAATCCTCTTTCCAATCGCCTTTCTGTCTCCTCCCTTTTTATCCTTCGCCTAAACCTTCGCAGCCAACCTTTTTTCCTCCTCGACCCTTTCCTGTCTCTTTCTGTCTCTTCCTCTTCAGATCTCCCTTTCTACCTTCTCTCGTCGCTCCGTATCTACGCACCGAAGGTACGGCACGCGGCACGAGACACATTATTAGCTTAATAACTCCGAGGGACCTTTTTTAATCCCGCCACCGCTCCAAGAGAAGCTGCCTCCGTGGAAGACTTTAATTAAAAAATAAACAAGCGAGCCGGCCGGTAAACGTGCGAGAGATTTAGAGAGCCCTCCGGGGAGGGAAACAGTCCTGGGACATTTGCATTTCGATTTTCGGTCGAGTTCTCGACCCGGATACATGCCACAGAAGCCTGTCACTCTTAACTCACGTGGGACCCTCAAGAATTATCTTAAACAATTGCTAGAGAAGCGGGAGATTTTTATTCGCAAAGTTTATGCAATAGGGAAAGAAATGAATCGTATTCGTCAATCACCATTTTATTGACACCGAATAAAAATTGTCACCGTGGCCAACGTTAATAGCGTGGCCATATGACAAAATAGGGACATAAATAAAAAATTGTCCGGTGCTCGTATTTGTTCGTTCTGTTGATAAATGGGACGGCGCGAGCAAAAATCTGTATCATTTAACTTTTCAACACACACAAATAATTAAACGGTTAACGAGATTTCATGGACGGAGAGCCGTGCGGTTCGCGTTCGCGGCTGTCTGTCCATCGCGATATATTCGCCAAACATTTGCGACGCGCGGTTTGCCTTTTATTTCGTGGGATCGACGTCGATTATCCGAGCATATAATTATTATTTAACAGACCAGTCGGCAAGGTACGCTCTTTTTCGTGCTAACACCGCAACCAAATCAGAATTAACTAGAAAATAAATATTTTAAGTCGTTAATCGGCCGTGCACTACCGCGTCACGTAATTCACTTGTCAAGTAATAAATAAATATGTTAACGTTGTTGAGCCAAATTATGTAACGTTTACTGGAAAGACGCGAGTACGCAACTGTGTTACATTAACTGAATTTATCAGATGTTTAATGTATAATAAATACTAGGTATATAATTTTAAAAATATTACAATTTTTTTTTTAAATATAATATTTATCGCATCAAATAAATATGTATATTCTATATGTTATGTATATTACTCTCTGCAAGATAGCAACGATGCTCTGTGAAAACATTATTTCTAATATTTTCTTGTAATCTGTTCCTTGGATTCTTTAATCTTCAAAGATTTGTGCGCTTATAAAAAAATTGATTCAAAAATAAAAATAAAATGAGGCATTCATCTATTATATATAAATACTTAAATAATGTTGTAACTTTTCCTGTTTATGCTATTTATTATGCTTTCGATAGATTCTAGATGTTGTAGAGTTTATCTGCAGATTACGAACGACCAATCGTGGCCTAGCTAGCGAGAACCGGTAAGGTGTCCGGCCGTTTATTTTTCCTTAGGGGGTGAAACCTCAGGGTAGGGATAAGTCGTGGGGGTGGGAGGGTGTATGGGATGGCCAGCCTTGGGCAAAAGAGGGGAAAAGGCGGGAAAGTGGGGTAAAATAGGCCGTCGAGTGGGGACGAGGAGGACGACACTTAGACGGTAAATCGTGGAGAAGGGGCGAAACGAGCGACAGAAGGCAAGGGGTATCTAGAATCGGGGGGGTGGACGCCCTGATAGGCGTCCGAGCGATAGAGTCTACACTTCGTTAACCCATTGCAGTGTTATTTAATTTGCAGAATACACGACGGCGAGACTCTGTCTCGAGTAATTTTGAATTTTCAGCAAACGAAGTGGACATCAAGATAGCGAGACGACTATCTTTGTATTGACGCACTTCAAACAGATCAAACAGGATCTTCGCAAAACGTGACCCGAGCAAGAGCAAGAAAATAAAAAACATACTATATTGATTAAATGTCGTAATTAGCAAATCGATATCCGATTATTTATTACATAATTATATCAAGCCTTATTATCTTCTGTTATCCTAATAAAGACGTCGCGTTACGTTCAGCTTGGAGGAAACTTATACACTTTGCAAGAGTACACCTTGAGAGTTAGAGCAACAGGCCAAAAAAAATCACCCTTCGAAACCACGATCCCCTTGGGTCGGTTTTTTTAGCCAGGTGAAAATCGATAGCTAAAAAAAGACGTAACCTGCCAGAGAAAAACCGCGACCCTCGAACCCTTTTTTCCCTCTTCTTAACCCCTAATCACGACACCCTTAAGTGGTTTTTTTCTAGAATACTTTTTTACGATACGTTTTGTCGGGATCGCCACGTGTGGATAACGGAGACGCAGCGGCATCAAAACATGAGATAAAAAGTGCTCGCCCTCAGCACTGTGGGGTGGTGATGACAGGTTCGTGTTTATATTTATATGCCGCGCGCAATACCAGACGATGATGATTTATCTGCGCGAGCGCACACTCTACTGCAATGTTAGGTAAATATGAGATCTCGTCGTTTGCCTGATGACTGATGATAGTAAAAACTCGTTCGCAGTGTAAATCCCCTTGTATTGTTGTGCAAAATCCATGCGCTATATCCGGTGCAACGAGGGCTTCGCACGGGCTCAATGTCACACAAAATTCTACAATATTAATGGGACACTGTCAATTTACTAGCAATATTCTTGTTTTACAAATCGTAAGAATACACGCTTTTATTTATTGCACTCAAACTATTTCCACTGTAGTTATTGTTATTCAAATTTAATCACGAGTTTTCTAAAGCTAATATTTATACGAAATATATGATAAATACATCGAATTGTTAATGTTTTTATAGGATAATATTGATAACACCATAATATAACGTAATAATAAGATTTGAAAATTATTACTAATCAAATACATTGTTAAATTCTAATTTAAATAATATCGCAATAAGAAAAGACAGTCGGGAAGCGAACCATTTGGGATCACGATTAGATTCAACCATAATGTGTCAGCTGTTGGTAGCAAAAACGCTATCGGTCACCATGACGCCTGTAAAACGACGTCGATAATGCGGACTGCTTGTGGTTCGTATCCAAACTGAGGTCGTTCGATCTTTGCTCTCAACCCACCCACGTTCACCTCTCACGGCCTCTCGAGCCTCTCTTGCACGCGAAATCCTTTCCATGACTCGCCACTTGATATCCTCCAAGCCACACACTGGGCCATAAATTCACGTGTAAAAACGTTTTTCTTCTTTTCTCTCTACCTTCAAAATGGAAAAGATATTTAGCATCACGTCATGATCCCAAATGATCCGAAATATCCTGAATGATTGAAACAGTAACAAGCATCATTTAGAACAAAGGTCTATAGAACGCAGAGGTCAATTACGTGACAACGGTTAAATTATCAGGACGCTTCCATTGTGCTCGACATTGTTAAAATCATCAAACAGATATGTAGGTCCGATAGAAGAACGATCGAAAATGTTACGATCGAATTGGCGGTTTTGAAGGATCCCCTCTGCGAGACTGCACTTTTTAACTTCACGTGCAAGAAGTATGGTCAGTTCGACGAGTTATTTTCATCAAGGTCGACGTTCTCTCTCTCTTTTCTTCGCTCTTTTTCTTCTCTTTTGCTTCCTTCTCTTCCCCACGACTTATATTCTCTCTCTTTTTCTATCTTTGGATGGTGCAACCTTTCATCCCTCTCCCCGGAGCTCTTTTAGATGCAAGGTCCACACGCGAACAAGACTCGACAAAACGGCGGGAAGGGGGCTTACTTCTTTTCGTTTACGATTCTCTCTCGTCGCTCTGAAAATCCGGCTGCGTCTGGCTTACAACTTGCGTCAGAAATGAATGATGAATCGCACCGTTGATAGAGAGGAAACAAAACTTATGGAACACTCACTGTACATTGAGAGAAAAAAATTGTTCTGACAATTATAAATTGACAATCGTAAAATTTAAGCACTTGCAATTAGTTTTATAAAATATTAAGAATTAAAGTAATACTGAGTACTATAAAAATATAATATATAACGTAACTATAAAAATATAATATTCAATACTATTTTAGTTCTATTAGTTTACAACTAGTTTACAACTAGTTGTAAGTAACTTAAATTTTAAAATAGTCAATTTACAGTTGTTAGAATTATTTTTTCTTTTAGTGTACAAATAGACACGATTTTGATTGTAAAATTGAACAAATAGTTCTGCGTTTCGTATTCCTTTTAACACTTTTATTATATTTTTTTAAATCCTGTTAATTTCATGTTATACCAGTAGTAAAAATATCAGCAGATTTTGTCGTATAATATAAATTAAAAACCTTTTTTAAAAAAAATGAAATAATGTCTCGCTTTTTCTCATGAATTTTATATATATCTACTTCCTGCTATTCCGAGAGTATTATTTTATGCATTCGACTTATCGGAAGCTACTTCATTAAAAAGCAGATGTGCACGGTGAGCGTCTCACTTTCATCCCACAAAAGTTGTCAGCATAAACGTAAAGTCTACTATTAAGATAAGTGGCTCTCGTTCGAACGGACTAAGTCGCCTCCGGTACTCGGTCGCGCACAAAGTCGCCTTTCATTTTTATTATGCGCGAAGGTGTTTCCTCGTCGCGTTATAGCCCAGGAGTGTATTACACGCGAAACGCATCGCGCGCTCCAGATCGTATCTTCGATCTGGCCGCGATATCGATATTATTACCGTCACTACGGCCACATATTTCGCTCGTTGCGAGAAGATACGCTTCCACGATAGCGCGATGTCATTATCGTGAGATCTTCGGGACCGCCGTCGCATTGTAATCCGTAATAAAGCTATCCCATGCTCTTTATATACCACATCGTATGCGTACGTACCTCCCGGTATCGCACGCATTCGCGTTTTCTCAGGCCTACGGAAAAGAGAAAGAGAGAGAGGATCCGTCCGTCTGTCTTCCCCACTCCGCTTCTTTTTTCTCTCTTTGTTTTCCTAGACACATCCTACTCCTTAGGTCCAGAGGCCGGCTCCAACCGGTACTCGCCATAGAAGCCCGCCATCGCCGCATATTGGCAAAGTCAGTCCCGCCAATTTTAGATGCTTTGCCTCCTTTTTTTCCTATTGCTTCTCCACAACCGCACGGCCGCCGCTGCCTCCTCCTATTTCTTCTTCTTCTTCTTCTTCTTCTTCTTTCTCTCTATCTCATCCTACCTTATTCCATCCTCCTCACCATCGACCACCGCATAGAACTGCCATTTTATTTTCGCGAGAGTGCGCGCTATTTTTAGTCGTTCTAGAAAATCCGCCTCTCCTTTTTCCGGGTCTTGGCAACGGCCGAGAGTCGATCGCGACGTCCGAACGCGATGCAATTTATTCTTACGCTTAACGCGGCCACGAAAAATATATCGGGGCGAACACTCGTCACTGCCAAGATGGCGATCAAGCGCCGCTTAGTAACTTACGGATTTTTAATCATCACGGCGCGCGACATTCCTCGACTAAGAAAATGCCAGATCCGTTGCCAAATGATTGTTTTCCTAAAATTCTAAAATACTAAAATAATGTCTGATTTATTGTCCGTGCAGCTTTCTTTTTCTGTAACTATTGCTAATATAACTATTGTAATATTTGCACTGAACGCGTTACAGTTCATCATCTTGAATCTATGTCACATATTATCATTAATTATCAATTCACATATAGATATCGATTTTTTTCTCCGACCTTAAATCATAGTTCTTTTCAGATAGGATTAATTGTGTCTCTCGAGAAAGTTGTCATTGACCTTTTCGGATCTTAATTTCTACTCGAAAAGTAGCGTACAAGGGTACATCGTTTACTGTACAATAATAACACAGTGGTCTCAACCAATAAACTTTGTTAAAATTATTATTCCACGGTGTCTGAACAGGGATATAAAATTTGCCATGCCGTATAGCGAGTTGGAAATAGTCGCTAGTCATCGCTTGAAATACAATTTAATCGTATGCGAGCGCGACGGTTAGATAAAAACCGTCCGTTAGAATCGTTGTTTGTAACAATATATTTCGACAGTTGCAGCGAAATATTTTCATTGCCGACTAATTCGGACGCGGCACGCTGGTTCTGCGTCGCGTGTAAACTCGATTATTTACGCTCCGACGACGTACAATTTTAAGTTCATGCAACAATAAACACATAAGGGAACGTGGAATATTTTTATCCATTAAACCCCTGCGTTAGATATGAACATTCAAGCGAGACGGAAAAATGTTACAGCAATTCTATAATTCGAAGATATTGACGTAGAATTAGAATTTCAATCACAACCAATCGAACATATTACGTTGAATAAATGCTATTAACTTAATACCTGCGTTTTCATCACGTTAATGTACCTAACGTGTCATTTTTACGATCACATCCCTTTTTAATTATTAATCAATATTAAATATTGAAGAGTCTACCGACGAAGAAAGGAGAATGAAAAATTCGCTTTCAACAAGAAAACAATGCTTAATCGAGCGCGTTCGACCGCAGGCGATTTAACGGGACGCGGAAATAACCGGATAAGGCATACGAGGGCGGCGAGATAATGTTCAGTCCCATCAGAATTGTGAGTATTGATCGCGTTTCCTAGTAAATATATAGTTTCATCTAGCGCGTCCTAGTGCGTCCTAGTCAATAAATATGGCCGATGTGTGTCCGGCGAATACCCCGCGGTTGTCCGCCGAAAGTGTGCCTTTCCTTTCTTCTTCGCGCGCCGAATGTGAAACGCGAATAACGAGGGGTTCGAGAGAGCGAGCGTGAGGGTCGTCGACCTCCGCGGAAAATCGATCAACTGGAGATCGGAAAGGACGAGGGCCAGCGCGTATAAAGTCCGCCGTCGGTGCATGGCGAATGCATCGATGCGACGCGTCGCGTTACGAACAAAGCTTGCGCTTTGCTCACGCGCAACATCGATAGATTCGCGCGACATGTTTGTTTCTTATGAAAGAAACGAATTTACCGGAATTTTCGGAATTTCTGAAAAGGAAAGTCACGATCCAAAACCTTTCCGATCGATTCGTAAGCTCGGCAGTAATACGAGAACTCCACCCCGATATAATGGCACTTAATAGGTGCTTTCTATTCGGTGACACAAATCAACACAAGTCGATCTGCCTTTGTTATTAATTAAATGTCAAGAGAGATAGAGAGAATGATATTTGTGTAGATTTTTGTACTAAATGGAAAGCACCCATTCTCGCCGCGGGCGGGTGGACTTTCGTTCAGAGCATGCGCTCGTAAAAGATCATGCGACAGTAAAATACGAGAGGCTCGTTACTGGACTAGTCGCGAGGGGAATATTTAAACAATTAAAAGTGCGTTTAATTGAACGTTCGCGCTCCGTGCGTGGCCGTAATCACACGAGGAAGCCTCCCAAGCGTCATGATGAGCTCGTCCGACGATATAATGACGGGTTCGGACACCCGCTCTGCCATCCTGGCACGATCGTTTTGAGCGTTCCTCGCGCGAGAAATCGTCGAGTACTCTTCAAACAAGCACTCATGGCACCGTTGGCGAGTCAACGCGATCTTTGCGAAAATTACGACACAAAGACCGAGATTGAGATACGCAATAGCAAGTCGGACGAAAAGAATTTTCTTTTTCCGTGGGGGTTTCGTGCTTGCACGCACGCATACAGGACAGAAACAACGCTGCCTCTCGTCTCCGCGTATTTTCGTACGATTTTCCCCCTCGATACAACAAGAGCCGCGCGAGAAAGAGAGAAGCCCTTTCTCAGCCCTCCCCCGCCCCTCGTGGACGCCTCCCCCAAACCACTAGCATTCGCGCGTGTTCCCGCGAAACAGCGGAGGGAAACGGACCGGCGTTTAATGTAAATCGCCACGCACGGCTTATACGCGGGCGGAAAGAGCGCGAGAGATCGAAAGCCGAAGTATGAACGGAGAGAGAGAGAGAGAGAGAGAGAGAGAGAGAGAGAGAGAGAGAGAGAGAGAGAAAGTGAGGAGAGGATGACGAGGAAAGAGCGATGGAGCTACAACTCGGTTAGGCAGAGAACGAGGTAGAGATCGGGGTGGGATGGAAGAGGGGGAAGAGAGTGGCAAAAGAGGAGGGTAGAGGAGACAGCGGAGAACGCGGCGGGTGGAAACATACATATGTATAGGTAAATGTGTACCTACGCTCGCATCTCTCTCGCGCGCTCTCCCTCTTCCGACCGGACCTCTTTCACTCGTGTACCCCCCTCTGTGCCCCTTCCCGCGTTCCGCACCGGTCCTTCGTTTCCTCTCATTCCCACTCGCGATGTTCACTCTCGTCGCTCACACGATCCCGCGATCTCTCTTCCAACCGTTCTCACCCACCCTCGCTATCCCGCTTCCTCCCACGGCGTGCCTCCGCTCGTCGCTCGCGTTTTTTTCTCTCTATCTTCTTTTTTTTCCTCAACACGCCCCCGAGCTGGCGAGTGATTTTTATAATCTGCTACTTGTTGCGCCACACACCACTCGGCCGTCGCCACCGATGTTGCTGCCACCGCCGTGTGTCCGGCGCGGCCCACCCCGGAAAAACCGGAAAATAGAGGAAAACAAAAGCGGCCGGCGCGGCGCGCCGCGCATCCCGCAGGGTGGTGCTTTCGAATGGTAGTGGCGGTAACGGTGGTGGTACGGGGGATACTGCGGGGGTGGCGGTTGAGAGTAGCCCGGGGGAACGACGGGGCAACGGCGGGGGTGGCCGATGAAAAAAGAAAAAGGCACCGCGGGACCCCGACGCAACGGATCCGCGTGAGCGCGTGTGCGAGCTTATCCCGCGCGCGCGGCAGCTGAAAATTTATTTTTTGGCAACCTCCGCGCCGATGCCCGTTGGGAATTCGCATCGGATATGCGAATATCGAATGCGCGTTCCTTTCGCCGGCGGACGATATCGATTGATATTTTTCCTGCGAACGCTGTGCGGATCCCGGCGAACATGGAATTCGCCTCGCGTTCGTTTTAATTAATTTATCACCGTAATTATTTTCTGCGTTACAAACGGCGCGCATACTGATGAAACTAAATAAAAAAACGGCACTCTGATTATATAAGAAAATCGATTTATTTCCGGTGCACAAATGCATAACAATGTATTCATTTGTTGCAGCCATGTGTCTTCCAAATTTTATCATTGCCTTTTTTTCATTTTTGCTTACAGCAAAAAAATATATAAATTTTAATAAATGTTTGCTTAAATAGTTTTAAAATATTTTCTAAATATAAATTCTAAATATTTATTTGCGCGATGCAAGAATTATTAATTTGATTCAACTATTTTTTTTTACTACGAAAATTTTCATTTATTGTAAGAAAATTATTTATTTAGTAGTATAATTTAAAAAATGTATTTAAAAAAATGTAAGATTCAATAAATTTTTTTCAGTGTAAAACGATAAAAAGAGTAGTAAAAATATTCTCCTATATTTTAGCTGTTTTCAGAATATTTTACCAGTTCCTTGTACAACAATCTCAAAAAGTGTATGATAATATAACACGATTCATCATAAGATTGATGTCCGTTTGGAATATCGGATGGATTAACAGCAAATTTCGCACAATGTAGTGAGACAGTTCGTTTCCTCTGCACTCTCGAGATCAGCAACGTGAGTGCAACATACACGATCGATTGCAGAAGAGGAGGACGGGGAAGATGAAAAGGTGGAGGAGAAGGGAGTGTAGCAACTCGCACCATAACTGAGTTGCATTGGTCATTCTCCGAAATGCGCCTAACATTCTCGCCGCTTTTTCTATTGATTAACATAGGGCAATGTTGCAGACAAAACAATACTGGCGTCAAACAACAGAGCGCAATTAAAAGCGGTTATCGAAAATGTTATCGGACCTCGCGAATTGTATTTTGCGGCGAACAAAAGTATTGGATTTTTTATAACGCGATCAAACGTTCGCAAACGATTACAATGCAATAGAGAGTGAAGGGAGAATACAAGAGGGAGAGGTTAATAATAAAGCTCACCAGTTTGCAACCACGATTTCGACCCCCCCACCCCTCAATCCAATCGTTGCTGATCTGATAAATCATTCAGTCGGTCGGAAAAAACAACAGTTTCGGCATCGCCATCATTGCCGTTGTAACCATTGCTTTTCTCCGCCAATAACAAAGGGTCTCTTTCTCTCTTTCTCCCGGCGTAACGTTCAAGAATCAAAGCGAAGGTCCATGGCGTGTTGCCGCTCTACACCGCGCAAAATGGCTCCCTCCTTTTCAGGAATTATCACGATGTAGGAAGTCTCGCGAGAGCGCAACAGAAGGACGAGAGGAGGATAGAGAGAAGAAGAAAGAGGAAGAGAGAAGGGAGAGGCAAGCCGAGTGCGGAGGCGGGCAACGGCAACGACGACGACGGCGGCTGCTGTTGGCCGAAAGTTTAAAATAGAATATCTCGCGAGTAACTTTCATCGGTCGTCAAAAAATCGCGCAGTGTCGTATCTAGCGGGGAGCTATACACCCAGCTGCTGCTTTCCTTCTCGTTCTTCTTCTTCTTCTTCTTCTCTTTCTCCTTCTTCTCCTCCTTCTCCTCCTCGTTTTCCTCCTCCTTCTCCTCTTCCACCCACTGAAACGTGGACAGAGGAAAGACGGCGGAAAGAGAAACGCGGAGAACAGCCCTCTCCATACCGTCGCTTTATGCTATGGGATAGGCTATGCTCCGACATGTAACACACGGTAACGCGATTATACAGACTCACAATGCAGGTATTTGCTGTTATTTGTACAAAATTATCTAGATGAAAAAAATGGTTTCATCTTATCTTTATCTAAATTATTAGAATATGTATATTATCTTCATCTATCTTTTTATAAAAGAAGTGTTATATTTCTTAAATTATTTTAATATATTTAGTATATACTCTTCAATATAGGATTTTAAAATATCTCCTTTTTTTCATAAATCAGATATTTACGTTTTATTTTGTTAAATCAGTGTTGTCTAGGATTTATAATTCTGAAACATTGACTTAATGTGTATGAACGATATGATTTATTACTATCTTTTACCTATATTATATTTAAAATTAAAAGTATTTTCAATATTGAAATATTTTTATGTTCAAAATCTAAATTCAAAGAATTAAATTCTTACTTTTTATCCCCGCATGT
>NW_017259257.1:261069-286870 GCF_001594045.1 Atta colombica | reverse complement strand
TATATATATACCATACATAAATTGTTTATTAAATGAAATATTTGAAAATTTTTATCTTTTAAGAAATAAAGATTTATATTATACATGAAAATATGAATACATATACATATGTATCGTTTCTAAATTGTTTCATTTAAAACTATTATCTTAAAATTGTCTAGAAACTTTGATATAGATAAATTTAAAATGAAATCACCTTTAGTTTATCTAAAATGTTTACGTGTAATTTATCTTATCTTTATCTACGTAACTTTTAATTATCTAAGCGTTACATTGCACGCGTGTAACACATACATACTCGCGAGTACGTATGCGCAGTGGCGCATCAGAGGCGCGTACGAAAAGCGAGAGAATTCAACGACGATAATTCTTTCGCGAATATATCGGGATACTTTAACGCTTTTCCATCATTAACAGGCCTCGTGGAATTACAGATGTGGCTGACCTCCGCAGGGAGTTTTGCATATTTCATCTGTAATCGCTAATGACACGAAATTGCGCTGAACTTCCTCGAGGCGGGAAATCTTCTTGCTTATACAAGCGAAATCCATTGACCTGATTCATGGTTTTTGCGCGCCGTTGATTCTCCCGCGGGCGACTTTATGAGGGAAACAATAATCATTTCAACGAGGAAATGAATAAAAATGACTGGAATTTTTTTATTACTAATCTAATGTAATCATCTCCCTAATGAAAATAATAAATATCTGTTTATGGAAACGAGTCAAAAAATTGAAACAAGTAAGATTTTGATAGTTAGTCTTAGTTTGAGAAATTACTAGAAAATACTTAAAATATTCAACGTTTTCATACAATCTTTTTGCTTTTCGATTTAGAGACGACATTGCTCCAACCGATTCAAAAGTACAGATGATGCTCCGGTCTCCACGCCAGTGAATGACGTAGAGTAGGTACCCCTGTCCGTCGAACTGCTCTCGCCCGCGTTCTCGCTAGCTCGCGTTAGCTTGCCTAGAGATCGCGCGAGTAAAGTACACACGCTCGCGTCTGTCGGTGGCGCATGCGCCCATACCATCGCGGGCCGCGACTCGACTCGACTCGACTCGGCTCGGCTTCGCCGACTCTGGCTCCGGCTGCTTCTCGGCTCTCCGCGGCTCTCGCCCTCCCCGCCAAGGTGCATGCATGCATTCTATGCGGCGTGCACCGCATTAGATGCATTTCTAAGTCGCGCCGCAATAAATCGCAGAAATATCGAAGTCGAGGCACCGCGAATACGGTCCGCGCGCGTCCTCGAAAAAGCTCGCAAATACTGTGTGTCAAACCGATACCGTCTCGCGCGCGCGCGATACCGATCGCCGAAAGGGAGAGACAGCCCGGAGAGGGAGCCCGGAGAGATAAGGAGGGAGAGAAGAAAAAAAAAGAGAGCAAAGCGTGACAAAGGGAGAGAGGGCGGAGGTGGAGTAGAAGAGATCGTCGCGCGGTGATAAAGATCGAAAGATACATAGACGATTTCAGTGACGCGCTCCCGCGCAATAGGAGGAGCTTCTCTCTCTCGAACGTATCGCGGTCGAAAGCTCGCAAGAAAGGGCCCACTACCGAAAGGAAGAACCATCAACCAGTCGACCCGTATCCAGATATTCTTCTAACGTAATCTGTCTCTTGGCAGTGGTAGTGTGTGAGTGTGTCTACGCGAAATTATCATACCGGTCGTCACGCGTGCATGCTCGTAAGTACGTATACGCACGTGCGAGTTACCGAAGTCGTTCAGGACATCCGCTAAATCCCTCTTCTCTTTGCAAGGATTCTGATGGGGATATGATTTAAGGGTTCAGTGAGAAAATTTCGAATTTTCGAAAAGGTTTCGATGACCAGCGTTTCCAGAGAGACTGATTTCCTCCCCTGGAAAAATCTATTATCCTGGTGAGAGGTATTGAAAAGGTAACGTAAATCATCGATCATCGAAACGCGCCGAATTCGGATCACAGAAATATATACTTTAGTACGCCGTGTGTAACGGGTGTACAGAGAGAGCTGACACGAACGAGAACGAGACTGTACGGGACGACTCGCATGCGCCGAGTCCTCCGATAATCCGCATCCGGTTGGCGTTACGAATCGCCGACGCGCCGCAATTGCGCCGTCGCGCTTATCCAATTCTTCCAAGATGAGAATGATGCGCGAATAAAGACTCAACGATCTGGCCGCGTCTAGGGCAAAGGCGGCGAACGATCTAATTGAAACTCTTTACGGATCAATAGAGAGAGAGAGAGAGAGAGAGAGAAACGATACCGCGAAAGGATAGATCTATCGATCTGGTGTGAGGGTGAATAGCACGAAGAGGCGGAAAAAGATCGTTCGAGAGCCTCGGAAAACTCGTACAATCGCTATCATTCGGTACCGTCGACAGCACTTCTGTTGCATGTATAAGTCGGTACTCGTAAAAAGCCGATTTGCGCTCGATCTCGCGCAGTAATAGGTCTGATTTTTATTCCTGCACTAAAAATCTCTTTTTCGTTTTCGTCAAATATCAAATATATCTCTATCTTACTTTAAATTTCAAAACTATATATTAATTCAGCCACAGAAGATAAACTTAGAGTCGTTTTCGACACGACATCGAAAGACAAGTCGCGACGGATCAGCAGATCGGAATTCTCGCAGCACGATACGTTAAAAGAGGGCACGCAAAATCGAATGACGAAAAATCCGCGTCGCACATCGATCCGTCGGAGAAGATACGCGTGCGAGACAAGACTCGATCGATCGTGAAAGTGATCGCGATGCGCGAGATCGACGTACGGTGAATTACGAAAATCGAAACCAAAACGTAACGTGCGAAAAGAGGAGACGTAAGATATCGGATGAACTGGAAAAACAGACTGCGCCGAGTGGAAGAGGATGCCGATGTCGACGGGAACGGTGAAGAGAACGACGACGACGACGACGACGACGACGGTGACGACGACGATGACGAGGATGACGATTACAATTGCGAGGGAGTCTTGAATGCTGGACTTGCGGAATTTCGAGTACTGCGAAGGTAGGAAAGGCCAACATGCACGCCTAAATTGAATGGTTATATGACGCTTTATATACATCTGCTATCGCTATTACAACATCGAAAGAGACGCTCGCGAGAAGTGATGCAGAAACAAGAGGCGATCTTTTCATACACTGAGAGAAAAAATATACTTACTAAATTTTAATAAATATTTGTTTAAATGCCAATTGAAAATATACTAAATATAAACGTATATTTATTTGATACAAAGAAAAAGTTAATTTGTGATTCAACTATTATTTTTTATTTAGTAAATATTTATTTTCCGTACACAAATATTATTATATATTAGTGCTTTTTTATATTATTATGATACATTATTGAAACAATTATTTATTCAAATTTAATACATTTTTCTCTGAATGTAATATCCTCAATTCGAATGAATTAAATGAAAAAAGTAATAATAAAAGTTTAATCTAAATTTAACTGAGAGGTGTAAATTTAATTAACAAGATGTAAAAATTGAACAATTCGATTATCAAATCAACAATGAAATAATTATTACAATTAATTACAATTATTAGATATTTAAATTTATATGTATTTATATGTATTTATATGTATTAAGAGAATTATGCGATAGAAAGCAAACTAGTCTGTATACGTTTCACTGCTAGAATAATTCCAGTCAATATGCGCGTCATTCTATCGCAAACCGAATCTACGATTCGCAAAAAAAGACTTTGCCGGCGTCTCGCTTCGTTGAATTCTCTCATGCTTGACCTTAACAAACATTAATATTCCTTGCTTGCAGAAACTCTGCCGAGTACGCTTTAGACGCAAAAACTACTAACAAAACTGAAAGACGGTGGCGAGCAGGAAAGTGAGATCGGAGAGATTTTCCCGCCGAAAATCTCACGTCACCTACAACCTCCGTTTTTCAGTTTTCTCTCCGAAAATTCGCTTTGAATCCTACTGCTGTCGCTATCGGGCTATCTTGCTGTTGCTGCTGCTGTTCTGTCGTCCCGGCTTCCTCGACGAACATGCCGAGAGTGTCGACGTAGCTACCTCGAAAACCGACGAGGTATCGAGGATCGACCGTAGACAATCCGTAGCAGGGTCGTGCGGAACGATCGATCGAATAGGTGCCAAAGGGAGAACGGGGACGGGGGACAAAGGTGGTGGTGTACGGGGAAATAGCAGGAGGGTTGGTGTGAGGTTTTGGGATGCGGAGGAGGAGGAGGAGAAGGAGGAAGAGGAGGAAGAGGGCGGGATGGTGATGGTAGTGGTGATTAGTTACAGTGTTTTGGAAAACAATGCGCAGAATTTCGACGACGATAAATAATAAAAGACAAATAAAGTGTATCGGGGAACGGTGAAGTGAACGTGTGTATCAATAAATAATCTGACGGCATATGTATTGTACGTTGTGCGCCGAGAATAAAAGCGAGATGAATTTGGAAAAAAAAAATATCCCATGTTCCGGAAATATCATTTTGCGCGTGCACGCTTCTTCTTTGTCAATCCGCTTTTCACAGGGAAAAATTGTGACGTTGTGAGAAAGTTTCCTGTATCAGTTTCAGTGAATAACGAATTATTGACTTAATAAATTGTTCCGTTTGTCGATCCCGCTCTTTCACATATTAATATAATATAAGTATATTTCTTCAACGTAATAAATAATTATAATTACACATTGTACTTAGAACATTAAAATCATTGTACCGAAAATCCCTTGTAATGGCTAACAGAAATGCGCTTATATATACACACTGCCCGTTTTCCCACACAGAATCCCGGAGAAAAACTCTTGCGCTTCCTTTCCCGTTGAAAAGTACAAATAAACGAGTTCATCTTACAATAGTCTCGACGCGAATCAGCGGCATGAGAACGATGATGTTACAATTACAATAGCGTGTTTCCAGGAGATACATTCACCGACCCTTCCATCGCCCTTTGATTCGATCTTTAAACACAGCCCTTAAACAGGTTCAACCCATCTCGAGATACACGTCTGTTGGAAGGGAAGACGAAAAATAAAACGCTCGTACGAGAACGGAAGAGAGAAAGAGATCCGCGAAAAAACGAAAGAATTCTGGACACCGTGATGCATTCGCCCCTTCTCCAACCCCCCACCTATTGCGTGTTCGCGAGGACCCGTGCGAGATGGGCCATCCCTCTCCCGTATGTATAAGGGCCCTTTTGCCCCCCTTTTTTAAGGCGGCCAGCTGTGAGGTCAGTTTTCGACGGGCGCGCGGCGCATTAAGATGCTACGCACAAAATTTGTCATCATCGGTCGGTCATCGTCGCGGATTCTGCGAAATTAGAAGTTTCGGCGAGTTCAACCCCGCGCGTACTCGATGGCGAGAGACAGACGCCGCGGGAAAGAAGAAAAGGACGAACCGCGGCAAAAGGGGAAAAAGAGAGAGGACGCGGACAACGTGCGGGTGCGAGCACTGGCTGGATCGCTTCTGCAGTGATGAACGCGTGATGGATATTAAATGGACGCACGGTACGCATCGACAGATTAATTCCATTTACGAGGTGCTGCTGCTTTTGTTCGGGGAGATTTTAACAAATATATGAGTTATATATGCGCAACGTGTGCGCCCGACTAAAAATACTCACGAATCGCTTTTCGGCGCTTTGTCATTGCATGAATTGTTCGCGAACGAATATCGATTGTTACAGGCTGCTAATGTGCATACGACTTTGTTGCGTCGTAGAATGATCCGCGCATGAAATTAGTTCAGTTCTCATCATCGTTCCTCCTCTGATTCGATCGCGTGATGTTTTCGAATTTTGTCAATTTTTTATTTTATTAACTTCATTAAATTTTATTG
The DNA here is from genome assembly GCF_001594045.1 of Atta colombica. Classification (NCBI taxonomy): domain Eukaryota; kingdom Metazoa; phylum Arthropoda; class Insecta; order Hymenoptera; family Formicidae; genus Atta; species Atta colombica. The sequence goes on along the minus strand of NW_017259257.1, from coordinate 281,065 downwards.
ATTTACTCTAATTTAAAAAAAAAAGAGACACTCTCTCGTGTATCGCGAGGAGTGGCTTGGGACAAAATGTTCCCTCTCATAATTACGAATGTGAAACTGTAGAATGTTCATCGGTGTGACGTTAACGCGCTCGCGAAATTCCCAATAATGATAAGTTTTAATTTTCCCATTTAAACAACGGGTCTGATGTACCCGTTGATCACGTCGAAATACCTCTCTTTCGTTGATAAAGGTCGAAATATCGCTCCCTCTCATTTTCTCGCGCAGTTCAATCGAAATGATGGTCGAACGAATGTAACACACACGCACGTAATGTCAATCGTACACGAATCCGGTCGCGCGCGTTTAGCTATAGCTCTTTACTCAAGTGCGATGTATCCTGATGCCCGTGATTTCATGCTATTGGAGCGGTTTCGAATACTTCTCGGATTCTCTTTCGCTCCACATCTATGTCCTCGCTCTCACCTACACGCACCTTTCTCGCCACCGTTCAAATAATTAATCGCAAATAGTCTGTGCCCGATGGAAAGTGGACGCGATGGAAGAGACGGTAGACGTGAGAGGGGAGGGGAGGGAAGGGTTTGTCGTGCCGCCCTTCGATCCTTTCGAGCCGCCGAGGCACGGCCTGACGTTTAATTTCGCTAATTTCTTTTCTCCCGTTCGAATTACTCGCGGTACGACGCTTCGTCCCCGACGTAAGGGTTGGCTCCTACTATCCCGAGTCACCCTTACATTTTCTTTCTTCTCGAAAGCGCGAGGAAGATCCTCGAGCACGAGGGTGCGAGGAGGGTGGAGAATGGGACCAGCCTGCCTTCATGAGAATGATGGCCGGAAAAATAATTACTCTCTGCATACCGCGAGAAGAATACTCGGAGCCTGTTTCAGGATGAGCGGGGAGAGAAAAAAAGGATCGAGTGATTCTCTCAAGTTCCTTCCCCGCTCTTCTATCTTCTCTCGCTACTACTGCAATCTTAATAACAATATTTTTTCGCTCCTTTCGTTCTGAATATACTAGAAACGATTATATCTACCTTTAATATATGTAAATCGCGTATCTTGATAATATGGAAGAAGAAAGGGATATTAAAACGGGCATTATTTTAAGATGCTGTAATTTTAATTTCTCTCAGTGATGTCTCTCTTGAATATAAAAGTTTTGTGAATAATTCGTGTCGTAATGTATATTAACATTACAGACGAAATTTTAAGTACATCGCGCAAAATAATTTTCGTCGCGCTATGAAATATGGCGCGAAAAAGATAATAATTCATTCTCGATGATGGACATTGCTATTTTCGGCAGTTAAAACGATGGATTAATACTATTTTACTGGGAAATATATATACGCGATAAAAATAGATTTATTACTACGAAAAGGTACACTAATTCGAGTCGCGCTCAGCGTTAAAGTTTATCCGATGTTTCGTCTATTCATATACGGATAACGTGATTAAAAAAATATTTAGCCAATTAAATGAATCAAAATGAATAAAATGAAAGAACCGGCTCGACGGTATATAAAATGTTCATAAAGCCGCAAAAATTTAATACTTCATAAATTGTTCGATAAAATGCAATGGCTGTTTGTTTTGTTACAAAATGTAATAGGCAAATAAAATCAATGGAAAATATCATTATTGAAAAAGGGTTGTTATGCGACAAAACATTGAAAAAAAAAATTTAGCTTTCAATTGGTCAAAAAGAGGAAGAGTAAAAAGAAACTTCTTTTAGAGATTCCATTATCCTTACGACAGATTGAATCGTCCAATTGCTAGCCGGAAATTAGATTTTTTCTTTCTTTCCAAGAGGAGAAAAAGTTCTTTCTCATTCTCTCTTATTCCTCAGCTGCTGAAATTTAAGTAGACAGAAAGCTACGTCCATGGTCTGAATAATGAAAATTGTCTCTTGAAGCTCTCGACGCAAAAAACTAAAAATCATCTGCGTTTGATCGATCCGCTACCGTTTGATATGTACAATGTACCTTTTGATTATATTCAGTTATGAAAAAAGAGTATCCGTCCCACAAAGTCATTTCAATTGCGCTTTATTGATCAAAACAATGGAAGAGCCATGTAACGAATGGAAGAGGACGATGGACGTTACAGAGCGAGAGGGGGAGTTTAAAGAGATAGAAAGAGAGAGTGTGCGTAAGAAAGAAAAGAGAAAGAGCGTGGAAAAGGGTCGGGGGAAATGCAGAGAGGGTGGGTCGTTGCTGACGAAAGATGGCGTAAAAATGGAGGGTGAAAAATATGGAAAGGGCGAGCCTCGTGCTACTCGATTCTCTTTCTTTCTTTCTCCTTGTTTCTTTCTCGTTTCCTTTTGGGCGTTCCAGTGGGAATACGCCTACCGAGTCGCTGGAAGATTTCGAAATTTCGCAGGTGGCATCCCCAGGGCCATGCGGGGCAACTTTTTAAGTCGATTTCCATTAGCATGTCGAAGAGGGATACTCGTTGTTTAATGCCGCGACTTACAAATGGAAATATCTTAAAAGCATCGATATAATTTTGATAAAAAAAAAAAAAAAAAAAAGAAGAGACAAATCAACTTCTAAATGCGCAATTCTCATTGCTGCCGGACGTTTTAGTCTGCGATGACCATGCAACGTTATATTCTCAGATCAGATGCAATATTTTCTTATTACAATGATGATTGTGCGAATTGTACTTCTATAAATATTATAAATCCAATTCCATTTTTACTTCTCTGAAATGTTAAAGTCGATAAAAGTAAATTTACATTTATTATGTACGCGCTATTTTAACTTACAGCAACGTCTGTTTCGTGACGCGAATATCCGCGGGTTAATTTCAACTCATCGATTAATCCGTTGGCGAGATCGACGTGCATTTATGCGGTAACGCTAGAAAAGTCCGCTCGCGTCGTTCGGCCAACTTTTCCACCGCGATAGAATAGTGAGCAAGATAAAGGGGGCGGGGGAGGGACAAAGATGCACTGAAGAACAGGAAGGTCTAATTTTACGGATTTTCTCGCATTCCGAATAATTCAAGGCTGCGTCCGGGGGCTGAATAGGGGCGAGAAGAGAAGGGATGCAGGCAGGGGGCGACGGGTAGGCGGGCACCAAAGTTAAAACAAACATTTTTGCGCGTGTGAGCTTCGGCCATAAAGCTCTCTGCCCAGCCAAATGCATCGGTCGGCGGTTGCATAACACTCGAGAATAGCCGCGGAAAATGGTGGACCTTCTCTCTCCTACCTTTTTCTTTTTTAGACCGCGCCGAGCGTGGCTAGCCGGGCAACGGCGCGGGAGCTTCGTTTTGCAACTGATTTGGCCATTCGAGGACAATCCATCGATCGTATGTGGACGAATGCACGAGAACGTCGCACTTCCCCCCCCGTCCGGGGCAACAGCATTAATTAAATTTCGTTTGCCCGTAATTAAAATACGCACATATAGCTTTCTTTCTTTCTCCCTCTTCGGCGTGATTTGATATAGGACGAACGTGAGCTGAATGACCGAAAAGTCGCAATTTAAAACAACTTCTTTTACCAAATGCCAAGACGCACTTGCGAAACTGTCAAGTTTCGCTCTACTTGTATTATTAAAGAACAAAGTATATATTTAACCGCGTAAACGTGCAAGTGCATAGAGTCATCGTATATGCGATTTGATTAGATAGGTCGAAGAAGATTGGACACAATGAAAATCACAGCTAACAAAAGAGAAAAAAAGAGAAACGAACGACTCGTTCGAGAGTCCTGTCTTGAAAAGGCCAGAGCAATTAAAATTATTTATTAAAGGGCACCGCCCCAAAATAAATAGAGAGAACTGTAGAAGGGTGCCGATGGAAAGGTGCGATCCGATTAAAATCTAATTTTTCACGGATACTCTCTTAATTAAAACATTAAATTGATTGCGGCGTGAGGTCGCGACGATGACGGGGTACTACGAAGAGAGAAGGGGAGGATGAGGGGGTGACACTGTCTTCTCAAGGCACGGTGAAGTGACGAGAGAGCGAGCGGGAGCCGACGGGAGGGGGAAGTTCGTGCTAAAATAAATGAAAATGAAATCAATTATAAAACTGTTTGAGGAGCCTCGGAGGAACAGGCAGTACTCGATAGACGGATGGATGGGTGGATGGATGGATAGATGGACCAGCGGAGATAGATCTTGAGAGAGAGAGAGAGAGAGAGAGAGAGAGAGAATTTTCTTAATTAAAAATCTACAGACTTTGCTTTCAATTAAAAACAAGCGTATCGCTTTTCCGGTGTTGAAATTTATGGTATTTTGCTTTTTATCTTCATGATATGACTAATTATTGATATGACTAATTATTGATAAAATAATTCAAATATCAATAAGTTAGACAAATCTGATGTTAAGAAACTTTATAAATTGTATTATGCACATCGAGATTTTCTTGTCTTTTTCTCATATTTTCCTTATAGAGAAATAAACACATATAAAATTGTCACTAATAAAACAAAGTTTCTGTCATAATTCTTTTTTTTTCTAAATAAAAAAAGAGAAAAAGAGAAAACGAGAAAGAAGGAGAGAAAGAGACCAAGAGAGAGAGCCTCTTTTCTAATCTTCTCGAGGTTCTCGCATCGCCAAGACATCGTCTCGATTTATGATCCTCCTAAATCTCGTCCTCCCTGTCAGACTCCCCGCGTGTCGCTCTTTTGTCTCTTGGCGCACTTTTGCACTTTTAAAACTTTCTTCACCGTAGCGAATTTCATTATAAGAGCGCGAGTAAGGACTCCTTGCGCGATAAGAAGTCGAGTTGGCCGGCGTGGTTTACGCCGCGCAGTTTGAAACATTGCTGGATCTTAACCGTATTTCCCTCCGCGCCCGCCTGGCCTGACTTTACCACGACTTAATCAGCGGCGCGACTTTATAGATAAACAAAGTTAACGCACCTCACGAACGGTGTGCCAAAAATGCGCTGGCTGCACTGAAGATCGACGTGCGTACGAAATCCGATGATTGACATAGGCCCAAAGGAATGCCATAAGCATGCCTCATCGTATGTCGTTGAAAAGAATTCCCCCGCTATACCATGGCCAAACGACACACAAAACGGCCCGACTAATTATTATTTTTTGTAACGGGAGCAGAACGGCGCACCGCGGCGAAATCAGTCCGTTTGCATTCTTCGTAGATATTCGACAATGGCGCCCTTAAGCTCTCTCACTCTTCTTTTTTCGACTCCTTTGTTCCCTTTCCGAAAACAGACCAGACACGCGCGCACAAAGGGAAGAGACCCGAACAATGAGATCCGGCAACGATGACCTCGGGAGATAAGTGAAATAGCCGAAATAGTTCGCGACTTATTTAAACGCGCGATTCGTAAGTATTATAATATCGAGAAGCGATTCGACGATCATAAAACAGTCAAATTTCCATACGCCAGAGGCAGAGAACATAAAACATAAACGTTGTTCATCAAACAAACTTCATTAATACGCAATTATTTGAAGAACATGATAAATATTTAAAAAATGCATGATTCCAAATAGATCAAATACATACACTTTCGTGTATTATAATTATATCGTATATAAATAATAAATAATGTATATCTATAAATAAATAATTAATTAATTAATTCGAGAATATATATTCATTAATGTGTTCTCGCGAAAAAGAGCGTCGACGTGCGTAGGAAGGTTCCACATGTATTATGTATTTCGGCACGATAATCTTCCGAGATTGTACTTTACCTCATCGATACATTCTGATGCGGGCCACAGCTGCTCTCTCAGAAGATCGCGGCATATGCCGCGATCATCGGCGGCTCGCTTGGCTCTTCCGATTATCCACGTGTTACGTACGCGAAGGATGGACATCTGGCCCATATGAAACGCTTAATAAACGGATTGTTCTCTCGCGTCGTTATTCTCTATTTCTATTTACTCTCGCCTTCCGCCACTCGACGGCCGGTCACGCGATTCTTGAGAATGTTGAAAAATGTTACGGACAAAACGAGAGCTCCTTCGCGAGAGTGATTCTTACAATTAACCTCGTGAAATCTGGGCCACCGTCGTTCATGCCGCCGACCTCGACGAAGGACGGAAGAAATCGCGTGTGGAGAGGCCAAGCTTGTCTATTTCCAGCCAGAGTAAGATTAACTTGAAGTACAATGTGTTTATTAAATCAGCCGAAGATCAAATAGCACTGAATAGCGCGTTAACAAAACGAATCACGATCAAGCTGAAAATTGGAGCATAATAACTCGAACGCGATTGATCGTTTGTGAACGCGATTAACTGTCCACGAGCTCTCTCATCGAGCAAGCATCGGTTCGACGAAGAGAACATTGACCTTCGCCGTGGTCGTCCATGGGGCGGTAGAGAAATACACGGATGGAAATACGCGAGAAGCCATTCAACGAGGGACCGAGATTCACGGCTGAATCGGCCGCAAATTGCGGCGAAAAAGGCGAGAGTTGGCCGTGTAACTTTCTTCCTGCTTCTGGTCGAGAGGTTGGCTCCGCGATTTTTGTTTTCATTTGATTACTCTCAAGCCGCGAGCCCTTCGCTCCACCCTTCTAGCCATCTAGAGGGTGCAAAGCGGGTAGCAATGACGGCGGTTACTGAACGAAATATGGGTGAGGGAGGGAGGAAGGGTTGTGAAACAGGGGCCGTTTCGCGGAACTTTCGCGAAATAACTTTGCGGAGAGCGATGAGCTCTCTCCACCGTGAGAGATTCCCGTTATTTTCTCGAGGTGAGAATCGATAGGGCCACCTACATACGCCGGACGTGTGGCAGCGGCGGTGGTGATGGTCGTCGACACGCTCCGGGTTGGGTTAGGTTAGGTTAAGCCCGAGCGCTTAGCCCGATAGCACCAGCGGACCGGCTGTGATGCGCTAGGTGTTTACATCGCAGAAGGCCACCACACAACGGGCGAGCGCTTAGATGCCATGACCTAGGACGAAAAAGGAAGCTAGGAGAGATCGTTTCTCACCGTCCGCCCCTCCCCGTGCCTCCCTCGCCACTATTGCCTCTCGCTCGTTTCCTCATCAACGTCGAGGGATTACTTTCTCATTTAGATTTTATCTCGCGTCTACCCACTGCCGCCCTCATCGCCACCCGTCGCCCTGACGCGATCTTCTGCTTCTCTTTCAGCTTGTCTCTTATGTTCGCCTCCGACGACCATTTCTCGATTCCTTCTCTTGGCCAAGCTCCTTTGTTTTTACTAATTACCCAGGACGTCAACCATCGCCCTCTTCCCACAACTCCCTCTGTCTATCTCTTTCTACCCATTCGCCATCACGATTTCTCCGCCGATCATTAGGCGACTAGCCAAGAGGGTGTCCAACGAATCGCCGTCCCTCCGATGAGAGGACGTTCTCGATCCTCTCTCGGGCCTTCATCCCCGCTTACGGATGGATGAATCGATTTCCTTGACGAGGCAAGCGTTTAAATTAAATCAACAGTTTTCTCATTTTATTATACTTGAATGAAATCGATCCGAATTGCAATATTCATTGTATTATAAGCGTAATTAAATGATTTCTATTAAATCCAAACCTTTTATTTTTCTTGATGTCGCGAAAAACTTATCAAAACAATCCGCGCGAGAAAGGCGATACGTCGACAAATCAAAAATCTGGCCTGTACAATGTCCAAGGGTCGTGCTCGACAATCATGGTTGATGCCGCGCTGTCTGCAGCTGCCGCGGCAAAAAATGAACCGCGATTGTTTTATCGCCCCTCGGGCCACCCGATGGTCAACCGGTCTTTCTCCTCTCATTATTATGATTACCCGATAGGCGATGGGTTGGGTACGACGAGAGGCGGGTAAAGGGATGAAAAAAACATGGATTCATCCCCTTGTCCGGAGTCAGCCAGTCCTATCAACCTACCTGGGCCTTCCGTCGGCCCTTGTCCTTCTTTGTACCCCGATGAGGTACGTAGCATACGCGTCGACGATAGAGGCGACGAAATCCAATTTTTCTCTTTTATCGACCCTCCTCAGGCATACCCCTGTCTCGAAAGAGAAGTAGCCCATGCGATGCGCCACATGCTGTCGTTGGCCGTTCGCGTATATGCAAATTTTGACGCATTGTGTCTGCGAGAGCTGCCCTTTACTCACCCCCTCTCACCGCATTGTCCACAAAAGATCCAGGTCAAACTTTCATCCGGTTAGGAATTTTTATTTTTCGATCAAGCGAAACGACAAAGCGGGTTACCCTCGTAACGAAGAAAGGGGGATGGAACGTGAGGTAAGAAACGGTACGCGACCGGTGCACCTTTCATGGCGCGTAACGGTCGATCGTAGTGTCGCCCTAAGACAATCGATACAATTACGAGGAACCGCCGGAGACGTACGTAGGGAGACGAAAGGATCGTCAGTGAGATCCCTCTTTTTCAACCGCGGCCACCCTTCCTTCCCGCGGTTTCCTCCCTTTGAGATGTGTCCTTGGGGAAGGAGCGTTTGTCGCAGTTGATGCTTTAGAAATGAAAAAAAAATGAGAGTTTCGAGAAAACTCTCTGACGATAGTTTGGAATTCGATGCCAGTTACAAGTCTTTTTAGTCTCTACAATTTTATTATTTTATATATTTTTTTCATTTACGAATTTCTTATCATTATATTTTTATATTTTATTACTATGCGGTCCGCGTATTAAAATGTTGACATGTAATTCAGTTGATAAAATCGGAAAATACGATTTTCCATTTTACGTTATTGAATATTTTGTTTATGGATGCAAAAGTTTTGCCAGCTGAAAATACAATCATGGCGAGAGCAAATTGAAAACGTCGGCTTCAGCCCTCGGAACAGATCGATCTCGAGTCCTTGCATCATATGCAACGAAATCATACCTCGACGCGTAGTCTGCAGGTCGTAATAAGATCCAGCCTCTCTATCGACGAAAGGCTCGCGCTAGGGAATGCCGCTGGAGAATTTCCAGAGGCGAGGCACGCCGACCTGGGGGCGGCCGAACAACCCCCGTGGAAGCGCGATGGAGCGAGCTGCGGTCAGTGCTAGGATTCGAAATACGATGGTGTACGTACCCGGTTACGTCGCGTACGCAATGCCGCTGTGTTAACCTTATTGTCACGGTGGTACCGAAGCATGTAAAGCCGCACGGACGCCTCCAAATTGTTATTGCATGCGAGAGACGAAGACGGAGTAAACCGATCGACATGCCAGGAAGGTTGGGCTTCTCCAAAGATTAAAAGTCGCCCTTTCGAAATATCCAAATAATTTATTTAACAGAAATTTTTGTCTTAAGATTATTCAAAATAAATCATTAATGTTCCACAAATATTTTCTAACAGTTAAAAGAAATTATTATATTAATCAAGTTTCTAATAAATATTAAATGTCTTAAACATAACTTTCCGTTATTGAAAAAGTTCAATTATATATTTGAGACTATTCAAAATCTTGCAAAAAAAAAAAGGAAAAATAAATGCTTCGTGACACTTTTTATAATGCTCTTGTCGTCTATCTCCCTGTTGTAAAGTACTATGGGGTGTACTGTGGTCAGTGCCACGATTCGAAATACACGATGAACGTGAACTCCATTCTGGCGTGTACGCAACAACGGCATGCTAACCTTACTGTCACGGCAGGGCCAAAGGGATGTAAAGCCACGATAACGCCTCCAAATCGTTATTGGGTAGCGACAGAGAAGCCACCCCTCATCGTTTATCAGCCGTTCTATGTCCCCTAGAATGGAGTGTTGGAGATACTGTGAAGACTGCTACTTTAACTATCGTTAAATCGCGTAAAATCTATAATTGAATATTCGAGCACGGTCGTTAAGTTGTTCCTTATGGGATACTATCGTTGGTTCTTTTTTGCGAAGTACCTACTTATAACGCATCGGTAGATGCAAATTAAATAGCCTCGAAAATATACGTATTGAAAATATCGATCTAACGAATGCCCAACTTGATACTGACTACTCGGTTAACTCGCGTCTAAACTTGAGAAGACGTCTTCCCCTTTAATAATAAGAAGTTTCTACAATGGATTATCGTCAGCCTACTACGGATATTTATCACGAGTAATTATCAAGAATTCAGATTGTTTCTAGAGTTAAAAAATAACTTTAATTAGCAATAAAACAATGGAGATTAATCCGTCTCTATAACGAACCTTGCAAAATTTATAAAGTTTCGTTATATCTTTGAGAGAAACCCTTTCTAGCCTCACATTAACGTGATAAATAGAGAGAGAGAGAGAGAGAGAGAGAGAGAGAGAGAGAGAGAGAAGGGGATCGAAACAAAAATTAGGCGCTAGTTTTCGCGCCTTTTCCGCAACTAAATTATCCAAATCGCATTCGCACCCTCTGTCGAGGTGGGACGTGTCAACGTGATCGTTTTCGTAGCGGTCGACGCCGCTGGCCATGAAAACTTATCCGGATTTGAGAGAGGAGCGGCGTTGGCCAGTTACCGTCATTACAAACGGTCTGTACGACGTACATGGCGTCATCCACCTGACGCCTCGGTGCGCCTAGCCGCGCAGCGCCGCGCGCGCGCCGGACTGGGCACGGCCGCGCGCAGAGCGCAGAGCGCACAAACGCACACAAGTAATATGGAGCGCAGCGCATCCTACACAGCGCACATCGCCCTGCTGGGCGCGGGCGGGGTGGTGTGAGGAAGACAGCGAAAGAGGAAGGCGCGCGTCCGAGTAACCGAGCGAATGCCGATTCGTGGTCCGAGCGGACGGAAAGAGAAAGCGAGACGAAACATGGCCGTGCGAGAGAACGTGAAAGAGAGGAGAGAGAGGAGAGAGAGAGAGAGAGAGAGAGAGAGAGAGAGAGAGAGAGAGAGAGAGAGGGAGAATGAGAGAGAGAACAAACGGGAGCGGGTGGATGGACGGACGGACGAACGGACGGACGGATGGACGGACGTGCGGACGAATGTGCGAGAGCGCGAACGGTGGCGGCAGAGAACCGGTGAGGGAGCGAGATGGAGCGCGGGTGGAGGGCCAGCGCGCGTCCGAGAGAGGGTTGGTGGCTCGCTTCGGCACGGTTTAGGCGGCGGGCGGCGTGTGGTGCAATAGAGGCGGCGAGGAGGTGAGGTGGGGGTGCCCGGCACGGGGCCACGGCGCAGTTGCTACTCAGACACGGGGATGCTCGCAATGCCTCTATCAAAGGTTACCGAAATCCTACGGAAATATCCGTGTAAACGCGGCGGGCCGTGCCGTGACGATTTGTCGGAAACGCGTGCCGCGATAGCGGAGGTGCTCGTACGCGAGAAACCGGAGAATCACGCGAAAGATCTCGCGCCGCGTGTACGGGAAAGGAGGGACCGGGAACGGTTTGGGGGGCGGCTTCTCACGGGGCTTCTCTCGAGGAGGCGATACATTCCGGACATACGTTACACGTACTTGAAAACGTAAGGAACGATCCACAAAAGGGAGAAAGAGAGAAAGAAGATAGACGAAAGAAAAGGCGCTAAGGAAGAAGGAGGTGGAAAAGCAAGACCGGACTCCGAAGAGTCCTTTCTACTCTAAGATCGCCACCCCGCGACGTGCCAGCAGACACTGCCGACTCGCGAGGAGCACGTGGGGGAGAAAAGTCCGGGAAAGCACGAGGATGGAGAGAGCGCGACGAGATAGAAAGAGGGAGAGGGAGAAAGGATGTGAGACAGGGAGCTTACGAAGGTGCGAGAAGGATGGAGCCAGCGTCCCGACGCGTCTTACCACGACGCGCAAGGAGCGACGCCGCGCGCCTCTCTAGAAGGGGAAAGAGAGAAGGTGGAGGGGGCGGGCGAGGACGTCGCGGCGGGGGTGGCAAAGACGCTCATTCGTTCCTCGAGTCACGTGGCCCCCTTCTTATACCAAAGGTTTTTCCTTTTGTCACGCGGGAGATTCGAATGGTCTTAGACTGACGCCAATGTGGACTCGAGGGATGCCTCGAGGGTGGGTACGACTATCGATGATGCCAGATCCGTGGGGTAATATGCATGAATGAAGTTTCTTTTTATTTTATCGCATTTTTATTTCAATATCTTAGATGATATCTGACTTAGAATTTCATTTCAACTAGTAACACAAGGGATGACACTGAGCAACCCTTTGAAAAGAATTATAGAAGGATTCCAATTTTTAAATTTCCTTTTTTTCAAATTACTTTTATAAATTTAATTTTTATTCACTTTTTTTACTTTTTACTTTTTGTATATGGATATTTAACTCAGAATTAATAATTAAATTACTTTGAATCAAATTACTCTCGCGATTTATTCAACAACTTGAACTCTGCCATAATCGATATGTACTCTATAATCGCTCGTATATTTCTCGGTCCCTCTTCGCAAACGTATCATGAAATTCGAAATTCCGACTACCGTAATCGTATATCGCTTTACCGAAAAGAATAAATACAAAAAAAAACGTTACAACAATCGAGACGATCGGTGGATCCATTCGCGGAGAATCACCGCGAATAGGACCCACCGTCGATCGCAAAGTCATCCCGCGGATCGATCGTAACGAGGACATACGGGGGAATCCGGCGCCCCCTTTTCTTTTCTGTTTCAGACGCGTCGCACTGTGTTGTTATGTGTGTTGTCATAATTATTTCATTGAAAAATTAATTTCGCCGTTTCCGAAACACTCACCGATTTCTGTCTGTGAAACACAACGTCTGAACAACTCCTCTTAAGTTTTGCCGAAAGGACTTAAATAATTTAGAGAAGCTAAAACACACTTTCGAGCGATCCTGATTTCGAAATTACGACGATTACAAAGACGACGATTAAGAAGAAAAAGGAGAAAATACAGAAAATCAAGAAAAATACGCAAAAAAGCACCAAAAAAAGAGAAGAAACGAAATTGAAATAAAAGCATTGCCTTAAAGAAGAAGAGTATACCTACACTGTCGAAGGAACAAACGAGAGACACAGGGGGGAAAAGAAACAAAAAGATAACACTTTAGACGCCTACAAAGTAAATTGTAAAGATATGACTAAAGTATATTTTTAACAAGTTTTGAGAAACTTTAGATTTTAAACGTAAATTTAAAAGCGAAAAATGAAAAAAAACGATAAAATTCTTAATAACTAAAAATGTGATCTAAAAGTCGTTGCTACCAAGAGAAGCCTTATGTCCTTGTTTCAGTTAGTTCGGTTCCAAACGTAAGTACCCAAGTAACTAATTGGATATCGATCTTTGCATGCCTATATAGTTTTTTATTGTACGTGCGATCTTCGTTCCGAAATCGCCGCTTGAGAGGAAGGGTCGCCATGTCCGTGCTCCTGAAAGGAGCGGGAGAATCCCCCTGAAGCGTCAGTCGCGATACGAGAGAGAATGGCTGCGTCAGCAGAGAAAGCAGCTTTGCAACTTGTAAAATTCTTTAACATGATTGTTTATACATTTAGATTCAGAATAAGGAAGATCAGTTATATTAAAGAATTTTACAAAAGTTGCAATGCTATTCGCTCTACTGAACGCAGCCAATGAGGGTGTCGACCTCCGGAACGAAGATGTCGTATCGTTTAGCGGAAGTTCATATACGAAACGATAAATTTTCCAGTGAATGAAATTTTTCAGACACATAAATCTATATCGTGCAAATAACATTATGTCCAAAGGCAACTGTTTTACAAGTTACTCTGTAATGACAGCCCTCGCGCGCGCGCGGCACCACCTAACAACGGCCACTATAAAACTTAACCGGCGTAATGCATACTTTCGCGCGTATCTCTGCTTGCCTACTATTGCTCGCTTCGCTCTCTCTCACTCTATCTCTCTCAGAACGACCACGGCTTATTACGGTAAAACAGTTAAATACGAAAGTGTCCGTAATAATAGCGACTACCGTAATAACTACTGTTAGCCGATAGACAATCGTTATGTATATTATCATTATAATTTACAGTTTATTAAGTAGTCTGCAATGACTTGATAATCAATCTATAACAGAACGAATCTCAAACATGTCGAAACAAATTTCTCGTGGAGATAGAAAGTATAATATATGTCGAATTCTTTTCTCATGAGGTTTTTACTATTTCGATTTTCTGTATGAATAAGTTTTCGTTTGGTTTTGATTTTCTATCATACCTCTATCGTTAAAATAATAACGAATTTCTGATAAATTTAAAAATACAACAAAGATGTACAAAAGATTATCGTTATATTTGCTATTAACTGTATACGATTCTGATCGTATATTCATGAAAACGTAGCAAATTATTTTCCATGCAAAGTTCTCTTTGTCCGATTAATCATTTCACGATGTCGAGCAGGGCTTTCCGCTCTGTTCGCAAAAAAAAAAAAAAAAAAATGGGAAAAAAATATCAAAAAAGGGGCGAGACCTGCGAAACAAAGAGCGCGCGGTACGCGGAATCATTCTATTTCCCGAGTTCGATGACGCACCCCCGGGTCTGGTGCCAGGCCCGGGAGCTCCACCGATGATCAAGGGTGATGCGGGAGAAAGAGGGACGAGGGTGGGCTCGGCAAGCGGCGGTGGAGCTTCGATTTCAAATTTCCTATTTCCCGACGAGTTGGCCTGTGTTGAAAACGTAGCATGCAACGTAGCAACGCACACGCGAGAGAACGAGAGAGAATTGCATATACTCTCGACACAAATCCTGGGGGGAGAAGAAAATGACGGTGGAACGCGGCGGCGACGGCCGGGGGCGGCGGTAGCGGCGGCGCCACGGCAACCCCGCTTTCGCCGAGTATTTTTTCGATGATTTTCGAGCTCGCGTATGTGTATCGTACATGCATGCGTTCCTCCACGCGTACACATATAAACGGTCCTATCACCCCCTTCGACTGGGTCGTCGATGGTTGGCGTTGTTGCGCCGGGGATGCCATCGGAGGAAGAGCGGTAACGACGAAGGGGAAGGGGGGAGGGGAGGGGAGTAGTCGGCGGCGGAAAGGCGTTAGGGTGCCCCTGGGTGGAAAGAGGAGGTGGTGCAACGGTGTCGGTGGTTGCATGAACCGGTTGATAGATAGAGAGAGCGAGGGAGAGCGGTGGTAGCGTGCGAACGGAGATAGAACGGTTGTGAGATACGGTCGAGGGAACCGGGGGCAGCGGTGGGCCTGCATGCACTTTTTTTTCCGCACCCCGCGTATTGATCCCGGAGTCATTCAAAATGGCGGCCGGGGCCGAGTCAGCCAATGACTGCCTGAATCGATGACTGCAGCGAGCCACCCCCGGACCGGCCAATGGGAGGCCAATGGGAGGCCGTCGCACGCCGTTCTCTGCGGGAACTACCACCCCGATATACGAGACACAGGCCTCCCACGTTGTGTATTCTGGTACACACAGACACACATACACACATACAGATATGTACCTTCGTATGCGTGTCGTGTAGCTGTTCGGTCCGCCGGGTAGAGCTCGTCGATGACCCGGGCGACGTCAATGATTTCCGCGGAAAATTTTCCCCCCCAAAAATGGCAAAACTCGCCGTTCGCTCCACCGGCCGGGTATCCCGGACCAGAGCTCACAGTCGCTTTGATTAACGATCTTCCTATGTATATATTTCGCCCTCCCCCTGCCCATCCCCTTCGTACTTTACGGCAAATATACGAGGTAGAAAGTACTGACTGCGCAGGCAAAAATATTCGCGATCATCGACCGGCGTCTGCCATCTTTCATGACTCTCATCATTGCCCGGAATTGCCCGCGACGGGCTTTGCTGCAAAATAAACGAGATTTGTTCGCTATGTTTATAATCCTGAATTATTCGTTCGTTCTAAATCATTAAAAAGGAAATTAATTGTATCATCGATGTTGCAAAATTTCTAACCGCGCTATGCTTCGTCTTCGTATTTTCATCGTCATCTTTATATCCGCGTACAGCGCCTAATGAATTATTTCGTTCTTTCTTCGCCGTCAATTTAAACGATTAAAAAGGATTTGCAAATATTTAAAGACTACTCGTTCTTCTGAAGACATTTCACGTCATCGCGTATATAGTCGCAATTTGACAATCAGCGCTTTTAAAAATTAAATTTAATATGATTACAACTTCCTCGTAGATACTTTCACGAGAAATATGGATATTTCTAACAAGTTACGTTCTCTTTAAAGCGTTGAAATTTTACATTTATTCGTAAGAATGGAACGCAATATATTTTTCCGATAACACACAAGGCGCATCAGTTTTTTTCCGGTTCGACGGTCGCTATGCCATCCAAAGTCACGATGCTATCTTCGTCACCTTGATCCTGGATCCGCTTATCTTATCTCTCATGGTTCGCATAAAGTCTCAGAAAATACGAGAACGACAGATACATCGGTGATACTCGCGCGAATCGATTACTAAATCGCAATCTCGTTGGATGTTTAGGAATCGGAGCCGAGATCGCAAGACACCGCAGACCGGTGATTAAAATTTCAGACCCAAATCGATCGATCACGTCTGATCATGGAATTCGTTACCACACTTTGCGCATAGCGCGGGACAAAGAGAATGTCGAAACTGCGCGAGGCACGAGGCACACGATTGCATCACGAGTCGCAGTGTGCGGCGAGCTGCATTACGTATGTGTGTGCATATGTACTTAGATTGGCTCCTATTGACACAGCCGCAGACGACAGTGGTGGTACAGTCGGGAAAAATAGATGCGACGCGTTTCGCGGGCTCCGTGTCCATGCCGTTTCGAGGATGCTCGTGTACGCACGCTGCACGATGCACGCACATACGCAAGGCCTTTGATCTAACGACGCGCATTTGACATCCTGAATTATCCAGAATCAGCGGATATCGATTATCGACGGATCGGTTGTCTAAACAGCAAAGCATACATCGCGTTGCGTATACACGCGGACTCGACCAAATCTACAATTCGTCCTTTTTAAGCGCTTTTGTCCTTTTCGCGCGGGGTAAATTATTCCCCCAACCACGACGCGGTCCGAAATAATTTGATTCATTACGCGCGTTTGCCGCGTTTGGTTATATTTAATGCGACGATGTAGACTCGCGCATGCACGCACCGCTCGTCCCGACGAGCGTTCTCTCATATTTAATGTAAATCAAATTTAGAACCGGAACAAAGTACACCGGTCAGCGGCGAGCCGATTCTACACGTTTGCTCGATTACTGTTAATTAGCCAACCGTCCAAATGGATCTAAAAAATTCACGAGTTGTCTCGCTGTTGCCGTCCAGTTTTCCGGATCACTGACTTTCCGCGCGATGGGTTTAGGTACCATTGACGACTTCATCTTCGTTTTTGACATACCGCAAATTGGAGAAACGTCGATATCTGAATAATCCGCGTGACTTTCCACGAGGCAACAAATTTTATTAAAACTACGTTAAATAAATAATATTTGAAGTAGTACGAAATTTTACGAGACGTTAAATGTTGAGCTCGTCACGAAGCGAAGCGTTCATTCATCGAGAAACACGTCATCTCGTCGACGATAAGGGGAGAAAGAATGACCGATTCACTTTCTGACGCAGCTGTACTAAGTGCACGACGGAATGGGTTTTTCTAGCGCGGGCAGTTTTTCTATTAAGCTTCATTTGTTTCTTTCATTGCGTAATGCGCCGGACGCGTCGCTCATTTCATCCTACAGCCGACCGGCTACTCCTACCGTTAGAATTCTTAATCCGGGCCGTCAGTTTCGATGGCTCGCGTGCTGCACGTTCCTCCGATTCGACGATTCGACGAAAATCGCGACTGTCGCGACGATCCTAATCTCATTTCCCGACGAATAAAGTAGTGTGCCCCGCGTATTACGGCGTGTCCGCCACAGTAATATGATAACGCGCATGAAGGTGGTCGTGGATTGATATAACCGATGTAACGGAACTCGGTGAGTTCAATTGTTCGACGCTGCAACTACGAGGATATATCTTGGCCGTCCGATTCACGCTCACAACGCTCGTGAACATCATTTGTCCTTATTGTATAATAATAAGAATGTATTACTTATTGTATAATAATTTGAATAATAAGAATGAAATGATTCTTAAATCATGTAAAGGTGGAAAAACAGATTCTTGCATAAGTCTTAACGCATAAGAAATAAAAAAATCAATCAATCAGAATATTTTATTTCATGAAAAGAAAAGAAATGAAGGATGATTGCTTCATTTTATTATGTATTGTGCGTTAAACAAAACTCTGTGTTTTCGTCTTAAGCGTGAATCGGATCGTAATTCTTAATTCGTATATCTCACATTTCCGTTGTCATGCAACAACAAACAGAGATGTTTCTTGCACTTTACAAATTTTGAATTTGAACTCTCTCTGGAACTACACCGGTTTATTGCTCGGTGATATCTCATTATTTATTTCGTACAAATTTTAAGCGATTTTTTTTCAAAGAATATAAAAATCTTAAAAAATATTTAAAAGCTCTACAAATTTTTTTTATTTTTTATAGTTTATTTTTAGATATCCTTCGCAAAATTAACTATTTAAGTTTTTATTTCGATAATACATCATTCGATTCTTTGTACAAGTGAGTGTATTATGTGATCGCACATCTGCTCGCATTTACCATTGTCGCTTCACTGTAATCGATATTCTACCAGAGTTAGCACAGACAAAAACCTTAGGACGATTCACCCTTTTCTCCACTCGTTCGTTTCCTCGTTCCTTATTCCGCCGCCAGACGTCACCTCGCCACGGGGTGGTTATTCTCAGGGGTTGAGACGGGGCTACTTCACACGAGCAGCAAACGAATGCGAAAAGACCGTCCGAACAAATTATTGTGCTAGAAATCTTTTTACGTGACAGACGCGTTAAAGGAATATGAAAATTGAAAACGGATATTTAATCGGGTCGTATTAATCGGTCGTGTCAAATAACTATCCGTTTTTCAATAAAATTCTTAACACGTCGAATATTATATATTGGCACATTGCTATCATTTTTACATTTATTTTCTATTCACAAGAGAGCATTTTAAAAGTTTGATTAATAAAATTTCATCATTAATTGAAATAGAAATAATGATCTCGTCATTCCCATTGTGGACCTAAAAATTCGGAAGAGACATGCAATATGAAGTAACAAATAATCTGGCGGCGCAAATATTTCACTACCTCACGACCACCTTCGTCAACACATTTCTACGCACTCCCCCGCCATTCGCGATGAAGAAGGCGGACAATCCAAAGTAGGTAGAATCAGGCCGAGAAGACAAATGTCTTCCTACGCAAAGGCGTATACGTCCTATCGGGGTAGTCGATCGGCTCGATTCGCAGAGCGCGGAGCCGGGCAACTGGCCGTCAGAGTTACAAGTGCACGTGCAACAATTCGTACGCAGCAAGTATCCGTCTGTACGTCCGTTCTTGAAGTCCAGCTGCCGATCGGGATCAAGGGGGAATCGGGATCGGGATTGAGATCTAAAACGCCACGTACATGACGCACGTATGTTCGTACATACGTTACGTACGCACGCACGTACGTAACTCACGTACAGTACAGTAACTCGTAACGGCATACACCCCACACATCTAAGTGTGCGCGTATGTGTACCTGACAATCCGCCCACCCCCATAACCGAGCGCGGAGGCTCGATTCTCACCTGTTTTTATCCTCACGTATGCCGGCCGCTTCATTTGTAATTTAAAGTGAGTCTCGATTGCCCAATGCGCTCTACGTACTTATTTTCGGAGCTCCGGAGGAGCACACTCGCGCGTAGCGGACGTACGAACGAGTCCCTCCTCTCCCCGCGAACCCACGATTCTCTAACCGAGCCGAAATTCTGACCACGACGGCAGCCTGCCGCGAACGGAAGTTCGATCGCGATCGCGCCCGAGTTCGTGTCGGAGACCCTCGTGTCGGAAGTGCGTTACTTTCGTCCTGTTCCTACTTTCCGCCCCGGTTCAGCGTCCGATAAACTGAATATTTTTGCGTTTGAGTTTCGCAAAATTCGCACAATTCGTAAATGTCTATAAGTAATCTCTCTATTTATTACGAAATTGTATTGAGATAATGAAATTTTATCTAATAAATCCTTTTTTCGTTACATTGTCTGAAGAACTGAAAAGAATTACTTTACTTCTCTTTTTATGACTTATAAAATTGTATTTGAAAAGGTTCTCAACCGAAAGACATAGCTTAAGACATAAAGTAAAATTAAACTAAATTAACGAG
>NW_017259257.1:249042-260969 GCF_001594045.1 Atta colombica | reverse complement strand
TATATATATATATATATGAGCAAAGTATACATATACAATTAATCTTGCATCAGATATCGTTGTCGTAGAATATCTATTTAAGAAGCAAGAGAGCATTTTTCGATAGTCCATCGCGCCAACAAAGAAATGCCGCGCGCGTGGCGTTGCACGTGCGACGAAGGTCACTCGATTTTTCCACCATCGTGGGGCGGCTAACCCATTGGCTAACTTTTTTCGCGTGACGGTCCACCCTCGTCGCACGCGCGTTGGAAGAAATACGGATAGGGTGGACACGATGTGGGTATGAGTGGAGGGATGCGACGAAACGCGACGCGACACGACGCGATGCTACGTTCCGCGACGTTCTTTTCTTTGCTTCTTTCTTGTTGCCACTGCTCTTCTAACCGAGAGAGAAAAGAGAGACAACAGGACGAAAGGGTGGACGCGTTATTGCGTCGTCTCGGACGACCAGCAGGGCTCTCTCGCGTGAAAGCCAGAGGCAGGGTAAAGAAAAAAAAGGGGTCGCGCCTCCCCACCTTCCAGACTCATACCTCCACGTGTATACCACGTGGAAAAAAGGACGAGGCCAGCGTAAAAATGCGACGCGTGGGGGTTGCCCGGTTGGTGGGGAGTCGAGGCGGCTGAGAAAGGGAGAAAAAGAAGGGAGAGAAAAGGATGCAGAAGAGGGTGTCGGGTGGCGTGAGCGAGGTTGAGCTACGAAAATCGGTAACAAGAGAGAGGTAGATGAAGGCACAAGCAGAGAGGGGAAAGACGTTAGCAAGGAAGGGAGAAATAGGAGCTTAATGTGATGGTGGGGCAGCTACGTTAGATGAGAACTCGAGAGAGAGAGAGAGAGAGAGAGAGAGAGAGAGAGAGAGAGAGAGAGAGAGAGAGAGGGAGGGAGGGAGAAGAAGGGAAGGAAGGGATAGCTTGGTTGTCTACTTCGGCGAGGAGGGTGCGTAAGACGAGCAGGATGACCATCGACCACCCTTCGCCGCGAAATGAGCATCAGCGCATCCACTAGAAAGTCGACGTCCTCCGCAAGGTCGATGATCCATGTTTAAATCGCGATTTGACTTTCAAAATGAGAGAGGGGGAGAAAGTAGGAAGGGTGTCGGATGACAGATGATCGAAGTGATTTGATGTTATTCGAATCCGCTTTTCCGACCCGATCGATGAATTCGCGACACTTAATCAACTGATCGCTATCGAACTGCGAACAAACTTCGCGTTATTAATATCGAGAATACGATCAAGAACAATTTACTTGAGCACAGAATGATTCGTAAAGAGGGATAAAAAAGAAAGCCTGCCCCACTCCCCCGCGATTAGTCACGCTTGCGTTGCCATACGGAACATGAGGGAGGAGACCATTTTTATACGATGGTCCCCCTTCTTTTTTATTCGTACCTCAGACTGTTACACCCTCTTATACAGAAGCCCCCTACAATTTTTCGGTCAGTCGAATATCCCGATTCATAGTGTTCGCATGTGACGCGTGAGGCTTATATACTCGCCGTTAAATGAGAATTCGTTAATTTGCGAGGGAGAATTGTGTAAAATCCAAGTGAGTTTACGTGACAGCGATGATCCGCGACGGTCAGGTGAAAAGTTTTCAAGGACAAAGTAAAAGAGTATACAGTCCAAGAACCCGGTTGTCTTGGCTTCGCGTACTTACCTACGCCGGAACGTAACCGCGGAGTATAAGATAGCGATCAAAATAGACAGAGACAGATAATCGGTTCTTACGACTTTCTCCTACTCTCCTTCCAGGAAGGTTTTCTTGGCCGGGCGAAACGGAGACGGAGAGCCACCCCACTCTCTTTCTCTCATCCCTTACGACGCTTACCCCCGTACGAGGCGTCGGCGGAGTCGGCGGCGGAGAATCCCCCACCCACCTGGGCGCGGGGTGAAGAGTGAGGAGAGTTTGAGGAAAAGGGGGAGATAGAGCGCGCGCCTCGGCGTCGTGTCTGGTGGGGGCAAAGGAAAAGAGGGGTAGCTTGAAAACTCCTGTCCTACGACGGCCTCAGTTTTTCGTCCTCCCGGAGGTAGATTTTCGTCGTGGGTGGACGCGGCCGGGGTCACGAGTCGGTCCACGGTAACCTGGGCCCGCGCCCGGGCCCGTCGGACCCGCGTACGAAATCGCCACAATAAGAAACGGCGTACGACGAAGGCGCCCCGAGGTGGCCAGAAATTTCGCGGCCGCGCACCACCTAAGACAACGCCCCTACCCGAACACGCGTTCTTTAAGGCACGAGGGGGTGGCTTTTAGTCAGACGCACGCGGTCTGAGAAGCGCGCCACCACCGACCCCCGACGGAGAAGGACTTAGCGTTTCTCGCGAGCCGCAGACCCGAGTCAGTTTCGGTTCCTCCTCCGTCAAGGACTCGAACGCGGAAGAGGAGAGAGCTTTTTCCCCCCGTCGTACGTCGTCGTAGTCATCGTCGTCTTCGTCGTCGTTGTCGTTACCGTCGTCGTCCTTCGAAGAGGAAGAACAGTGTCTTGGCCGATACCGTGCACGAAGGTCGCGAGCAGCCGGACCGAAGTGCAACGTATTACGCGTATACTACCGACTATCACCAGCCGCCGCATCTACCCGTCTATCATTCGCACTTGAATCTCTCCAGTAAGAGATACTTCGGATTCTTTCTCTCGGAATATTCTGTTCAACCAATCTTGTGTCGCGAGTTATGTGAACGTAACGATACTTTGCGACATCGTGCATCTAGGCCTTCATTATTAATATAGAACCCAATCGTCAACGATTTTGTTTTCTTCTTTTTCTACTTTCGTATGATTTTAGTCAATTTTCCCCACTTTCGGTCCGAGACCACCATACTGACCCACCCCCTCCTATTCCCTGTTCCGAATCCTGACATGCCCGGTACGTCATCGTCGCCGTCTCGACAGTGTTTCGTCGCGATCGCACACGCTCCGATCCCCTCTCGATTTCCGGTGTGATACGATGTGCTTCGGTAAGATTGTGAGGAAGCGAATGATGAGAAGGCGGACTAGAGAAAGGAAGCTCAATCACCGCTATCTCGAAACCTCGTCGAAATCGGTCACACAAATCATTAACTTGATGCTTGCGGTCGCGGAATTACACGGCGAACAATAAACGTAACGAATCGTCATGTCGCAAGTAAACGAGTTAGCAATTATGCGAATATCCGTGCGCGTGATCATTTCGGGCCGTTAATTCAGCGAGCAGCCGACAATGCTCGTCACGTCGCGTAAACCTGGCACACGGTGCAACAAATTATTTGGCATTTCATTGACATCATCGTCAACGCGTCGACCCTATTCATCGCTTAGTGACAAACAACTTTTACGAAAAAATCTGACTGCATATTCAAAATTAATCGGAAAAGTAACAATATAATTCGGGAAATAACGGCAAAAATATAAATTCTCAATTTAACGAAGAAGAAAATTAAAAAAAAAAAGATCGCGAACGCAATTCTATGTGTGAGCGACAGTGTCATAATGTTACATCACGTTATTCGTAGTGATGTTAATGTAAATCACAACTTTTTTCCCAGTTCCCGAGAATATTCAGTGTTCCGGAACATTTTATTTTTATCCTATTCACTATACTCTGATTTATTGCTCGTTGTTATATTGACATTACTTTTATTTGAATAAATATTTGATTTATCGACATGTTACTCTCTTTCAGTTATAAATCTTTTTAGTTCTCCGTACCGATCCTGAATTTTTATATTACGTATCTTTTCCGCAGTTATCAGTGCTGAGCATCACGCGACGGCAAAAGACGTTCACGCTTTTTACTTTCACACTTGTGAACCAATTGATTTTTCTAAAATACAAAACTAATTGGAAATTCCGCGTCAACGACACTCGGTGTAACTAAAAGGAGGGTATGAATTTGTGTAACGTTAAATTATCGACATGAAAACTGGATGTGTCAAATGGACGAAATTTACTATGCCGCGTAATTAGTGCGTGCTTCTGACAGTGCTGGTTGAAATTATTGTTTGTGTCGCGGCCGAAAGTGTAAACCCTTCATAAACGTCAGCCGAAAGAAAATCGCATTTAACGTTACCTCGCTATAAGATGATAAAATCTCGCGGCTGATATCTTTCTGATATTGCAAAATTTTATTAGGATTCTTCTAACTCGATTCACGTCGCATTACTCGGCACTCGATATTTTCGTGTTACGACAGCTGATTTTAGGCAGTGTCATCTAGCAAAAATCAATGTTTTAAATAATATTACGCTCACATACCGGGAATTAGTCAAGATATTTTACGTCTTAATATTATTGGATTTATAATCAGATCTTATAATTAATATTATCAAAAATCACAGTAAATTGTGACAACCTTCGATCAAATACTTTTAAAAATGTACGTACGTCTGATTGACGTTTAAATACACTCTACCGATCACGAGCAAAGACGTGTAAAACGGTTGCCTATGACATTGAAAATATTATAGTGTTGAATGTTCGTCGTGCGTGACGTCGGACAACGCAAAAATTGTATTTTCTTTTTCTGGATTGCAGCTTCGAGCGGGAGACGCGTTGCAGCGAGAGATTCCCGCGCAGGAGAGGAAGACTGGACAAAGCGGAAGAAGCAGAATAAGACGAGCAAAGCAGAAGCAGAGGAGCAGAAGAGCGTAAGACCGAGAGCCGAACGAGTAGAAGCGGGGTTGCAAAGAAGAAAGTGATTAGCGAGTTGATCGTGCGTATCCGAAGATAGCGAGGAAGGAGATAGAGGACAGAAAGATCGAATAGAAAGGGCGCAATAGAGCTACGGAAGCGCAGAGAGACAAAGATCGAAAGAAATAGAGCGAAAGAGAAAGAAAGAGAGAGAGAAAGAGAAAAAGCAAGAATCGGAAAAAAAGCTCGACAGAAAACCCCGCGCTCATACATATATATTTCAGTGTGTTCAAAAAACGAGTGTACCTAAGTGCAATATTAATTAAACCTAAACGATAATAAGAAGCAACCACAACTACCATCGACGATATCGGTAACGACAAGCGGTGATCGATAATCGAATAGAATTCCTTTTAAAGAGTTAAAACGCTAGAGTCGCATTTCGAGGAGGAGTCATCGACGGACGCGACACGGCAGCTTAAAAGAAGAAGACGATCGGAGGAAGTAGGCAGAAGCAGAAACGGAGTGACGGAAATCTCGGAGAGAAACGCTCTCGTCCCGCTTAAAAGAATTCACACGGACTCACCGATTCAAGCCGACGCGCGCGACAGCAGACACCAACTTTTCGAGCCTGTTCGAGCGCGTTCGAGCACACGCACACACACGCACGCACACACACACACACGCACGCACATCCAACATAACGGGGCTAAAATACTCAGGGCAAAACGGGACGAGCAGTAATCATCCGCGAGTGTGATTTCTCACCCCGAAGAGGAGTGGAAGCCTTTCCGACCGATAAACGATTCGCGTCCGCGTGGACTATCCTTCTCGTTTACACCGTCCGGGCTGGGCAATCCTGAATTTTAACCTGAACTTAAGTGTACGCTAGAATTTAAGTTAGATAGACGAAGGAAAATAGACCGTTCTCCTATTTGCTGGAGAACGTTCGCTCGCGCGCGCAACAACTCACGCAAAGCACACAATATAAAGCTCACCAACACATACATTTATTACACATACACACAGTCATATGACGCACAAAGGAGGGGGAGAAAAATAACAAGAAAGAAGAGGACCATCAACTAAACTGCGAAACGCGAACGAACGCATACGTACGCGATATAACAGCCACCTGCGTACATAAGAAGACATTACGATAAAGGACGCATTACGGACGTACAATCACCGATCGGCGGTGTTCTCGCGAGAGGCATCGCAACCAACAGCGACAGCAACGACTTAGGGAAGGCGCGATAGAGAAGAAAAGATCTGGGAGAGGACCCGGAAGAAGGAGTGGAGGAATCATAAGAGGAAGTTTCATGAGCCAGGCGGTAGGTAGCAGGGCTGGGAAGTCGCAGCAGGTGGCGAGTAACTGACGTTGCCCGCCGCCCACGTCGAAGCTCGGCACGGCGCAAGGATCGTTATCGTTACGACGATCCCGAGGCTGAAAACAGCGGCCGAGCGAGGAGAAAGGTAGGAAGGAACGGCGGCGAGCGCAGAGGTGTGCCGGCCGTCGAGCTGCTTACCGGAAGGGGTGCGAAAAAGCGGGCAAGCTGCGCCGGAAGGGGGTAGCCCGGGCTTCTCGCGAAGGCCTCAAAATTTCGGACGCGACGGCGGCCCTGGACCTGCGTGCCCAGACGCAAGCCCAACCAGACTTCGGCCAGCTAGACCACCAGCAGCCGCAGCATCACCATCAGCAACAGCAACCGCCGCAGCAGCAACAGCAGCAGCCACAACAGCAGCAGCCGCAGCATCCGCAGCAGCAGCACAACCAAAATCCAGAGTCGCGTCCTCACCATCACTTGCCACAGCAGCATCATCATCAGCATCACCCGGGGAATCATCTCCACTCTGGCGATTCGGGGGGTGGGATAGGAGGTGGAGGAGGAGGCGGCGGTGGAGGAGGTGGCGGCGGCGGCGGAGGTGGCGGTGGAGGTGGCGGCGGCGGCGGAAGCGCCGGTGGTGTTGCTGTTGTTGCTGGCGGAGGACCGCCCGGACCCGAGCCGGACCGGTCCACAAGAATTCACGACGAGGAAGACGAGGACATCACCGAGCGGGAGGACGAGGAGGAGGACGAAGATCCTTGTAGTTCGCCAGAACCCGACCTTGAAAACGATTCCGAACCCATGGAGATCCAAGCCTCGGCTGTCACCGCGGCAGCCGCGAACCTCCACGCGCTACGCCAACACGTATTTAAGATGTCGGATTACTGGCAGCAGCCGCAACGTGGTCCGCCTCAACATTCACCCGGGATACAGCATAGTCCCATCTCGAATTCGACACAGCATCAGCAGCAGGTCCAGCAGATGCACAGTCCGCTCGGACAGCAGCAGCAGCAGCAGCAACAGCAGCAGCAACAACAGCAGCAGACTGCGGTTTCGCAAGTACAGCAGAACACGAACGCGACACTCGGCCAAACAGCTAGTCCTCAACAACAAATGCAGCAACAACAACAGCAACATGCATTGTCGATGAACCAGGCTAATCAGGGCCCACAGCATCAGTCTTCCCCGGCACCGACGACGCCGTCACCACAGGCGGATCATCAAGGCGCCATTGCCTCCAGTATGGCCCAGAGTCTGCACAGCCTCGCCCAGGCGCAACAAACAATGTCGCAGGCGTCAAGTCCATCGTTGGCGGTCCAGGCTGTTCAGGCGGCTCAGGCGCTCAATCAGAACCTGGGTCAAGCGCTAACACAAGCGCTCACGCAAAACATGCAGCAAAATCTCGGACAAACCCTACAGCATAATTTGGCACAGAGTTTAACGCCGAGTTTGTCGCCGCAACAACAACAGCAATTGCTTAACCAGCCGCAAAATTTAAGTCAAGCGAGTCAGAGTCTGCAACAGAACATCCAAAGTCAAGCGCAGAATTTGTCACAGACGCTACAGCAGCAGGCGCAGAACCTCACGCAAAATCTTGGCCAGGCGCTTAATCAGCAAGCGTTACAACAACAAGCGCAAAATCTTACGCAGAATCTACAGCAAGCGCAAAATCTCACCCAGAATCTGCAACAGCAAGCGCTCAACATGGCTGGCACCATCGCGCAGAACGGTGGTCTCGCCGGTATGAACATGTCGGGCACTCAACAGCAGAATTCACAGAACTCTATGCTGAGTCCAGGCGCGACCAGTCAGGATTCCCACGACGCTACTCTCACGGAGAAGCTCGTCAACGAGTTACAGGTGAGAAGCTATACATTGAATTGGAATCTTTCTGAATTTTACATTCGTGACTCGAAGATAAAAAAATATTTGTTTCACCTCCGTTCTACACGCATACATTATGTGTGCATGCATACTTTTTCTATTATCTTCCGCTTCGCAAGAGAAACGGACGGGTGTCTCGCGACTCTCCGTATCCACTGCGAGGAGAGCAGCGATAAATAACTAGGGCGAGGCGACCGCGATAAAAATACATAACGCACCGATAAATAGGGTCATTCACTTGCAAGCCGACAGACGCTGAACAATACTTTCAAGCGAGGTTTCTCTTCTCGCGGGGAAAAATATTTATTCAATGACGTTGTCGGATGACAGCGTCGACGGGTCCCAAGAGTATCGCGAGATATCAAGGTTTCTCCTATATATCGGTACTTGTTCGTGTAAATAGCGTGGTTTCAATGCTTTGCAAAAATATATCGTCTCGCTCAAAAATAAGGCATTTAGTTGAAATGTGCATTACTAATGCAACTCTCGTTAAACATATCAAATGCCGATTCTAACTTATCGTTCACGTAAAACTGCTTGCAAACAACGTTTATGTGGAAAATCGGCGGAATTCGAACGCGATAATTTTTTCGTTAATTTAGCATTATCTTAGAGTTACAAAGTCACATGTCATCGACAATTTCGTCAGTTTGATTACGCGACTATACTCAGATACGCTGACCACGGTTCGTACCCAGATACACAGACGCACGTAAACGCACACATGCACATCAATAGAGTACGTTGACTTACTACATAGTACTGACTTATACGCTCGTACACGGGGGAGAGAGAGAGAGAGAGAGAGAGAGAGAGAGAGAGAGAGAGAAAGCACGCACATCAAAGTAGCAGTGCGGTCCGCAAATGCGAACGCGGCCCACGCACACCAATGCGAGGAGATGCAGATACGTTGTCTCCCGGGGTTCTTGACCCGCGCAACACAGATAATACCATACGCATACGTCATACAGTACGCCGGGAAGATGTTACCAAGAAAATATCGCCGTGTTTCTGCGACAGCAAGGGCCGTGGAGTTTCGATGAGAGAAAGAGAGAGAAAAGAGAGCGTGAGAATGCAAGAGAGCTAGAATGCAAGAGTTTGAGAGAGAGAGAGAGAGAGAGAGAGAGAGAGAGAGAGAGAGAGAGAGAGAGAGAAATCACGCATCGTATCTCTCGACAGATAGCGGAACTTTGAGATCGTGTTAGCAAGTCTATGAGCATCGGTGATTTGTAATTAGAGAGAGACTATAAATATCGTCCGTGAGAAGAACCAAGAGAATCGGCTATAGTCGCGATACAATATACTTGAAGATACTGCGAATAATATCATAAGAATCACGTTTTAAATTAATGAGTAATATAATTATTGCGAATGCCGATATTAATTTACACGTGACCGGTCTCGATCGAGCGATTCCATAACTACTTTCTATGTGTCCACACGAGATAGAAATATTCATTTCGTCATGCCATTCTCAGCTTGTCATTGTCACGGCAGAGCGCGCTTGTTTTTATATTCGAAGTAGCAGTCGCGGACTACTGTTCGACGAAAAGAAGCTTTGTAGTAGTGACGGTTAGCGTCAAAAGAACGACGAGAATCGAGGACTAACATGAGCTATCCTATCTTGCCTGATAGTCTCGTGCCTCTGCGGCGGGGCTTGGAGGTGCAGTAGGTGCCGGCGGTGGTGGAGGAATGGGCAACATCAGCGAACGCACCCTCGAGGAATGCTGGTCTACCCTGCAGCGAGTGAGTTGAACACTCAGCCCGTTCACAAAATCCTTTTTATTAACGCTCTCCCTGCCCATGCGCGCGTCCGTACCTTAAGTTCCTTGCTTTCTCTCATCAACGGCCGAAATTTTGTCAGCCGTTTTTTTTCTTTTACATTTCATTTAACTTGTCGATCCTGCACGTCGCAGACGCGCTGCGTCTCGTCTCACTCATTGACATTATTTTTCTTTAATTTATCGACATTCAACACTATTCAGTTCGCTATATTCTGCTCGATTATGATTTCGCTTCCGCGCGAACTTCTCTGGAACGTCTCGCAATTATTCTTGTTTCGTTTGCATCTCAATCGCTTTGCTCATTTATCTGTTCATCATTTTGATCTTGATGTTATCTTATTTTTTTTGTCTCTTTATCCATTGGCATGTGTCGTATGTGTATCGCCGTTCGTTTTTTTATTTCGTCAGCTGAATGTATCGCCTTGTTCCTGTGCATTGTGAAATAGTCTTACTTACTCGTAGCTGACCGCCAACGGCGGTTCGAACGATCCTCGTTCTCACTCACGCTCGTGTACTAACGAGCGTGTCGTTACATCATACTAGAGATTTAACGGATGACGCGGTATGCGGCGAAATGTGCGTTCCGCATCATAACGCTTGTGTCATGTACGCGACGAGAAAGTATATTGATAAAGCGGCAATTTTTCGATCGAGTGATTAATTGCACTCATGTATCCGATCAACTTGTATCCATACAATCATCAACACAAAATACGCGGCTTACTTGTGCGACTCTACGCCAACACTGCAAGCCCGAAAGTACAAGAAAAGAAAGCAGTACTAACGAGCCCCGAATTACGTTAAACTGTCGACTGATGAACGGAGCGTGAGGTCCCGGAAAAGAGAGAACAGCGCGATAAAAAGGCAGGATACTTTCCCCTTCCTGCTGGAAACTTTAAAATTCTCAACCCCAGGACGTAACAACAATTTGTTTCGTTAAGTAGCCGCAGAGCTCTTTTGTTTTTGCGGCTTCTTTTATTTTAGCGGCGATAGCGCCGGCGGTTGGAGTGACGATGGAAAAGGTAACAGGGAGAGGTGGAAGGAGACGATAGGGATGTAAGAGGGGGTTGCTCGAGCACCTCGTCCTCCCGCCGTATTCTACCTCGTCCTTCCTTTTCTTCCATCGCCACCTTAAAAGCCGTCCCGCACTGCGCGCGCGAAGCGAAACTTTCGGAAAATCGCAAAAACGTCGAGCGATGGCGAAGTTTCCACGTTTCCCCGAGATTTAATTAAAACATTCGCCTCCTTTGTGCCGTCCCCACGCACTGTTCATGGACCGAACCGTCGAAGCGAGCCATCGTCCTTTTATTTTGTCCAAGCAACGAGAATTGATATGAGTCCTCGATAGACCGGACTTGATTCTTAATACTTAAATTTTGAGGTAAATTTTACGGATTTTGTTGAATTCATCTTGCTGGATCAATGTTATAAAATATGTAACATAAAATATAAAAAGTATAAAAATATAAAAATATAAAGATAAAAAAATGTAAAATATAAAAAATGTAAAAATAAAAAATATTAAAAAATATAAAAAAATATAGCATAAAAAAAATCGCTGCACACAATTATGTTATATCGATTCGAAACTATAATAACAGAAAAATCTCAAGAAGCTACGTGTTTTAATTAAAATCTTTTTAATCAAATTTAATTAAATTGAATTGTTTAATTAAGGATTGATAAGAATAATACGTGAATGCATTCAGCCGTTGTCTCCAACAACGATGACACTCTGATGAAAAAATTTCGAGACACTTGAGGATTCATTGTGAACTCGTGGGAAAGACGAAGGGTTCCGCAGACGTAGAGAGGACGAATGTGTCGCGATATTACATAAACATTCGCGGAGAACCGTTCTCAGGACCGGGGGTGCACCCGCGTTTTTTTGTTCTACCTCGCGCTACCTCGAAAATTAAAATCCAATTATTTCGACGCCTCTGCTCGACCCGGGTCGGCCGATTCAAATGAATTTTTTGTTCATGCTTCTCCCCAATTCGCTCTTTCAACGCGCGTTAAACCGGTTCGTTCGACGCAACAACCATTGCTAAGTTGCATCCAGTTCACGATTCACCCTTGATCGATTCGGGACTACGATTTCGGATCAAGCTGACAGCTGCTAAGAGAAACCAGAACCGAAAGAAAGGAAGGAGATGATGGGAAAGTGGCCAGAAGAAAGAAAATCCGAAAAAAATCGAGTTGCTTTCCAACGAATGTAAATTATTATGATGTATTATCATTATCTCAATGTATATGAAAACTTATCGATGTGACAAACTTACATCAATTATGCTCGAAAGCTAAAACTAATATATATATATATATAT
>NW_017259257.1:219144-249015 GCF_001594045.1 Atta colombica | reverse complement strand
AAATTAAATTTTTTATTAAAAAAATAGAAAATGAAAAAAGATTAAAATCATAGAAATTTAATTTCTCACTTTCGATTGCTACAAGGTCGACAAGTTTCTAATTATTTTAATAAATATAACAAAGAAAATTAATAAAATGCAGGAGCACGAAGCGAACGATAATTACAAAGTGTATGATTTAATAGTCGAGCACGACGCGATAGAAAACGATCAAATAATGAATACGTTCCTCTCGCTTCTCTTGCCAGTGATAGCAAAAAAAAAAACAAAAAACCACACATTATCTATTTGCTAGCGTAGATATTTCTCGCTCCGGCATGCAAATCTCGAAGAGTCTTTCTCACGTTGCGTCCCTTAGAGAAGCGCGAGCCTTTTTTTCTTCCTCATGCCCGGAAGGTTCCCGTGTACTATTTAAATAACGGTTCTCGCGCGCGTGTCATTGTTTCTCTCTCAGTGAGTAACCCTTCTGGTTACCGAGGAAAGGCAGAGGGAGGTGGAGTGAGGTTGTTCTGTTTCAAGTCGAGGAAGAAAACTGAAAGAACGAAAGGCGGGAGGGAAGGGAAGGGGGTCAAGTTCCGTGTCGGATAGCCGTTACGGTGTCGTTACGGCAAAGACAGAATTACGACGTCTCAAGACGAGGGATGCCCTCCTCTCCTTCATTTCACCCCCCTTTCATTCGGTCCCAAGCGGATCGTCACGGAGTTTCTTAGCTTTTCAGTAATTTTCTATGATTTTCAGATCGCATGATCAACAACAATAACGCGCGCGCATCCGCGGCCTCTTCGAAATCGGCCTAATCGAATGCGTTCGATTGCTCGCGAAAGTCGGTGAATCTGTGGAAGAACGATGGGTGATAATGGCGATGGAGATTTATTTCAGAAATCTAATTTTCTCGAAGAAGAGGAAAACGTTTCTTACGAAAACATCGTCTAAAAGTAACAACTTCGGGAACAACTTCAAGATACTATTTCGTGTATTCTTAATAAAATATAAAGTCAGAAAAACAGTGACGCGTAAAAATGAAATACAGCTATAATAAAGTAATTAATAAAAAAGTATCAGTAAAATAACAAAATGATACTGACGGTAGTGTTCACGAAAGACTCGAAATGTTCACATTTGAAATAATGATACGCAGCCCCTAATAACTATCCATTCCGTTTCCGCGAGTAATCGAAACCGTGTGGGTACATTCCGCGAGCGAGCAGCATCAAAGCACAGCTACCATTCGCAAATAACATGTCAAAATTGCATGATTAGTACAAAGAGTCGTTTACAGACAGAGAAAGGTGGAAGACGCATGCATACGTCGCGACGGGCCTCCAACGTGCACACGGTTCTTTCCTCTCTTACTTTCCTTCCCCAGTCCCTCGGTCTTTCGTATGCGGCTTCGCCATGACCTACCCCAAACAAACCACGAGAAAAAGAGGGAAGAGAAGCGGCAACGACGGTGAGTCCGCGGGGGCGGCGAGAGGCGCGGGAGGGGAGGGGGGAGGAGAACGCGCAGCGGAGAGAGAAAAAGAAAGAAAGAAAGAAAGAGGGAGGGACGACGAGAGGACAGAGAGGGATGGAGAAAGGAAAGAGAGGATGGAAGAGAGCTGCATTCGCGCCCACACACGGCTGAGAGGTTGCAACACGCGGATGGCGAGGAGTAGAGAGCTCCCCTCGTGGCGAGAAAAGGAAGAGTGCGCGCGGAACGAGGAGGGGTACGCGGAACGGAGTTTATTCTTCGTGCTTTTTTTTATCGTTCGTTGACTCCGCGCTCCTCTGCAGCCGCGACGAGAGCGCAGCGCGCTGCTCCACGATAAGATTGCACTCACAAGGGCGGCCGGGAGAAAGAGATAGAGAAAACCTTGTTCCACGACAGAGAGCGAAATCCGCCCGCGCACGCCACTTATATTACGTTTCAGCGCGCATATCGCGGAAATATCCCGTCGCGGTAGGTTTGCCTAAAGTTCACGGAATATCGGAACGGCACGGACAGATTTTCGTTCGATTATTACCCGACTTTCGTGAGAATTTGCGATATTATTCGGAGTAAAACGACGGAGAGACACGTGTTGCACGATTATCGCGCTCAGGACAGAAATATACGAACTATTCTAGAAGCGCGAACTCCTTTTTAATGATGTATGTATATATCAACAACAGCCATGATATTTCCGTAATGATTACATACATTACATGGCAAAGAAGACAAGAAAACAGAAGGGTGCAGAGCACGTGAAAACATCAGTTCTCCAATAATAGAGCGGGCGAAACTTTTCCGGTGGCCCACGCGAATATTTGTTGCGGGCAATTATGTCAATTAGTGGCACGTATTCGCGCGACGAACCGGCGAATTCGTTATTGAGCGGAGCATGCGAGCCCGCGCGAAACTCGCCGCGAGCGAGTAAAGGCGACGACGAAACACATACACTTTGCCGAGGTGACTGACCTCAAAGTTTCCCATAATGCATGCGCGATTATAGGGCAACGTAGGGACTGCACTGTTTTCGGCCTTGATGCACGGAGCAATATTACTCAATATACGTCACGAGCGTATGTCGCTCATCTATAAATTCATCAACATTAATAATGCGACGCGGCGTGGCAAGGGGAATACGCGATTCGGAAATAAATCGACCGTGTTCGATCCTCGATCTAATTTTAAATTTCATAACATTCCTTATAGAGAATATACCTATAGAGAAAAAATATTCTGTATCGCGATAAATTGTATGCGCGACTAAAGGATCTCTTATCGTGTCTGCAGAGCGATATTATTCGGTTAAAGCTTAGCAACGGTATTTCGAACCCGTCGAACTGAAAGGATCAAGATCGCTGACGTCAACGTGAGATAATGATGATGCCGCCGAGATAAAAAAAATCATCCATGACAGAGAGAAGAGAAAGGAGGGGACGAAAAGAGATATGGCTAGCCAACAGAAAAAGCAGGGCACAAACGCAATGGTAGCGAGAGTTGCCATTTCGTGGCTCTCTCGCAGTCGAGAAATCTCAGGGTCCGTCACGTAGGAGAGAAAGAGAGAGAGAGACCGCGCGCGTATCCGAGAGACCTCTCTTCTCCTCTCCTCTCCTCTCTTTCTCGCTGGGGCCGCCGCGAGCGGCAAAAGATCGTTGCCCTTCTAAATATAAGTTTGCAAAATCGAACAGAGCAAAACTGCGGAGTTTTGCCGCGGTCTGCGCCGCTCCGTGTGTATATTGCCGCTGGATCAGCCCCTTTCTTCTTCTTCTTCTTTTTCTTCTTCTTCTTCTTCTTCTTCTTCTTCTTCTTCTTCTTCTTCTTCTTCTTCTTCTTCATCAACCTCCTCTTCTTCATTCTGTTCTTCTTCTTCTTTTGCCTCCTCTTCTTCTTCGTCCATCTTCTTCCTTGTTGAGCCCTCTCTTTATCTTCTTCTCCTCCCCCTCTCGCCTCCCGCCATGAGCCATGTCGCTTAGTCCTCCGCCACCACCGCATCTTCCTGGACGTTCTCCTCGTCCACCTCCACCACCTACTTCGATCTCCCTCTCGTCTGCTCTCTTTCTTTACGTCGCGGCCCCCCTCGTGGATCCATGGCGTCAGATCCCCACTGTTGTTCCATGACCTCGGAGGTCCACGAATCCGCTCCTTCGCCCGTTTCGACTTTCGGGCGAAATTCGCGCGCTCGTACGAAAGCGTAGTCGTAGGTCAGGATCTGGCTGCAAGAGCGCGCGAAGAAAAGAGAAAAAGAACGAAAAGATGAAAGGAGAGAGAGACAACACGCGCGAGAGGAAGTGAGAAGAAAATAATTCTCCGAGTTCCCTCCGCGTTAGCGATAGCGAGACAGATATATCTGTGCATTTTGCGTGCACTCGAAGCTGATCGTCGAAATGCAGCGCGGATAAAACGACCGCGGTTTTCGAGATTTACTTCACACGTGAGCGTGAGCTAAGTATTACTAGATAAATATCTCTCTGAAAGAGTTTTCGTGAAGTAATTCGTGATAAAACTGTATTATGAAAAAATGATCCTCGATCCAACAAAACAATTGCGAAATTATTATAATTATCATTGATACGTTATTGATTCAGGTGAAACTAAATTAACAGGAATTAATTTAATTTTGAGAAAGAATTTTTGAAATACTTAACTTAAATAAACTCCAAAAATAAACTTTTTTAAACTGGTATAATTTTTTAAACTTTTAAATATAAAGGAAACAGAATATACAAGAATATAATAAAAATTAATTATTAATATATGTAAATTATCCGATATCTTGAAAAGATTGCCATTCACTCAAACAGGTTGACTGCCGAAACATAGACACTGACTCGGACATAGTCGTAGGTCAGGATCTGGTAAAGAATGCGAGGGAGAGGAGTACGAAAGAGAGAAAAAGATGGGCGCGTGGGAAGAGGAAAGGAAAGCGAATGAACGAGCGATCTCTGTAAACAGGGAGGCGCGGGGGAAGAAAAAGGCGCGCACGCAGGAGCGGAGATAAAAAAGCGCGAGCAAGCCGGAGGAAAAAATAGCCGATTCGGAATCTGTGTCAGCGAGGCCGTTCAACGATGGCGATGACGACGCCGACACAACAGTGCACCAATGTCACTCGCGCGTTGCAAATCGGAGAAAAAATAAAGAAAAACCCGCTAAAGATACGAAGGAAAGGTCGACGTTTCTTTATCCTTCGAGATTAAAAATGGAGGTCAGATGATTAGAAAGAAGGGGATTGATTCACGGCCGCAAAATTAACTCGGTCAGTTAAAAAAAAATTGCGATTTCTGCGAAAGAAAGGGTGCCTTTGTCGAAAGTCCCTGAAAGGTATCTTAAAGATATCAACGCAAGCAACTCATATATTGAGATACATTTTTACGATGCAGACGGAAAATCGAGTAGCTGCAATAATTGCTAATTGAAAAAGGCGCGCCGGTATGCTGCAAACGGATTAAGACATACTTCTCTCTCCACGTGAATTTTATCACTGTGCATTTTTGCACTCGAGTAACTATAACGTCGCGCGCGAGCAAACGGAAAAGCAACGACCGTTTGGAGCCTGCATGTTGCAGCAGCCAGCGCGTTCCCGGCATCATCATCATCGTCATCTCGTGCATGCGTGGGTGAATAGCCTGGCTGTTCCCAAGTACGAGAGAGAAGAGGAAGAGAGTGAGAAGGACGAAAGGTAGACGGCAATAGATGTAGCGAGAGAGAAGGAGAGGGAAGTCGGCGAAGAGACAGCGACATGTGCAAAGTGAACGCGAGACGAGGATGAAAGAAACTACGAAGAAACTATGAAAGACAGAGAGAAAAGGAGAAAGATGGTCACTGTCGGATAGATATTCCGACTCTCTCCATGCTTTCTTTCTCTCTCGTTTTAATCGTGTCCTTGTCCCGCTGATGGACGCAGGAGGAAGGTCCGCTCGCGGCGAGTCCACGGGTCTGACCGTATCTTCCATGGGCCTTTATCCCCACTAGAATTTATCTCGTCGCGTTACTATGTGCCTACTTCCCCACTAGAACACAGTCCCAAATTTAGAGGAAGACCATTGGTCGATCGCATACTATACTTCCAGATTAGAAACTCCCTCTGTGCCAACCATTATTTTTGGCGGTCCGAACTAGGCGTTCTACTGTCGCCTCCTGAAACGAATAGAATGTTCTTCGTTTATGTAATCATGAGACGTTTCAAATTCATATGGATTAACGCAGATTATTATAATCGTACAATGATATTACTTTCGAATTCTTTCACTGTCTTCAAAATTCTTATAAAAGCCTTTTGCTTGACTTTCAAACAATTTCGAACACGATCCTTAATTCAACTTGGCGTCATCGTTGTAGATTTATGCAACCCTAGCCGTCCCTGAAACCCCCTGTAGATAGAGCGTGCATTGCCGGCAATAGCAGCAGGCGTTACCCCACTCTTATACTCTCCTGGATCCGCTCTGGTGGCTTCTCGAGGCGAGTACTCTACCTTCGGACCTTCGCGCCAGTGCTCCCCACCGTTCTATGTATAGCCAATCCGCAGCGAGGACGCCGGCATGAAGCCTACGCGGCGACGGCCAAACCGATTCTCGCCGGCGCCCCAGCATTTTATACGGAAAAGACTCTTTAACGAAGCACAAGGTGCGCACGCACGATCAACTTTACGCGACACCACGCGCGCACCGCGTTACACACACATACGGGGAGGCGAGAGTGCGACGAAGACGACGACGCCGACGTCGACGACGACGACGACGACGACGACGACGACGACGACGACGACGACGACGACGACGACGACGACGACGACGACGACGACGACCACGACGACGGCGACGACGACGACGGCGACGGCGACGACGACTACGACGACTACGACGATGATGATGATGATGATGACAACGACGACGACGACCATCACTACCATGAAGACCATGACAGTATCGACCACGAGGACCAGTGACGTTTCCCATTTCATCATCTCCCTTTCCTCTCCCACGCACTGTTAGTCCAGTAAAAGAATCGGGGATCAATTTGAACAATAAAAAAGGAGCAACGAGTGATAGATTATTGGGACCAAGAAACTGCAGGCATTTATTAGTGAGACCGAGACAATAGAAGACAATAGAGTCTTGAAAGAAAAGATCGAAAGAAGAGAGACTGCCATAACTCGTTGTTATAAGGAAACTTTCATGAAGAAATCGCGTCCATCTTCGCGGGCCAATGTAAGAGACTTTCAAGGGGATCGTAAGAGAACCTCAAAGATCGAACTGTCGATCTGTCTCGTCTCGAGTTGAGTAGCAGTAACGTTTGAAAAAGAAGACTATCGCCAACGTGCGCGCGGTTGACAGCTGACAGTGTGCTGGATAGATCCTCTCGTCGTCTCGTCCTCCATTCCTCACTTTCTCGTTTCTGCGTATTTCATTTCCGTCAATTCTCCAAATGTTCTTCTTCCTCGTTCTTTCCCCATTTTCTCAAATCTCTCCCCCTATCTTCATATAGTCTTCTTCTTCTTCTTCTTTTTCTTCTTCTTCTTCTTCGTCATCCTCCTCCACCGGACCTGCCGCCCCCACCAGAACGACCAGCCGCGCCGCGAAGTGCCGAACGATGAACTCGGGCAACAGTGTGCCATATTTTGTGATCTTTTTACCTAGCTCCTACCGCGATTTAACTGTGATCCACCTACTGTAGAGACTCGCTCACGAGAGGTAAGAGGTAACATGGAAAACTATGAATATATAGTCAATCGAAGTCAATAGGGATGTAAGTCAAGTTACTCGCTCACCTTCCTGAATAAAAAGTGATGGAGAAGATAAACAAATAAACTAGTACTTGACTGGTATCCCTCCATTGACTGCGTGTAAAACTTGGTATCATCACGCGGAGGAAAAGGGGGAGCAACTGGACCGTAAGCGAATGTCCTGGCATCTCGTTTCATTTCCGGATTTGCTTCCATTGTAAAACTAACATGGCTAACTTGCCGATAGTTCCGGTACCGCAAACGGAACCGGCCAGGACGACAATGACGTCTTCGCTGTCCACGCGTTTCCTTCACACGTCATTCACATTCACGAAACTGGCCGCTTGGCGCTTAACCTTAAGACCGACCCCACGTCAAACACGTCCTTCCTCAGGATCGCGTACCGCGGTCACACATTCCGGAACGAGGACGACGCGCTCCTTCGAGCGCGAACGACACTGCCCACTAGATGACGCGATGCTGAGAAACTCGAGAAGAAAGATCTCCGTGTTTACTGTTTCGCGAAAGCCTTACACCACGCACTCTGTGAAACTTGCATTTTTCCCGCGTCTCTGTTACTCTCGAACAAAGTTCGATCTGCCGACACTCCGTTCGATTCTGCTTGCGAGCATTTTTCTTAAATTCATTAACGAAATTATCTCAAATTACGCGAATAAATCTATAAAAGCTCCGCAAACTTAAAATCAGTCGATCCAGTATATTTTGATTCATGCATATTCTATACTTAGCGCCCAATGATTCTGTTTTTCATCATATGATTTGCGTGATATGATAAATAAACTCACGTAATGAGATAAAAAAATTCATAATCAGACAGTCACATTTAGCGCTAAATATGGACCACGAATACAGATATCTAAATCACGATCGACGTTGACCGTGTCTCTTTTTCGGAGTATACTGATTGAGCGGGGAGGTCCGAGGCGCGTCTCGACCTACTCCAATGTCGAGACGGACTGATCGACCTCCCGTGACGCTCCGTCACTTGCTAGTCGGCAAGAAACTAGTCCCGGATGGTTTCATATGCACGGGCTTGGCTGCATAAATTCCGCGTAATACTATGCATCGGTATTTTTCGCGATTCTCAAGCCGGTACAACAAGCAGCATAGGCGACGAGATCGTTCGCGTGTAGAAGGAAATGAGAGTCGAGAGTGAGAGGCGAGAAGAGTTTGTGGGAGAAAAAGAGAGTGAGAGAGAAAAAGAATCAAAGAGAGAGAAAGAAAGATAAAATTGAAGGTAGAAATTGCTCGTGTGCTAATAAACTCTTCGAGAACATTTATTATAAAATAAAAAGGAAATATAACACTCTTTTTTCTAAAACTGAACGAATAAAAGTAAAGTTCTAGAACTTTAATTAAAATAATAAAAGAGCGAGGACTGTTCGGGGCGAAGAAAAGACATGAACAAGAGAAGATACCACGTGCGGATCGCGCGTATGTACGAAGAAAAATTATTTCGCTGGCAAAAAGCCAACCCCTTCCCGCGAGTTTCTCGTGGGAATTTCGCCGAGGTTCGACGAGGGGAGACATTTGAATTACCTATGAGCTGCGAAAAAACTCGCGATGCGGGATAAGCTTCGTTTTGTTCGGACGACATAACGAGCTCCGAACACTCTCTCACAGAGTAGAGGAAAAATTATCGGCCCGCGATAGCCAGTCATCTTGTTACATCGTCGCGGTTGATCAACGGCGGGCAACAATCGGAGCTTGTGCTCGATGCTGCTTAATGTTTCGTTTGGCATGACTCGAGTGGGTTATTTATCTGAACAAGCGATCTATTAAGCATACCGAGGCTATATTGTAACGCGCTTTCCTCTTTTTCGGTGCGAGCATTCGCTTTTCCGAGTTCATTGACACTGTCGCTGTCTTTGCGAAGCGCGGGTGAAACCGAAGAAAAGATAGAAAAGACGAAAGGCGGGAGAGACGAGGAGGACGGGATTTAATGAGAAGAAAAGACGCGATGTGTACGTCGTGGAGAAAGGGAGGACGGAATGAGAAGATGGCGGGGAAAGAAGCAGCGAGAGAGAAAGAACTCGAGGATGTGGCAACGGCGCGAATGCAGAATGCACGCTGACATAAAACATACATATATGCAAGATGCAGCGGCCAGCATCCTGCGTTCTCTCTCTGCCAGGCGCGCCACTTGCGGACGACTCGACCGTGAGCCACGATGTGCAGCACGGCACTCTCGGGGCCTTCGGATTCCACGCGATTTGACTCGGTGTTACTTTTGACTATTCTCTTACGTCCTGGGAACGTTGATCCCGCTTGCACGAGACCTTCGCAAGAACGCGTTGTTACGCGACCTTCGCCACATGGCGTCACGATATTTCGTACTTCGACTGCACTCCAAAATCGTGTCAATGTTTAATCGCTATTCTCATTCATACTTTTACGATCTATCGAAAACCAATTAAATAATGCATATTACGACAGACATTATATAGAATACACGAAAAAAAAAAAAATCACATATTTTTGCTTGAAATCATAAATAATTATAAATAAAATTTTTAAAAATAACAACGCTATTTTTACGTATTAACAATTTTTCATTCATTTTTAAAAGTCAGATGCTTTTTATACTCAGACGCGTTTGAAACTTTTTGCGTGTACTTTGCAACACTTACACGTCTTGCATAACTTGGCCAAAAAAAAACCGATTATCGCAGTTCTAATCGCGTTGATCTTTCGAGCATTCATCTGCGCATCGAAAACGAGGAGTGAAGAAAGAGATCGAGCGCATCGTGCGGCTGGTGAACCTGACCTCCGACAACGTAGCGGCGTCGGAGGCGTTCGGCATTCTCCCGAAGTCTCGCCGAGTCTCCGTCTCGTTCTGATTCATCTCTCTTTCTCTTCCCCGAGTCACGCTTCGGCGTCATTAAAATAAATTAGAGATTATCAAAGACAGTTCGCCGGCTTTCTTTCATCAGCGACTAGCAGCGGAGCAAAATCAGTGACCGCAAGATTCTCTTAGAAAAAAAAAATATCGTAAAAACGGTGAAATATTAATAACGCATAGTTTTCCTATGAAATCAAGCTTTACTTCGCTGTTAAAACCATCAAAGATATCAAACTCGTCGAGTTTATTCTTAAAAAAAATTCTTCGTTCGCGGATGATACGACGATAAGATAGCTAGAACTCGACCGTTGGTCGCGCGCAATTTCTCACCGGCGGCGCGTCAGGGTCGTCTCCATTGCAGTGTCGAGGATTCAGCAATCGGTCGCGTACTCGGTCAAGGTTGCACGGATATCGAGACGTTAATGCTGCGTCGCCCGATCGACCGACTCGCAAACGCAAACGTGGCTGGCATGCCAACAGTAGCGGCAAGTGTCGTTTCGCGCGAACGATATTTTCGATATTTGCATTCTCGCGTAAAAGTCCACGAAAGCGCCAATTTATTACACCGCTATATGTCGCGGCTTGACGTTAATTAAGATAATTTTCGTTCCGCGACGTCGTCATTTAACTCATCGATCGATTTTGCAGCTCGACCTTTCCTGCGCCTCGTAGGCGTTATACACCCTTTTCTTTTTACGATAATCGCTACAATATTCTACGACTTATCGGGTGGCGACTTATCGGCCCCGAGCTCCAGCTGTCGCCGGTAGCTCTCTCTCTGAAAGCCCCGTTTCTCGTGACTAGCGTGCTGACTTCGTGCATGCTGCTCGGGAGTAGGCGCGCAGGAAATGAAAACAAAGAGTCAGAAGGAGAGCGAGGAAGAATGATTTTCCACAGACTGTACCGGTGGTACTGACCACCGACAAGTCTGCTCATATTGTCTTACCTTGCCGGCTTGCCGCAGCCGCGACCGCGATCGGCCGCGTCCGCCCGCCCGCTCCGTCGCATCGCGTCGCGTCACGTCACGCTGACTGTTAGCATACGTTTGATATGATAAAAAAAAAAAATAACGTGACGCGAGAGCGCAAGGTTACTGCCACAAGCGGGGCCGTATGACGCCAGCGGCTGCGAGGACCCCACCAGGCTTCCGCAGCCTCTGTCGAGAATAGAGATGAAAATGACTATAACAAATAAAACTAGACACTTTCAATTAAAAACTCAGTAAAAAGATACTTTTCGACCCTGAAAGTTTTTTTATCTGGATATATTTTTTTTTGGAGTATTTGACAATTTTTGATAGTATATTGTTGTTCCAGAATTCAGTTTTTGCATTCATTCAAAAGATTTTTGTGTAAAAATAGCTATAAATATCAAAATGTAATACAATAACCAAGTGCCATACTATCGTTCATAATTGTTTAAACGATATTTTATACTCCGATTTTAAAAGCTAAGTAAATATTATTATTGCATACTATTATTAAATTGACGCTG
The DNA here is from genome assembly GCF_001594045.1 of Atta colombica. NCBI lineage: Eukaryota > Metazoa > Arthropoda > Insecta > Hymenoptera > Formicidae > Atta > Atta colombica. Next base: position 237,474 of record NW_017259257.1, on the reverse strand, counting down.
TTTTCGTTGTATATTATAGATTGCAATTGAACGCATTCTAAATTTAAATTAGAGAGACAACATTCATCGAACTATTCTTCAACTTATTCTTGAATCGATATTATATTAGGACGTTACCTCAAAAATTTAGAATACTTACAATCACAATCAATATACAACAAAACTGTGTCAATTATGCTAATAAAGTATTATGTGTTAAACACAGTATAGGTCACTTTATTAGCTTTCAGAGTCGGAATAAAAAATAAAATATCTATAGTTTGAATAATTATAAGCAATAATATTAATATATCAAACAGTATGAATTCTATATTTTCGTAAAAAAAAAAAATGGATTTTTATCATAAGAAATTAATTTATCTGATGCTTTTTCCAAATTAAAAAAATCTATTTTTTTCATTTCTATACTTGAGAGCATCTTTGAGCGTGAAAAAAGGATTTTGTCGCTGAGCATTTTGCGACGACGGAGACGGCGTGCAGCACTGTGAGAAAAGGAAAAAAAAAAACGACAAAGCGAAACGGAATATTACGGAATTGCATTACCGTATGAATGCGAAAAAGCCGCTACCGGTGCGCCGCTACTACGACGCGGCTTCGATCACCACGAATAATAAAAACGGAGCGACTCGCCGCGCCGTGCCGCGCATACCGATCTGTAACGCGTCGCGTCGCGCGTCAGCTGAACGTCGGCTTAATTAATATCGAAGTCCATTTATCGCGGCTCGTTTGCTAGCATGCAGCCCAAGCGTCACTTGCAATTCTCGCTGTTCTGTGCGCGCGGAACGCAGCACGATCCCAAGACAGCGAGAGCAAGGGACTGGGACCGTGTAAGGGGTCCGCGGAGAGGAGGACGGAAAACCGGCGCGTAATCTGACACGGTCTTGCACGGATGCAGCCGGTTCTTAAATCCGGTATTATTCGCCCTTTTTCTTACCGTACCGAAAGTGCGACGAGTAAACGACAACTCGCGCGAATAGCCGCGCGAACATTGCGCGCCGTTACGCATCTGGATCAGACCCCGCGACACTTATCAGCGTGACCTCCTCTCCTCTCCTCCTCTTCCGAAAGCAAAAAAACTTAATTCTAAAACGAATATTTAATGTTCGCTGCAATCCCGCATAGTTGGAAACTTTGTGTTAAATATATTTCACTTGTCCCAAACGGTCCACTCGAATTTCTGAGTTAATTTTATGCAAAATAAATATGTTAGAGAGAAAGTAACACAAATATTATGGAAAAAATTAACATAAAAAATGTAACATGCAATTTGTATGCAAACTGTGAAAGAATATTTTTCAGTAAAATTGACATTTATGATATGTTAAAACACGTTATTTTATTCAATTATCTTAGTATTTACGTTTTAAACTACATTATTTTTATTTTATTTGCCTATTTACTCGTAAATTGTGTTATTTTGACACCAAAAAATGTTGAATATTCAAATAACATCATCACATCGCATTAAATTAATACTCAGATATGTTAAAAATTCAACACGAAATTTTTCAACAGGGACTTAAGTCTGGACTGATTTTAACACACCTACAATATGTTTTTTTCTGTAACTCTTATTTTCATTACATCTGTGCGCTATATCTGAATCGCCTACTCAACTCGTCGTTATTAATATATACGTGAAATGAAAAAACGGTTTATTAAAGATTTCTTTACGCAAGCAGAAAATAATTTCATCGACGCAAATCGGAATATCGCGGCGCGCTATCGGTATAGCGGGTATGACGTACGCGCAATCGTGATGTAACTCGTTGCATTCGACTTGCGGACAGTTGGGCGAAGCCGAAACAATTGCGGCATAAGAATGCAACCGCATCCTACAATACGTACACGGCCGAGAGAGCGTCCTCGTTCGTAATTCCGCAGAATGCGGAAATATTGAACGCTGTTGGAAATCAGGCGTGCGGAGCGAACGCGCGTGTAAGCTCTCACAATCCTCGCGTGTGCTACGTCGTCGTCGGACGTTCGTTATCGACGACGTTCTCACGATGACACGAAAGGAAAGAGGGGACGAATAGTAGAACAAAGATGAGAAATGGAGAAATAGAGAGAGGCTGCAGAATGTGAGGATCGTCGCGAAAAGAAGCTCGATCCCGATAGCGAGTGTGCTATCTCACGCGATCGTGGGCGAATCGATAACGTGGACTTTCGCGAATCGGGAGAGAAGCGATAAAGATCACGTAAATAATGAACAATGATTCGGTCATTATGTTTCGCAATTGCTCTTCCGCTTCTTCCGCAGCGTCGCGGTAACCGACGGCGAACGGCGCGAATTCGTGTCGCATCGCCGACAGCATCGACCGTTGTCCGGCCACGAATCGATATACAGCGATTAAAACTAAAATATCCCAGCACGAAGAAAATGTTAAATTACTCTGAGTCGGCCAGGGCGGCGCGGCGAGGCGTAACGCCATCGTCCTAAAAATGAGGATCCATAAATAATGGAAGAATTTGCGCGTGGATTCCCTAATCAGCATACCACCCATCGAGATACCCGGTATATTTGTATGCAAACGTTTGTAAGTGCATGAGGGCCCGGCAACGAGGGCGGCGGGGGTAAAGGGAGGGACGATGGAGCGCGGCGAGTCCGCGATCACGAGCGTCGGTTGTACGCGAGGAGGTGTATACATATTTATACGCGTGTGTGAAGCACGAGCGTGTGCACATTGCGTACGCATGCGCGGACCGACCGTGTGCATGCGTGCATGCGTGCGTGAATGCGTGCACGTACGATGACTCAGAAAGTTGACAAGTCTACGCGACGACCGAGACGAGATCGAAATAAGAGAGCGAAATCAAGTCGGGCTTTTCAATTTAATATTCAAGTCAAACGAACTTTTCCGATGAGTTTAAAGTCGATTTTTCTTTCACAGAAATATTCAGAATAAAATTCAATTTATGAGAATAAAAAATTATTACTACATCTTTTTCTTATTCAAATATTCTCTCTCTAATTGTCGAATAGTCTAAATAATCTATTTCGCAAATAGATCATGCGTAAATGTGCGACGGATGGTCTATGCGCAGAATATGTAAATCCGCCTTATAAGTAATCTCCGTAGATAAACGATAAAACGCAACCGCAGCTTTCCATTATACGAGTAATCAGATTGCGCATAAAGTTTAAGTGTCTCACGTGTAGACTATCCGTAGACGTGGTCGGTGGTGCAGATTCTTTCCCTCTGTCATCGCCTTGTGATTTTCTCTGATCGTTACTGGCGGAGATCAATGGCGTTCGAGAAAGTATAAACCATAGTTATTACCTTGCGGAACGAATCGGTCACAGAATCCCTGAGTGACATGCATGCGCGATTGCGTCACGCGAATTAATTAATTAATTTTCGATTGCAGTGACAAATGCAGCGTAGTTAATCGTTAGCGCAGTTGTTAATGAAACAGAAAAAATCCCCTAATTTTTCCCTATTTTCTCATTCATTTTTAGTCGGAGAAAATTTGTCTGACTAAAAAGCCAAAAATCAAATACAATAAAAACAAAAATGTAAATATAAAAATATAAAAATTTGTTATTAATTAAAATAAAAAATTAATGGAAAATGACAAAATAAAATACTTTTATAGTACTTTATAAAACATTTTTTTAATGAACAATTTTAATTTTGCTTTTAAAAGAGCATTTATATCTTTTCATCTGTTTCTTCGATCTTGAATTCTGCCAGACATAAATAATTTTTAATTTTTTCATTTTTAATTCCTTCATCTCATCAAATAATACTTTTTCTCAAATTTTTCTTTATCCATTATTAAAATTTTTCTGCTGTTGTTAATGAAACAGAAAAAATTCTCTGACTTTTCTCGATTTTCTCTCACCATTAGCAACTCTGTTTTATTCTTACGACATAATTTTGTTACGTTTGTGCCGCAATACTTTAGCGAAAGCCAGATCGAAATCCTACCGACCGGATCGCAAGCGGGTTACATCATCGCCGATAGCGAATGCATGAAACTCGCGGGTGTGAGTGCAAAATTCGACCGGGAATTGCGAGATTTATTTTTTCCGGAGCTTCGGGAGACCGGAGGCTGGAGAACTATGATAAACAAATGAGACTTGGCAACACGGCTGTCGACGACTGCAGCAGCCAAGGCCTGCCAGACTTTTATTTTCTCTCTCTCTCTCTCTCTCTCTCTCTCTCTCTCTCTCTCTCTTCTCGTCTTCTTTCCCCACTTCTTTCTTTCTCTCGCTCAGCCTTTCTACTTTGCCCCGCGCGTCCCTGTTCGCGCCTTCTTGTTCAATGCCTCCCACCCCACTACGGCAGGAGGCAACGCGAAGGCGGCGATGTGGTGGAGGCGGCGGCGGTGGAGGAAGAAGAGGCTCACACAGAGACTCTTATTTGCTTCTTTCGTTATTCCCCTTATTTTCCTCCCCTCTCCTACCTGCCTTCTTTCGCCGTTCTCTTTCTTCTTCAGCTATATTACTTCCCTTCTTCTCCCACTTCTTTCTCTTTTTCTCTCACGCTTCTCATATGCATCCCCTCGCTCGATTTGCAACTCTGCTTTCAGCCCCTCGAACAGCAGTTTATTTTTATTGCGATGTTCTGCCCCTCCCCCACCTATCCCTCATCCGCTCCTTTCCCCGCATCTCCGACATCGACCGACGCTCGTGCTCGAGTTCTTTTTATTCACGTTGCTGCCGCGCATTCTTTCCTCTTTTCTTTTTTTTCTTTCTTTCCTTCTTTCTTTCTTTCTTTCCGCGCTGCTTGCGTTGCCCATGGTCAGTAATTTCGCGAAGGGGTGGCGACGAGAATGCGCGCCTCGGCCTTCGCGCGGTGGCGTCTTCTTTTTGCCGCCGCCTTCCTCCACCCTCCGCTTCGTTTCTTTTTTTTCCCCGTCCCGCGCCGTTCTTATTTCTCATACACGCACGCTGCGGTCGCGCGATAGGGAAAAGTATTGACTGCGAATAACGTGCGGCCAAGCGCTCTCATTGTCGCGATATATACCGGGGTATTTACGGAGTTAATGGCCCGCTCTTTATCCGTGCGACGATCGCACGATCGGACGGCGATACCACGGCGATACCGCGATACACATTAACGCGCGATCGAACAAACACACTGTAAACCGCTCTTTAATTTAAAACGCGAGCGCAGCCCGGCCGCGGCCGCGCGTTATTTCGATATACGTGATAATATCCGTGCAGTATACCATCCGACGTTGTTCGCATGATATCTCGATAAATCCCGTCCGCGGTCGCACGCGAAAAGGAGTATCAATAATTCAATTATTTAACATGCCTAATAGTCATGAGACATTAGCGGCTTAATCCAAGATATTAGCAACGCAAAATAATTCTCGATTGGCGAGTTCGTTCGGATCGACTTGTCCAGACCGAAGTTACCGCTTAACCAGTCTTATTACTGACAGTGAATTAATGGGCTTAATTGATATATCTCGATTCATGCTTGATCCTTCTCTTTTAAGCGTATTTACATATGAAAAGCGATAGAAATTCAAAAAAGACCGAATGAAATCACGGCTTATTTTTATGATGTTTTAATAACACATTCAAAACACCGTCAACTTGAACAAACTTCCAATACGATATCTCGATTGTCTTGTATTACTCGATATCTCCCGATACACTTTCTCTACATAGTTATTCTACTATACACTACGCCACATGCTGCGCAGCTAACTTATGGTCGTTGCACTTCTCTCTCTCTCTCTCTCTCTCTCTCTCTCTCTCTCTCTCTCTCTCTCTCTCTGCGTTTCGCGCGCGCGCGCGCGCGCATGTGTGTGTGTGTATGTGTGTGTGTGTGTTTTTCGTGTACTGTTTTTCTCCATCGCAGTGCCATTTAATAACTTTATCATTATATTATATTTACGTTGTTGATCATTAATATTCTGATTAGAAAATAGCTACTACTTTCGCATACACACAAACGAATAAAAAAATATAGATATGTTAAATATAGATATGTTAAAAAATGCGTGATTCAAAATTTATACGCAGATCTATAATATTTTTTAATATTTATCAAGAAATAAAATATTGAAAGATAATGACGAAGTAAACTTGAATAATGCAGTGCAAACTGAAATTTTGAAACAGAACCGAAATATGAATTGGAAATAAATATAATATAACGAAAGAATATTTTCACAAAATGTCCAAACATATGTTAGCAAGATATATTTAAAGTATAACACGCTCGTCTCATGATATTCCGATTTTTTTTAATATTCACGTAGATAGTCGGCTTTTATCAAATTTTTTTTATCCGTTACGTTAAGTCGACCTTCATCCAGCAGAGAACGGAGATCTCGCCGATGTGGATAATCCGATTGAAAGTTTCGGCTCAGGAACAACTTTCGGGACTTTTGCAATCCCTCTCGCGTCCATCTCTCGAAAGAAGAGAAAAAAAAAGATCAGAGAACCGGAGAAAAAGACACGGCCATGTCACGTGTTCTCTTCTTCCGGCCCCATTGAGAATTCTCACGAACATGCACACGCGCGAACGTGTGGTGAGCGTCTTATCGCGACGCGTCACTGATAAAGCAGCCATGATGGATAGGCGAAGAGTCTCCATCGCAGACTCCGCCCTGTTTTTTTCTCTCTCCTTCTCTAGGCGGACGCGCTTTTAGCACGCACTTTTCTACGCCGTTAACCTTCGCGACTCCACGCCCAAAATAAATCGTCGAAGACAGGGAAGAGCATGGCGAGCGCGCGGCGAGAGATAACCAATGGAAATCGAACTTTCAATCCGTTCGATCGAACCTCAAATGTGAATTGTCATCTAAATATGATTATTGAATATTATACATAATGTTAGGTATAAATAACTAATAGGATTTAATGATAATTCATTGAATTAATTAAATTCTTTAATGTTTAAGTCAAGAGGAAATTTGTGCTATTTGAATTCAACTGTGGAATTCTACAATTTATAACAATGGAAAATCGAGCGTTATACTTATAACGAATAACTCTTGTAACAGAATTATATTTTATAAAGATGGATGAGAGAACCGTCGAAACTTCTATTAACAAATTACGAAGACGATTCACGTGGTTTTGCGAAATTGATCGAGAGCGCTCTTCACTATCCTCGTGCATTTTTATCCCAATATCGACCAGTACGTTATCTCCGCACATTTCATTAGATATATGCATCATGTACGAGCGGCGGAATGATTGGTAAGGTGCCAGAAATTGAATGGCTCACTTTATCGTGGAGCTTATCCGATAACTCGAAAGGCTGGTGGCATGTAGTCCTTAAATTAGTCCAAAATTATTCGGCGCGATTCGCAATTAATTAAAGCTTAATATCGGACTTTCCACTCGGAAATTAGCTGTAATCGGATAATCAATATCTGTATTAATATATATTACTATATAATGGAATATTATAATATATGTAAGAGCGGAAAAGAGGGTGGCAGGGGGAGGAAGGGAGAGAGAGAGAGAGAGAGAGAGAGAGAGAGAGAGAGAGAGAGAGAGAGAGAGAGAGAGAGTGTCACACTCCTCCCCTTCCATCACGAAACCATCCCATCGAATTTGCAAAGGTCGATGCTTCCGTGGCAAGACGCAACTCGAATTATCCCCTTGCACATCATTCGACGGTAATTTCCGCGTCCCCTAATCCCTACGTCGCGTCGCGTACCGATCGCAGCGTGGATGATGATGCGTCACCCTCTGAATCCGACGTATGAGTTCCTGGCGAGATGAGAGACGCGTAGGCGGGAGAGGTGGCAGAACAAGAGGGATGGACGGATGGCTTAACGGAGGAGGATCATTATCGTTCGCGATGACACAAAGAAAAATGCATGGGCGACGAGTGGAAAAATCCATCGGGTCGAGGATGACACCTCGATCAGCGCACACACTTCCTGAACCGGCCGGATCGCTCCCCCCCCCCCTTCCCCTCTCTCACTTCACCGTTCGCCCATCGCGCGCGCGAACGTACGCGCCTTTCTCTCTCATTCTCCTCTCTCTAGTCGTGCGCCCGCGAGCGAGCAGAGGGTGGAGGAAGAGAAGTAACGGCGGCGGTGGAGTAGAAGCGGGCACGAGGACAAGACGGCCAGGAGAGGCAAGGAGGCGAAGAGAAGGACGCGTATGACTAGAAGTCGCAACGGCAGGCAGGGGGCAGAGCAGGGGGCCAGCTAGCAAAGGGGGGTTGCGTGAAAGAGGAGAGATAGCTCGCGTAAAGAGCGGCATGAAGCTGTACGGGCACGATTGGTCGTTTCTGCTGTGTCGTTCGTACCGATTGGCAGATATGCTCCTCCCTCCCTCTCCCCCGGAATATATCATGTTATTTCAATCGATATCTCTTCGAGTAGCCAGCGGATTTTTCGTTCACCACGGCCGCCTTATCAGCGCGCCTTTCCACCGCGCGCGCTGACGCCGCTTTTTTTCTCAACCGTCCCCCGTTTAGCGCACGCACGTACAGACGGCGGACGGAGACCAAGAAATCGCCGTGTCCCCCCCTTTGGGCCGGTTTAGTTTGCGAGAGACGCCACACGCTCGCGTACAGCGCTACGTCTGCGCTTCTGCATCCGGTCTACCCGCGCGAGAGTCTACCCCCGGTGTATATAAAAAAACTCCTCCCGGGTGGGAAAAAGTGATAGTTGACGGACGTTGTGGTTCATCTCATGAAAGTCGTCGGACACCTCTCATCGCGCGGCCCCCGGTATCCTGATCGCGCGGACCGTCCAGCCGTCGTCGCACGGCCGCGCGCGCCCACAGTTACCCGATCGCAACGAGCGTGGTGAACGAAAGTAGTACGATACCGCGTGCTGACTCGAGACGAGATTGTTGAAATCAGAAGAAACTCGCAACAACTGTTCACGTTACACATCACAGAAACGACGAGAGAATCTGCTTGATTCATTGCAAACATTCGTGATTCGATAAATTATTAGAAACAAAGGCTTTCGTTAATTCTAAGGAAAAAAGGAAAAAAAATGAGATAAAAGTGCAGAGAGAATTAACGAAGAAATCCTCTTCTCGATCACTTCCTCTCTCGCAACGATAGCTTTCGGCGCCAAGGACTTTGTTCGCGAGTGCAAGGCCGTGGCACGTGCTTACGCAACGATCACAGCGGTACCGTTGCGCAAAGGATGATCGGTCGAACGCCGGGTCGGTCAGGGTAAGGTCCATTCGCCAACGAGCGTGTCGCGACGGGCCTATCGTTGCCGTGTCCCTCATCAAAGGGAATCGTAACGAGAGTTAATGAAGAGGTCTGATCATCGGGCTTTACAACAGTCTGCCGCTTGCACACATTCATGGAACGTACGAGCATTAATTGGCCGATTGGGAAAGTAATCGCGGCAAACGACAAACGATATCTTTCACATGCCCTGTTATAAAACAAAGAGAAAGAAATCATGGGGTTCCGTAAACGCATGCGAAGGCAGCCGCTATCATTCCCTCACGCGGCGATTTCCCCATACTCGATTACGTAAGGCCCTGTCGAGAATCGGAGAGGCCTCGCCCCACGTTGAGACGTGAAACGCGCACAATGAAGAGTCGCCGTTTGGGAAAAAGATCGGTGGATGAGATTGATCGGAACAATGGCGATCGAAGAGCCAGTCCGCATGCACCGCGTACGCGGAGGGCAAATATTACTCTCGCGTAATGATCAAAAGTCTGTGTTCAGCTAGTCAGGGACCAAACGCCGTAGATTCTACTACGGTCATCGGCTGGACCGAGGTCCATTCTAGTCGTATATCACCCTCTAGAAAGCTATTCTCTGTGAACTTTACAACAATAGCGATCCGCGGGTGAATTCGTATATGTTTCCTTCATCGCGACATGAACTTCAAAGTCACGTGTTACAAGTGGCGATGATACCTTCGTGTCTACACACAAAGTGACATTCTCTCGTATGCTGGAACAGTTCGGGACGTGACTTTAAATTCCATATCGAGTGATCGAAGGGTGCGCGAGCGCTCGCGATCATGCTGGCAGTGCCGGGGCCTTTCGTGTTGTCGCGCATGGATCGGGGCGGGTGGGACTCTTCAGGTTGCGTGCTCGAGATTCTTCCCTGAAGATGTATGGCACCAATGAAAGCCACGGGCCGAACCACGGGCCTTGGACACCGCCCCCCGCGCCCCAACCGCTCCCACCGCAAGCCCAGCATCAAAACCACCCCCGACCTCACCCCCACAACCATCCGCCAAGCCACCCGCCGTACGTACCACCAACGTATCAGCATCCTCATCACCACTTGCCGCCTCAGGTAATTATTGATGGATATATTCCACGGCTAGTTTGAGGCTGAGGATCGAAAATTCACGCTAGGAGAGAACGGTGACCACGTGGCGCTAAAAGAGAGTTTATCCCCGAGGGCGTGTTTGCCACGCGTACTGAATAGTTATAGACACACGACTCTATAATGAATGTAACGAATATAAAGCCTGAAAATGTCTGAATCTCTAATCTATCTAATTATTAGAACTAAAACGTGCTTCTTAAATTTCTGTTTGATATCTTTTACAAATTTTTTTTTCGCATTAATAATTAATGATAATAATAATAATACAATACTAACAGAAATAATGAAAACAGAAATATTGAAAAATAATATCAGGATAAAAAAGAAAATTGCGGATAAACCAATTGAAATCAATCTTGTTCATGAATTGAAAGAGGAAGAATTTATTTGAAGGGGAAGACTTACACGATAAGTAGTTTATGTTCGTAGTATACATATGTATAACCATCCCTAGATGTACTTTACTCGTTAATCCGATGATTAATCACTAAGTGGAGATTGCTACCTGATGACCGCTTATTAAATTATCTACGTGATTCGAATTATGGTTATACCCGCATGAGTGTCTTTACTCGCCGTTAAACGGAGGGTGTTCGCTAGACAATCGTCGTGCGATCGAAACACAAACCTGTTTCGTATCTAGTCATTGCTGTACAATCTTCGATCGTTCAGATCTCTCGCCTTTAAGGTGTCACATGTCACGCTAAAATCAGTGGCACATGACGAGCGTTCAGATATTTCCGAAAATATCGACGTGACAGAAACGGCCGAAAATGCTTATTAATATATAACATTTTCGAGAAATGGCGCTAAAAATGACCGTTGCATATTTGATCACTCTCATGGAAGTTGGCACAGCTCGCGTCGGAAAACTTTTGAATTGAAATTGTTTTTTCCCACTCACAAAAGTAAACGTCACTCTTGCCGTCGCGCCGTTGTCCTCGATTAGTTTCCCAGATGGAAATGACGACCCTGTATACCCGTTATATCATCGAGTTATACGAACCGAATATAGCGTTACAACGTCGAGAGCAACAAGACCGCAAGGCCAGCCGATCATTGATAGACTTTCGCTCGATCGCCGATATTCGCCTGGCGCGATCCTGCACTCTTGACATTGGATTTCGACTATCCGCCGACGCACATTAATACGATCGATAGCCTACTATCGCGCGATCTCACGGTCTGACCATTTCTTTTTTTTTCTTTTTTTTTTTCTTCATCAGCACCCACAGCCGCAGGATAACGACTACCTTTCGGCATCCTTAATTTCGACGTGCCGCGTCGTGTTATTTGATCCTATCCGCCGACGAAACAGGAAGCCCGATTTTGCCTACCGTATGCAGAAGAAAAAAGAGACACACCTTGGTGCTTGTAGTATCAAAATTTTATTTCTTTTTTTTTTGTCTGAAATATTGAATCAATACATTTATCAAAACCAAAATATTTTTTCTCTACTTTTTTAAAATAAAATATTGTAAAATCTCATATTCATGACTTTTACTAAGTTTAATTGTAACATTGTATAGAAATTATCGTAAAATTAATCGAATAATAGACAATGTTAATCATCCATCGATTAAACGATTCATGTATTGCATCTAGATAAAAAACTATAATCTCAATGAAATATAATAGGTATATGAGTAAAGATTGAAGGATCTCTCTATATTCGACTCTAAAATTAGACAGATGCAAGAAGTAGGGAGATACCGAGACAGGACAGACCGCAGAAATCGGTTCCGCGGAAATCAAATCGCCAGGTCTTTCTTTCCTTTTTAAGCAGCTGATCGGCGAACGATTGTCCGTGCCGACCGGAAACGGACAACATACCTCGCGGAGGATCAACGTGCAACGATTCAAGCGGATTAAAGCTGACAATTACAGGGAGTTGGCAAGAGGGAGGGTGGTACTTCCCCTTTTCCTTTATATTACAACAGTGTACATACTATCCGCGGCGGTAGTTTAGATAGATAGGTGGGTAGGTTCGCGAATGAGTCAGGTCATGCTAGGTTAGATTGGACGTTGTCTCCGTACACGTATGCACTCACGTATGTGCATACTATCCACACACATATACCTACGTGCGTATATGAACAACGACATACCATATGTGAGCCGCTGCTGCACGGCCAGCGTGCGTGGGTGGACGCAGGGCATTGCGTGTGCGTGTGCATGTACGTGTATACACGCGTGGAGAGAAGGCATATGGTCAGCAGGTGAGACCTTCGCTTTGTATTCCAAGTGTATAAAGTAGCCCATTTCGAGTGGCCCGACGTTACTCACGAACGTAACTCATGATAAAAGGGAAGAGAGAAAGAAGAAAAAAAAAGAAAGGGTTGCACGCCGGCTCTCCTCCTGAAATGTTAACGATCCCTTCGAGCATCAGCATCAGAAGGAGACCTGCCGGCGTGAGGTACAAACCCATCCGTCGCGATTCGAATAACAGAAAAACGAGGTCGTGCATTTTTCATGTGAGAATCCCGCGGCGAGTCACCTTGGCGCAACTATGTCAAAGATGACTTGTCAAAATAAAACAGATACGAAATAAGATTCGAAACAGTCTCTTATCACGCGTTAATAAATCACATAGATTGAAAATAGTCACGATCTTTCTTTGTCAGATTTCGCTGCATTAGGGAAAGAACGCGGATAGGATTTAATAAGTAATCCGAGAGTTAATAAAAAATGGTGGATGAGGGAGACAGACGCAAAAATATGAATATCGCAAAGAGTAAAAGCGGAGAAGTAGGGCGGGAGGAGTAGAATCGGAACGAGATGCTCCTAAGGAAATACAGTGGGTGTCATTTGATATATTTTTCCATTATTAAGGACATTAAGTCGGCGGCCTGCGGGCCAACTCTCTTCTTTCCGTTTTCTTCTTCCTCTTTCCATTTCTCTTTGCGGGCCCTGACGCAACCGCGACTTCTTTCTTTCTCTCTTTCTCTTTTTTTCCCGCGGTTGGCGACGGTAATAAATCAGAAAAAAAGATTCAAACCGCCAGTATGGTCGGGCGTCGGGACGCAATTTTCCGTCTGCCAGGAGATAAAAATTTGATTAATGATCGCGTAGTTTTAAAATTTAAGAAAGGCGCGGCATCTTCGCCGAACTCTGACGAAAAATTCCCACCGAGAATAATAGTCGATATTGTTCGTACTGTATCGATGTCTGTGTCGAAATCTTATGATTGTCTCATTACTTTCGAGAACCAAAAAATAGTAGAACCGTTTCTATAGTATTTTATAATTTAATTTATAATAATGCATTTGAAATTAAAAAATCGTCTAAACATTCACAATGTATACGTTTTATTCCTATGAGTCATTACGCAATCTAAACGTTAGTACGTGAAAAAACATGATAATTGTCTATATACAAAGTATTCTTACGACAGCAGTAATCGAGTCTTGCAGGATCGCAGCTTTGTTTGTATTCTCTAAGTTTGTTTCTATTATTGACAAATCTCACAAATCTTTCTATACTTCTCAATAACATACAGATTGACAGTTCGTGCGATCAGCTTATGAGAGTAATGACCCAAAATTCGCTGGATTTAAACGACTTCTGCTTAAAGTGTTTTCGTGAACAGCAGTCCTTGATTCGTTAAAAAACAATAATCATTATATCTATCTCGACGTTAAACTAAGTGTAAATCAAATCAGAATTAAAATTATTTAATCATAAAAATATTTAAAAATTTCGAATTTCTAAAATCTCATAAACACAAAGGTAAAGAGTCGTTTGATGAGCGAAATGTCTTATATTCGATGTTTAAAGAAAAATCTCGACGGGACACTTGAGACAGTCGTTAAAAATTCGCGACGCGACTTTGCCTCAGCATCAAACCATTTTTTCACGAACCCTTCTGTCACTCCCGGCTCCCGGTTAATCATCGTGAAAGTCTGTTTACGAGGGGCAAGGAATTCGAAAGGGAAAACTCGTGTTAGCAAGCAAATTACACCTTAAAAATATCGAACAAGTTGATTGAGATTACACAATCTACATATACAAAAATATATACTCGAATAATAGATGCAACTCTATTTTTACATAAATTAAAGAAATTATATTAATGTATTTATCTCTAATATATATTTAATATATTATTTTTAATTTATGTTTTTAACATTACTTTTCTTCATATAAATTAAAATAGATATTAATACGTACATTATCTTTACTATATATTCAATTATTTCTGTTAATATATTCAATGTATTATTTCAGTCAATAATTTTTTAATACCTCTCTACCTATACTACAAAATCGATGCAAACGCGTCCCAATACTCGTATCAGCATACCGTTCGTACATCGATTAAACGGAGCCTCGGCGTTCACAACATTTACCCCCCTTGAGTGAACCGCAAAACAGGAGCAATTTCATTCAAATCGGTGACGAACAACAGCCGGCCGACTGTGTCCGGGCGAAGGTAGAAAAAGGCGAGGAAAAAAGCGCGGAATAAAATCGCGTCGGGCAGCCTCTCCCTCTCCCACGGGGATTAAAGAGTCCAGGGATGCCCAGCGAGCGCTGAGATTTCTTGTCGTCACCCCGTCAAGTATCCACAGTCATGTCGAACGGCGAACGAGGGGAAAGGATTGAACTCGCGGAAACTTGAGAACCCCCGGTGACAATTTCAATTCTCTCTTCGTCCTGCCCGGCCGTCTCTTCCCCTCTCGCTCTCATGAAACCTGGCGCTCTCTTCTCGTCGCGAAAGGGGTGACCTAAGATTCTTAAAACTTCTCACGAGATTTTTCGATTTTAATTACAGTTTTAACATATTTTAATAAAATCCTCTGCCGTCTTCGCGAGTCCATCCGTCCATCTCTTTGCCTTTCTCTCTCCTCGCTACCCTCTTTAATTCCACCAAGTTTTCGGCCCTTCCACTACCTCATGCCTAAACGAATTCTACTCGCCCGACCACTCTTGCTGCGGACTGTACGGTCTTAACGTTAACCCTTTCGTTCGTTCACCTACACCCACACCCGCGACTGGCGCAACACCTGTTTCCCGAATGAGGAGAACCCGAAATTGAACGTTCCTGCGCCGACTATGCAGCCCGATCTGCCGTTCTATTAGTTTCGGTTCTTCCTCACCACGCTCAGGAAGAATCGGAGTAGTGATTGAATTGCTCTCGTATGTACCGTCGTGCGATTCTCCATATTTGCGAACGCGATATTTTGAATTCTTTTCTTGAGATTCTCGTTGTCGAAATCGATGAAGCGGATAATAAATCGTAAGCACCAAACAACGAAATAATCACCTACAATTGACAGAATGTTTAAAAACACGTAATGGATTGAATGTAAATGTACTACAGATGTACTAAATATATTGCAGAGATCGTAAAATTACATGTTCAATCATGTTGCATTCATGTAAAACATATGCGTGCGCGCTATAACGATAAATCTAAATCAGGCTGAGAAGGAGCTAGGTTACAAATTTCATCGAGTTCCAAGTTCTCACGCTGGTTTCAGAATTGGAGCTTATAGTATCGGTCAGTAGGTCAAGTTGCACCGCACCTTCGTTCCGCGATTATAAACGTTGGCTCTCGGCCTTGCAGTACCACGACCTTGGTAACTTCTAATCGCCAAGTTCAACTACCACTACAACTCAGATTAGACAATATATAACACCATAATACAATTTCGCGCGTCTCCTCGATTTATAAGTGTTATAATTTCGCCTTAATATATATATATAAAAATTACAAACAAAGAGATACGAGGATCAATTGAACCGCACGTGTTATGAAATTTGTGCCGAAACTGTGAAAAAGAATATAATATCTTAGAACATTTTTACTGTTAACAAGAATTGCAAAAGTATGTGTGTGTTTCTTCCCTACTGTTTTTATTTATGGTATTAAATATACACTGTTTAATTTATAGATTCAAATTTAATCTAATTTAAATCACCATTGCTTCTACTCAATAAATCGTTATTTTTTTACTAAAACAATGGATAAATTTGACACTATACATACAGTGTCAAATTAACACTACAGAGTGTCAAATTTATCCATTGTTTTAAAAAATAACAATATATTGAAAATAACAATATATAGAAGCAATGGCAACTAAAATTAGATTAAATTTGACACTATAGATTTAACAGTGTATTATTTCATTGAACTTATTGTCATTTAAACGATTCTTCTATGTTAATAAAAATTGGTTTTTTACAATATAATATTCTTTATATTTATTATGAGATTTCCTCGCTTCTCGTTTACTTTTCAATATAATAAATATTTTTAAAAGTTTTTAAATATTCAAATCTTTTACAAAACAATCAATATCCGAGAAGACGAAGTAATCTCTTCAGTTTCGGCAATGCGAAAACGATGGCGATCGACTACGAAATGTGCGGCGGTCAGGGTCGATCTGCCATCCTCCGTTGCTCGGTGAAAAGTACAGCGTACCAACTAACCCCGGCAGTTCTTCTCGCAGATCTTCATGCACAAGAGCGCGATGCAGATGCACGCGAGGGAGCTGGGCGCGGGTGCACTGACGGCGAGGCCCGGCGGCGGCGTCGCCGGTGGTTTGGCCGGTCTGGGTGTCGGTGTCGGCGTCGGCGTCGGACCAGGCGGCATGATCACCAGCAACGAAGTTAAGCCGCACCAGTGCCAGCAGTGCCTCAAGTCGTTCTCCAGCAATCACCAACTCGTGCAACACATCAGGGTCCATACCGGCGAGAAGCCGTACAAATGCAGCTACTGCGACCGCAGGTTCAAGCAGCTCAGCCACGTGCAACAGCATACACGACTGCATACGGGTGAGTGGCTCCCTTGTTCATTTGTTGTTGTTGTTAACAACATCGGGTCGGCGCGTGAGCTTTTTCCTCGATTACGCCCGATTAAAGTTGACCGCCGCGTAATCGGCACCGCCCGTAAATTAATGCAGAATAATATGCGTTAAGCTCTGGTACCCCACCACACCACTGCCCAGGGCTCGTCGTCGTTATAGAACTCACGCCGAGTTATTGGTCAATAAATTAGTGCACGAATATATATTGCTGTTATAGTAAATTCTATGAATACTATATCGTCCGGGCTATAGCCAATAATCAATAAATTAATATGCAGTTATTGTCTGTACGGGTAATCATGCGTCCCGATTGTGACTAACTTCAATGCGCGCCGGTGCGAAATTGCTTTGTGCATGCAACATGCGTGCAAGTAAAATATTCCTATGTTCTCATAGATACGGTCGAACGAACGAACGCATCCTATCGCCCTGCGTACTGCTCTTTCGCACCCCGCGAGGCTTCCGATATTTAGATAACAATGCATCCGCGTAGGAAGCAGCATGCGACTAAAATAACATCGACCAGACCGGATCAGGCATGAAGGATTTGCAATAATGAGAAAACCTGATCTGGCTGCAAAGGCAATCCAATGGGTCGTGTCCCGGTAGAAAGAATTTCATTAAGGGATGAGCGTAGTCACTCGGAAGGTATTAGACTCGCAAGCGAACGCCGAACGGTCAGCGCCGCGCGCACGACTACTAGCCCCTTGGAAAAATCTCGCTGACCTTAACGAAGATTTGCTTTTGCGGGGCAATGGAAAAAAAAACAAAGAACGAGGAAAAAAACGCCCCGCCTCGGGTATTCGAGCTATTTAATCGAATTGTCCGAATCCGTGCGGAGCAAACGAGAGATACGAAATCCTCAGTAACAATCGATCCGGGAAAAGGCTTATTGACAAAGTAAACGGATCCTCAACGTTTCTTTGCCGGCGTAACGAATCGTTCTCTCAAATCGTCTTCGACGAATCAGGAAGAGAATCGTCTTGTGCGATGTAGATCGTAGGATACTCGTGACTTCGCTTGAACCGAGCCTTCGTACACCGAACAATTTATAAAAATAGATGAATTGCGAATTTGACGAGAATATCCAGTATAACCTGATTTTCCATGTTGGCGTTACTAATCTTTTTATTTATTTCCACGTCGCGCTACTTCGGCCCAACTTGTCGTTTCTTAACTGTAAATAGCAGCGAAAGAAAGACTCGCATTGATTTTAGCTGGCCCATCTCTCATCTTCTTGCTTAACATTCTCTCTCTCTCTCTCTCTC
>NW_017259257.1:204122-219091 GCF_001594045.1 Atta colombica | reverse complement strand
TCTCTCTCTCTCTCTCTCTCTCTCTCTCTCTCTCTCTCTCTCTCTCTCTCTTTCTCGCGCGCGCGCTCTCTCTGAATCTCTTTCTCTCGCCCTCTGTTGCGACCACCCACGTCCAAATAACTACTGCTCAGCCACCCCTTACATTAATAACCGCCCTTCCTCACATATCCCACCCTTCGTCATCGTCCTCCTTCGTAGGGTGGTGCTCGAGTTGGGCGTGTATGCACACGCGTACGTAAAGGGTCGCTTTGGATTTCTACACTTCTACCGATAAAATGTTTTAAATGTACCCGTATGTGCAGCCCCCGACCTCGGTTGCACCGAGGGAGAGGGTGCAAACCTTGCAACGATATCTCGTGACGAACTGCGAACGCTCGGAGCCAAGTTTAGCCACAAATCGAAATATTTCTATTTTCGAACGTCTTAAGGAGAAATGATTGGGCGGTGTAAAATTTATAACCATACAACATGCAAACTCAACAAGCTCGTTGACTCCCTGTAAATCATAAATGTTATTTCTTGCCAACCAGCGCTCGATAATTTGTCTTAGTCATAATTAGTTGCAAATTTTACTATTTATTGCAATTCCAATCATTCTTTCGTTAATAAAATATTTCCAGAATTAATGTAAATGTAACGTAAAAAATTAATGAAGTACAAAAATATAGAAAGTAGAAGCCAAATAAATCCATTACAAGATACTTTATGTATTGAACAAAAATCGCAATTTCAAAATTATATTCATTTAATTTTCTGTTAATTTTGTTAAGCTCTACCTTTCTTGCAGCGCAAGATTACATCCTATGTATATATAGCTGTACAACATATATAAATAATATGCAGGTATAAACAGGGAAAGCAATAATACGTTAGCACGTACTAATTAATATCGAAGTAATGCGAATGCAAAGCGGCATACTCGGAAACCGCGCGCATTTTTGCAACGGAACAATCCCGTTATAGCGTTTGCACCGTGTATTGATTTCTCATTTCGATGAAATTCTGGCGCGGCGGGGCACGCGGCGATTGGTCGTTCGTGTTCAAAAATCGGCGGGAATTCGCCGGCGTGCCGATGTGCCCCCTTCCTCCTCTACCGTTCTATCGCTCCGCAAATATGCACACGAGTTACATCGTTCGCGCGCATATATGCACGCATGTCTATATATTATACATATAATTCATTAACCGAAATTTACACGAGAACGCACGACCGGTAAAATCCATAGGGTGGGAGAGCGAAACGAAAGAATGGATACGATGGAGGGGAAGCAAGCGGCAACAGAGAATATAATATCGACGAGTGTCCACGATATCGATAGCTGGTCAATATCTGTAGCCTAGACAAATACCTGGCGAGGGTGTGGAGTGTAAGAGAGAGAGAGAGAGAGGGGGGAGAGAGGAGAGAGAGAGAGAGAGAGAGAGAGAGAGAGAGAGAGAGAGAGAACGAGAATGAGGGTGAGCGAGTCCGTTCACCCCCTCTCGTATCAACGGCGCGCAAGGATGACCAAACGGCCGAGCCAATGAGAGTTTGGTTCGCCCCACCGGGGTAGCCGCGTGCGAAAAAGCGCGGGAATTTTTCGATCGTCCGATCGCTCAATAATGGAACCGAAGTTACGTGCCGCCACCGTCGCAAGCGCACACGACCGCGCGAGCGCATGAACGCGGTCGTATGTATATTCACCTACGACACACGCAACACACATACACACTTACATACACACGCACACACATGCATGCACATGTGAGCGTATGCGACGATCGGGATGCACCCCTGGAGAGAGAAAGAGAAATAGAGAGCAAAAGAGAGAGAGAGAGAGAGAGAGAGAGAGAGAGAGAGAGAGAGAGAGAGAAGGACAGATAGAGTTCGTATGTATAGCAGGCCAGAGGCTATACCAAAGATTATCCCTTCGGCAGCGAGCAAAACTCAATTTCCCGGCCAAAATCTAATGATCGACCGCCCTACGCGCCAGGAACTAATCGGTTTTCCCGGAGCCGCTAACTAGGCGCGTGTGTTGGCTGCGAAAATCGCCGCTCGAAAAGCGGCGCAAATAGAATGGCGTAGAACAATCTCAAAGGACTATACGGAATTGCGATTGTTATATGCTGCGAAAGCCCCTAATCTAGGCGTCCATTTGGTAACATCTATGACCTAATGATCCGTCTATGAGCATAATTCGCGCAATGAAAGACGCCGATGCGTAATAGCCACGTTACTGATAACACATCGGTATTCTCCCTCGAGCGACTACGTAACTATACCTACTCACATTGGATGTAATTTCTAAAGGGATTCTCGTGGAATGGAGCACGCGGTTTCGCATCCATCGGAAGGATCATAAAGTGCGTTAAAAAGGAGACTAACCCATCGAGAGGGCGTCGCCGCAACGATGATAGTGGTGCTTGAAAAAAGGAGCACGTTCTACCGAAGAAATTGACCGGACAATTTTAAAGCTCACTTAATACTGCGAAAAATTGCCGTTTCGTCGGCGCATGAATAAAAATTAAGGCTTCTGATTCTCGACCTCCGTTTCCCACCATCTCTGCTTCTGCGCGTGGAACAGCGTTTGGAAACGAGCTTGCATATCCGTATTTACGAGGTGCCACGGGTAAAATGAGAAAAAGGACGAACGTTCCCAGATTCAGACTCTGAAAGTCTTCCTTTCGTCCGACGCACTCTCACTTCCGCAAACCTCGCTTCCTCGACCTTCTAGCGGCAGCAACCTGTTCCGGGTCCGCACGTTTTTCCATCCTTCTCACACTTTTAATTCGCTAATTTCGCCGGTTAAGAATTCATGCGGTGGAATGCCTCTCGGCGGACGTCTCGAGAAAAATCAAAGCGATGAGAAAGCAGCGCAAGGGGGGTCCCGGGGGGTCGAAAGAGCACTGCGGAAAAGAGCGACGCCAGTGGTCCCTTTATTACAAATAGCACAGAATGAAAGATTAAACAACGGCACGGCAAACACTTTGAGCACGAGAAATAAAAATTACGAACGAGATGACGACAGAGGAAACGACAAGTTACGAAACGAGTTTTTGCCCAAAAATATTCTTTTTCCAGCGGCCACATACCGCGGATTCGCGATGAAATTATCGATGAAATCTTTGCATTTCAACAATATTTTAAACCCGGAAGTTAATTAATTTTCGTTGATTAATATCGCAAGCTAATCAGCCGACCTATAGCCTCGCTATGAATGTTTTAACAGAACGAGCGTTAGTTCTAATATCAGCTCGCGTTCAACGCAGCATACTCGTAAATTACTCGTACGCCAGAATTCATGCATTCATGCAATTTTGCGAGCGATGTAACCGGCCCGTGTTTAGTAATTAACACACTCAACTTTAGCTTCGCCACCGCAGTGACTTAAAAAGACACAATTATCGATAGATACTGAAGTTTCACGATCTTTCTTCTTGCACAACTGGCTTCATAAAAATTTCATCACATTGAGATACAACTAATATATTTACAAGATTTGAAAATATTCATCACAAAAAATATTATTTAAATAAATATTTACGTGATGCTGAGACAGCCTTCATGATTTTTCACAATAAAAAAATTGCTCCGCTTTATGTTTCTTTTAGTCTATATTTTTCAAATAACTATTTTTTTAATTTTATATTGTATATACAGAAATTATATTATATATACAGAAATTAAAAAATTTTTTTTCACAATTAAAATATAAACAATAATGTATTATAATAAACAGGTTGATTTTATGTCAAAAACAAAAAAAAGTTTAAAAAATACAGTTTTTTTATCAGTTTTTGACATCAAACAATATTTGCTTTTATTATATAAAAGTACATATGTACATATCTTTAAACTAGGGAGTTATATAAACAAATAATATTAGGTTCTTAGAATTAGACTTAGATATTTATTTAATATAAAAAATTAGTTAGAAAATTCGTAGATATGAGTGTGTATTATATTGACATAATAATATGTGATGTAGTGATCATCTTAAATATATTTCTCCCCTTATCCGTTAAAATATCGGTAAACTCCGGTGGGAAGATACAACTTCGGAGGAAGAAAAGAAAAATGATTAAGCCGGTAGGAACGCCGTATGGTCGAAGACCGTGGTCGAAGAAATGAACGTACAGTCACGGCGCATATGCATAGCCTATCGACGCGCGCATCAGCCTATTCTAATTTTCTACCAACCCTTCCGCGGCGGTTCCGCATTTTTTCCGTGAGGGTTAATTTGAATAGAGTCTCTACCGTGGGGATGTGAGGAGGGAGGACGATATATACGCCTACGCTTTTTTTTCTCGTCTCGACCTTGGATCGTATCGAACGAAATGATTCGACAATAGACTGACCGTCAATCTTTTTTATATGCCTGTCAAGCCCCGCTGTTGCAGGGTGCGATCACGTCCATTATCGATTATGAGACCGCGACGAAATGACGACCGGAGCATGATCGCGAATCGCCTTGGTAATTTTTCCGACTTATTGCGAGCCTGCCCGTGCGCCGATTGTCACCGCGCGGCTGTTTGTGATACAAGATAAGAAATCTCGGTGCAATATTTGCACGACGCTCTGTTGACAGATCCGAATGGCGGACTAATAGCCGGTAAATTGACATTTTTGCGCAACATCGTAGCGATAGAAAATTCTGAGAAATAGATGAATTAAAAACGCACGTTTGAATTTATTTTACGAAACTGTAAATTTTCTGATCGTCGAAGTAATCAAGTTTAAACTTTTGCAAAATAAAAAAATTATAACGCAATATAATTTTTACTTCTTTTTTTTGTTTTTCTTAGCATTATTAATTATACGAAGGAATGATTGCGAGATATAAGTACCACGTTCTCGAATTGCTTCTCAAACAAGGAACAACGGTTAAGTCCTTTTTCACGGAGACTCGACGAGTCTCCTACCTTTTTGTCCAACACCTTGTACGGCCTTAGTGGTCGATGAAACTAATTACGCGGGATGGCAAAACGTGGGCTATAGTATGCATATTGTGGGGTATAGTGCACTTACTTCGTTTTTTCCCACCCGCAGTTAATTAAAATTTAATGGGAAGGGAAACCGCGAGCTCGCCTAGCCGGACAAATCACGTGACTCTCGAGAGTTCTCCGCAGAGTTTAGTTATGAAGAAAGGAAGCGAGATACTTTTAGATGGAATTTAACGCTCCTCGCGAATAGCCTGCATTTAATGCACGAGCCGATTTAATAATCGGATTGCGCCTTAATATCGGATACTTGGTATATTTTAACACTACCGTATCAAAACGTGTCAGTTTCATAATTTAATTAAAGTTAAAGAAGCAAAATCGTAAAATACATACGCGAGAGTAAATGCTTTTAATACCGCGGCGAAACTCGGAGCAGACCAAGTTATTATATTTCATCATTGTACGTATTCTTCATAGACGTTTTTCAAGGCGCGTTCACTTTTTCCGCAACACGCAAATCCGCAACGCGTCCTGAGATTGTTGCCATGAGAGTGATTTTTTTCCGCGGCTATCTTATCGCTCGCAGCTGATATAGAATAGTCCGAGATGCAGCTAGAAGTAATAAGTATTCGTTGAAGTATAAAAAGCAAGGTCGCGTTAGTTTTCATGCTCTCGTGAATTCATTTATTTAGGGCGATGTAAAAGTGACATCGCTTCTCTACCCATTAATGATCGCATTTTGTGAATAAACGTTCGCACTTTCGAAAGTATAACCATTAAAAATGACGCCCGAGATTGTCGGTAAATCGAGACGATTTCAGAAACGACGAGGTTCGTGATTCTCGCAAGACGCTTAAAGAGACACCGCCGTTTTAATCTTTGAATTCGGCCGAAAGTTCACCCTTGCTTTACTGACTTACTTTCGCAACCCTTTCGCGAGCGGAGACGCTCCTTCGAGATTCTCCTCTAGCAAGACGAAAATCCCTCTCTACGACGAAACATAAGTAACATCGTCGAAACAAAAGGAATATTTGAAATACAAATAAAATATCCGCGTTGGCTTCTTCCGGCGCAGATTAATTATTTTACAGGAAACTTCATTTTCGAAATCTTGTCATTTTCATCAACGGAGAAATGCTTTTCGAAAAATGTATATATTAATATAAATAGATGTCAAATGCGCAAAAATAATGTTTCGCAGTTATTTATTCGTAATTGAATTCTCTCTAAGTGCTCGCTAATGGATGTTATTCATTTCCAACGAGCGCCATGAATAACAATATTTGTGATATATTTGTTCGGAGCATAAAAATCGCGTCGCCTCGCCTCAAGAGAAAAAAAGTTTTGGGTGGAGAACTGAATTTCGAATATGTATAATGGCTGTAAGTCCAAACTTTCCGTCGTATTCGTCTCGCAATATGCTGCCGTGTGTAATTACACTTATACGGCGCGCCATGGTGAACGGTGTTACACCTAACGAAATGTAGATTAACTTTCTAATCTGGCACGAAAGCCGGACTTTTTGCGCAAAATCAGATACGATCCTCGAGTGCGCACCGCGAGCGCTATCACATTTTAACGCGCCGCGGAGAACCGGTCAGTGGGTTAAGGATACTTAATGTTTCTTAGCCTCGGATGCAATAACTTCGCGCCGATAAATGCCACGATGAAGCATCAACGTTTCTCTCTTTTCATCCTTTTTTTTTTCATTTTCCTTTTCATCCACGTTATCGATAGTTATTAGAAGCGCGCGCATGATGCGAGATAGGTAATCCACGCCGACAGCGCGACGACGTATATTTATTTTGCATCTGCAATTACTCCGATTACCGATGACGCGTTCCGCGAGCTATCGCATCGACCGTCCAATAATCCAATAAAGAGAATGAAAGCTGTACAAAATGAAAACCGTCCATACTGACAGTCTGGAAAAAAAAATGCATCTTTAAGTGGAACAAATAGATACCGCCGATGCAGCACCGCGATTATCGCGGAAACATTAGCATTGCAAAACACGAATCTGTATATGATTGCATTAACACTTGTGTTTTATTAATATTATTAATGACTTAGTAATATTAATCACTCTGTCTGAGATTACGGCAGATTTCGTTTTTATACATAACTAATTTATTGATACCAAAAGAGACACCAATTAAGACTCTTGGATTTGTCGAATATACGGAGAATTTCAACAATATACTATTTCAGCTATAAATAAAGAAAAGTACATATCTTTCTTCTCTCGGAAATATACATAATTAATTCGAAGTCGTCACAACGCATCCAAGTTTCGCGATAATATAGCGCCGATAATATTTTCCATCTCCACAAAGAAGAGATGCATCTCTTTATCGGCGCCGCGGCTAACCGATGCTGAGCCACGGACTGGAAAGATTTACGCGGACCATTTATATCAGCCGCTCTCGAGGCCGGCGGGTCAAGAATATTGAGCACGGCCGGCCGTAAAATAAGATATAGATTTCCATCTAGTAAACTTTCTACACGGCATGTGTGGGAGGTAACGCGCGGGACGCCATACGGCATACGAGAACACGGCGGATCTCCGCCGTCTTATGTCGGAAACTTCGGGGCCCAGTCTTGTGTGCGCGCACGATACGTGTCCGCGTTATACACGCTCTACCTATTACACGTGAATGTACGTGAACGTACGTCAACGTACTCGTCGTGTGCGGCAGGCTTGAAGGCGCGTAGACGATGCGCGAGCTTAAGCCTCAACTGAACTCGCTTTCTCGCATAGATCCATTTCTCAACGCGTCATGACTCCATAATATCGTGTCCATTCTATTCGAGATTTTATACTTTGAAAACGCACACACATACAAGACGATCTTATATTATATCTCGGCAAATTTTTCACTTTTCAATCGAATTTTACCTATAATTAGAGCCGTTCGAAATGGCTCGTTATTAATTCAGTTATACGTCAACCTCATCGAGGAATCAAAGGTCGTTCAACTGGTAACTTGGGGTGGAGAGAGAGATATAGCCTCCCAGGATCTTACGAACAAATGGCTCGCGATGAAAAATCGTAAAGACACGAGGGCCATCACGACTTAGCTCTGGCCACTCGACAGGCTGAGCGTTCGTTCTGAGACATTAATTTTTACCCCTTTTTACCCTGGTCTGCCTAATGACTCGAGGTTCGCCGTCCTATGACGAGAAGGAGAGGGAGAGAGACAGAAAGAGAAAGAGACAAAGAAAAAAAGGTCTCGACGAAATGCCTGTTAAGCGACGAGAGATTGTCGTTAGAGGAAAGGGGCGATGATCTTGTCCTGCATCCAGAAACGATCGTTAACTATTCTCGGACGGATGCGGATGGGTGGAAGAAAGCAGGCGCCGCGTGTTATACTCTTCTTCCGGTATGTTATATAATTCGTCCTCCTTTTTTCCTCTCTCCTTGACTAGAAACGCGAAGACCACTTCAACCCCTCGTTTCCGCAGGCCCTCCCCGCTCGACTCGACTCGACTCGTTTTCAACCCCCTTCGCTACTGAGAGAGAGAGAGAGAGAGAGAGAGAGAGAGAGAGAGAGAGAGAGAAAGAGAGAGCGCCGACATCGTCTCGGCGACAATGGGTCTCATCAGGCATCGGGAATAAATTATGCTCGGCTGAGCCCGCGAGAAAAATTACGGGCCGTCTTGAAATTAGAGCTTGTCGCGCGGTGGCAAAGAAGAAAAGTTGTTCTCAAAGTATTCTGCTCGATGAGTTTTTTGTCTGCGGAAGTAGAAACGAAAGCGTACCTGACGACCTCTCAATTCCAAACCTTAACCTTCGAGTTCCTCTAAACCTACGACAAAATCTCTTTGAACACTGATTCTTGAAATCAATGATTTTCGGTGTCTGACATTGCACGACAGAATAATAATAGAACTATAATCTTGTGCCAAATATCTTGTGCTAAATGAGTAAGCCGCAAATAAAATTGCGGAAAGTCTTACCAAGTCTATCACATTTCCGTATCGTGATTCCGATTATTCCACATCGACCGATCGATTTATGGGATTATAACTGATCGCAGAAAAAAGGGTTCATCGGCCTCGATGCGAGGAAATAAGCGTGCCATAACGATACGAGGAAGGGTTACAAGCCTCAACCGGGTCGGTAACCCCATGGATGGCCCGAAAAAGCGAAAGCATCGGTCAAAAAAAAAAGAGAAATAAAAAATAAGAGGTAAAGAGTTTCGGGCAAGGCAGGTGAACCGCTCCGATCAGAGGGTAGGAGGGCAAAAGCGTGGGAGAGAGAGCGAAAGAAAGATAGATAGAGAGAAGGGACTTACCATATGCCCGAATAATGTTCCACCCGCACACGACCAGACCAACCGACATCAACAGGAAGTTCGTTGGCATCGTCGTCATAGGAAGAATCGCAGTGCACATTTGACGACCTTGTTCGCGAATGTTCAAATCCGCGGCGATCTTTTCATCGTGAGATGATCAAATTTGTCAAATTATTATATTTCGATTTACAAAATTGCTAATGATTCATAGCGTATTTTTCAAATCATACTCCACATAATCATTAATCAAACAACGTGGTCAATAACTTTAATTATTTTAATCCTATTACTTGAAGATATGCCTTCAACTCATACTCTTCATCTTCTAATTTTTTTAAACTAAAAAAGATAAAGAGTTGGTTTAACCGAGATTAATATTAAATTGCATTGGTATAGAAACGAGCGATAATAAATCGCCCAATCTATATGCGACATCAAACGATAACTGGTTGTGGCCGTTCAGTGACATTATGAAAGAGAGCTCGTTTCCCGGGTGGGAAAAATGCAATGTGCCAGAGAACGCGTGGACGAATCGGCAGAAGCGTAATAATGACACGTAGGATAAAGTGGAGACTCGGCAGTAATCTTTGCCTCATAAAACTTTCATGGCCGCGTAATACGCCGGCTGACATTCGGCCGAGCGAATAGGTCGCATTCGGCAAAATAAATGCACATCTAACCAAGTTACGGAATTATTGATCAACTATTACCGCCCTTTGCTGTGCCCGCGATTCCCGAACGCTTGCCCGCGTGCCTTACCCGCATCATCAAACGAAGTATCCGCCGCTGGGCCGAGACTAGATTCCCCGAGCTTGCTCGCCCGCCTGCCTGCTATCGACTCGAAAATTCACTTCGACTCGGCTTGACTGTGTGTATGTGAACCTTGAACTTTCGGGCGCCGAGCCCGCACGACGATGTCGGCGACGATGACGACAAGTTGCAAAATGCAACGGCATCGCCGACGACGTCATCCCAAGCGTATCGTTACCCTGGCATTGTCTAGAATCGGAATTGAATCTCAGTGTAATCTCGCTTATTTCGGATTTCGCTTATTTCGGGTACTGCCAGACACGCGAGAATGATCTCCACGCTTATTTCACGATCACAAACACCAGGAAGTCAATGTCGGTCTCATAATTTCGGTGAATTCAACTTTAGACGATGTGGATGTGGAAAAATAGCAATCCCACGCGAATTTTCATACGTCTATAGCATATCGAAATTGTAATTGTGCTACTGCAGGTATATCTCGGATACCTACAAATTCGTTTTACTCAATACAATGATGTTCGCATGACACGACTCCTGCCGGCTTCGCGACGCGCCACTACCGGGCAACCAATCAAACTAGTCGTGAAACAAGTCTAACTGGATCATCGTACATTTCTCAAGTACATAATTCATCATGCTGTGAGTACTGTATAGCCACTTTCTTCAAGGAATAACATAAAATCAGGCATTCAACCCCAAAATGCACTTTCGAAAACGATCGCTGACAGCGAATTTGGAAGAGGCTGTACCTAGGTGATTTCGCCTAGACTACTGATGATGACTGTACCCCGCGTATGCGGGGGATACACTCACACACCAACGTATCCCTGAACAAACATACACACATACACGGGAGAAATTTCGCACGTACATACAGCACATTCGCCAGGGGGTAGAAATCATTAAAGGGGCGTGGCGTACCCGTGGTTGCCCGGATGACGGTCACGTGAACCAAGATGGCCGCCAGCCGGGAGGGCTCCCCTCTTTGCAACAGTCATTTGTTATCGGCCATTTTATTTTAATGATTTCCATGCATGCGTGAAACGCTCGGCTGCATTGCTCGGGAAAGGGATGCATTCTCTCCCTCTTCCTCTCTCACTCTCTTCCCTCTCTTTCTTTCTCTCTCGCTCTCCTCATTCTCTCTCTCTCTCTCTCACACGCTCTCGCTCTCATTCGAATTCTGTGTGCCCGGTAACGTGTTCTCCTAGCGCAATATATGCTATGCCGAACGTGGCACTAACGCCGGTTTCATGGTAATTCCGGACCCTATAAATTTCCAAGCGTATCCACGATAATGCTCCCGCACTCTTCTTTCGATAAATCTGATGGTACCTCCCGATAATGATTCCCGCGGAAAGTAATTTCATCTGTCCAATGCTGACCACCCCACGCGTGAGCGAAACGGACACACCTCTCGGTGACAGTTTTCGCGAACGAATTAACATCAAAGGGTCGAACGGTCATTTAACCGCTTACCGCATTTTAACACCTCTGTGAAGTTAGCAGCTTATTTTCAGAATATAACTGATAGACAGTGAGAATTCGTTCTCTTCTCCAATATGTCTTTTATTTAATATAAATTTATTTAATATAAATTTCGAAAACTTTCCTACATCTCTTTCTTTTATTCAATAAACTTTTAATTGATATTAATAACAATCTCTTCCTCTTTCAAGATTTGAATGTTTAGTCTTCATTCCCGAACAATGTAGCTGAAGGAATGTCTTTAGTCTTTAAAACGATTGAAACGCATCTTGTTGCGAATTTCTAAAAATGAAAGAATTCGTTCGTCGGGAATGTCGAAGGGATTGTCGAGGGAACAGAAGGTGGTGGTTGGTATAGCAGTTAATTATACGACTATATAGCACATTTGATTATTAATGACTGTCACGGGAATAATTATCAAAACACAACGACTCAATTGTTCGACTCTCGTACTAACCAGGCTAGCGAAACCGTAATTAATGTAGACCAATAAACGCGGCGCGCCCATAACTCGTCTAAATAATTAATTCTCTATTTTTGTTGTAGCGCAAGCGCGCGCAAATGACGTTTACTAGCGCGAATTTACTAGCCTGCGCAGCTAATTTAATATACGCATGATAGGAATCTCGAGTCATCTCTGGAACATCCCGTACATCCGACAATTGTCTTTGTCACAACGGAAATCTTCTTATATCATCGCGAACGATCGTTTCTTCCATCGATCCGGTGTAGGAAAGCATCAACGATTCCCGGACATGTAAGAAAATTAATAGAGATTGTCACATTACTGTCGTACTTTTAGGCTAAATTTGAAGTTTAATCGCTTTTCGACTCTCGCTTTAGCGAGAGCAGTGCAGATAAACTCGCTTTAATTAGCAACGAGCCAAGGCGGGCTACAGACCGCCTTTTCCGAAAATACTTTCCCGTCGAACCAAGGTTAATGCAATCCGCACCGTATATGAAACTTAAATTTTTCAACAACCACTTTGCACTTAACACGCACGAATTCTCTACATTAATCGCTTTGAACCATTAACGCGACCGATGTGGCCCCGAAAGATAAAATACAAAGTTCAGACCACTTTTGTCACGTAACTGTCCGACGTTATGTTTAGCATGTATGTTTGTTACTCTTACACGTTTTTCTTTTCTATCTAACATAACTCTTGAAATCATTAATCGTTAATCGACTTCATCTTAAAGATGAAGCAAACCCTATCCGTGTTATCCAATATCCTTCAAAATGTAATTATGTACCTATTTTATCATATGTACATAGAAAAATGCTGCTAAGCTAATAGAGAGATCTAATATCGCTAGAATATTGTTCGAACATCGTATCTATATCTTAACGCAAAGTGTGCTACTTCAAAAGATACGTTGATCAAACGAAAATCGGTTGAAATACACTGATAACTGAAATAGTTTTATTCACGATTCTTGATAACAATGTGGTAACTGGATATATAGTTCGAGCTTGATACGGCCTCTGAACCTTCACGATATCTCTACAAGTTAATATCGCTAAGCATTTTTTACGAGCATTTTTTTCTCTATTTGCAACCTCATCTCTTCTAATTAAATAACAGAAATTCTATTTTTTCGGTCGATGCAAATCTTAAATATTTGTGTAAATTTATATACATGTCTGATTCAAAATATTTTTCAGTTTTGGAACACAATCATAAATCAGAGTAGTAATATCACATATTGCCAAGCGCAATTTAATAATTTCTGATCTAATAAGCACTCAATGAATAAGAATATTAATAACCTGATGTTAATGAGAATCTTAAACCTGTAAATAATTTATTGCGTCAAAAAGTATTGCCTCAGTCGAGATTTGAAAAAATATTGTTTCAGCCCGAATCTCCATACGAGCTTTCTCATCACCGAGGGGCTTCGGCAATAATATAATTATTTGTAATAATAATAAATAACTAGTGAAAGAAAAAACATCGTTCCTCAAGAAGACGTGTGTATACAGAATTACAATTATATATTTCATTCTAACGCTTTTATCTTTCCAATACTAATCGTTTTTGTTTCGCGAATGTTGGAGAATAGGGATGGCATGAAATATTGCTCCCGATAATTGCGTAAATTTGTTCTCCGCCTTTCGCCATCACTGTCATCGTCAATTTTTCCCGGGGAAACAGTGCGTATTCGCCAAAATTGACGCCCCTCACCCGAGCACACACCAAAATTCGAGGTATCACTCGTGTGGATAGTTCGACGAGTGTCATAGAAGGTCGCAAGAGCGAAAGAGCGGGAGGGTCGAGGTGAAGAGGGTTCGCCAGGAGAGGGGCCATCAGTGAGAACGACGCACGTGCGTGTGAGTGCGTGCAATTTAATGATTTCCAGCCGGAATTTCGATGACGCCGGGAGTACAGGACGAGGAGACCGGGGAAGAGGAAGAGGAAGAGAGGGAGAAGGGGAGGGGGAGGGGGCGAAGCGGGGATGGCGAAACGCGAGGCCGGAAGAGAGAATGAGCGAGCACGGCCGCGAGTTGGTCAGGGCCGGCTCGTTTCCGCTCGCGAATTCCCGTGCGAGGGATAGATGGAGAGAAAGAGGGAAAGAGAAAGAGAATAGAACGAACGAGAAACAGAAACAAAAAGAGAGGAGAAAGAGAGTAAGAGAGAGATAGAAAGAGGGGGGAGGGAGAGAGGGAGGGAGGGAGGGAGAGAGAGAGAGAGAGAGAGAGAGAGAGAGAGAGAGAGAGAGAGAGAAAGAGAGAGGTCGAAACAAGAGAAAAGACGCTCGGCCGTGAGCGAGATGGGACGTAAATTTTCTAGCAGTGCGTTCATTTGTTCGTTGAACGAAATGCGAATGCATTATACATGGATTGCAGGGGACATTAATTTTCTGCCGTAGACGTGTAGTGGGCCGCGCGCGCGGCAGGGCGGTAGGGTCGTGCCGGGCCGGGCTGTGGACTGCGAAGGGGGTGGTCGAGCGCGAGGGGGTGGGTGACCATCCACCCGGCATATAACATTCACGGGTGCGAGATCCGGGACGCACGGTGTACAGGGACGATCAGCACACAGCGGTCAGATCGAGGTGGTGGAAAGGTGGAAAGGAGGGAGGTGGCGATTCCACGGGCTGTTTCGTGCTCACACGTCCAACCACGTGCAAGCTTTTGCCGGACTTTCTACCTATTTTTCGCGTACCCGGTGATTTTGACGAGTGGTGCAGCGAGATGTATCGGCACCGCGGAAAAAAATGCGTCAGCAATCTCAACAAATGGCCGGCGGCGCCTGGCGAACGCGAGGTCTCGTGAAAAGAGTCGCGGTGGGTGTCAAAGGGTCGCTATGCTGCAAAAGGGCAAACGGGGTGGGAAATCATTGGGACGTTCTGTCAGAGGTGTTTGATATTCCGAAAATGATTTGCGTCAACGCTAGAGGTAGGGTGACAATATGAGAGAAAAGAGTAAGCGAGAGAGAATTGAAGGATGTCAGAAAGAGAAGGAGGGGGAGGGAGGGAGAGAGGGAGAGAGAG
>NW_017259257.1:193375-204022 GCF_001594045.1 Atta colombica | reverse complement strand
GAGAGAGAGAGAGAGAGAGAGAGAGAGAGAGAGAGAGAGAGAGAGAGAGAGAGAGAGAGAGAACTAGAGAGGCAAGCAAGCCAAGCGAACGGAGGGAAAGGGAGGGAGGGAGAGCTCGAGGGTAGTAACCGTACGTCAAAATTAAATGTTGAAATTCGTGTAGAATGTCTGGCGCGATAAATTCATTCGTGCAACAATGATCACGATTTTTAATGGAATAAAATTGAAATTGTCCGGGCCCCAAAATGACGGATAGAATTTATGGCTCGTACGAAAATGCAACGTGGCAACAAATATTATATTTTACCTATGGCTGTCCAAACCAGACGACATTTCGAAATGTTAACGAGATATCAAGAAAAAAAAAATTCGCGATTAATCGCGATTAACATTTTTTAGCTTATTAATTTGAAATTATAGTTTCTCGTCATTAATAATCGTTGCGTAACATCATTGTAACGTTTTTTGCTCCATCGTATGTCCTAGGGTTGAAATTTGAGAGAAGTTCAATGTCGAATGTCGAGATGAATGCTTGTCGAAGTGCACCGATTCATCAAAAGTTCTTTATAATTCGTAATTCCTGCAGTCGACAAAGGGGTTTCAAAGAGTTGGGGCTAAACCCTTCGACAAGGCAACCTCGAGCGATCCCTTGTCCCTCTCCCCCACGTTGTTCTATCTCTTGTCTTTTCGTTTCGCACGCGAGATTTTAAATTTAATCATAATTCTTCACAGCTCCATGCGAGACCACGGGAATTATTACAAAATGAGAAGCTATTACATTAAAATGAGGAATTATATTTCATTAATTTTTAAAAAAATGCATTACTTCCAATCCGAAATATCGAGAAAATCATCTGTTTCTCGGAATACGTCACTAATCATCAATCATGTTGTCGCTTTTGTTTAATAAATAAATGAAAACCTAATTATTAACAAAAATTAATTAGAGATTAATATATAAAATCATACTTTATTATATTGCGCATTTACGGATTAATGCCTTAGCGAATGACACGGTCGATTAAACGATAAACGAGGTAGAAAAAAATGAATGCCAAAT
This sequence comes from Atta colombica, assembly GCF_001594045.1. Classification (NCBI taxonomy): domain Eukaryota; kingdom Metazoa; phylum Arthropoda; class Insecta; order Hymenoptera; family Formicidae; genus Atta; species Atta colombica. The sequence continues at coordinate 202,962 of NW_017259257.1, read as the reverse complement.
GCATGCTTGAAATACCAATGCTGTGTATTGCTGTGTATTGTTACTGCAATGTCCTTTTATTTTTTTTTATTATCGCGCGAGAATCGACGCTCGGCGTCGTGTTAGCACAACGTTTATCGCATAATAGTGCATAGGAAAACTGACTGTTTTCGTAGAAAATGAATGACCAGCCGGAGTCGTGCGTTCTATGTCATTATTTCCCTTTTATGAACAGGAGAAAGAGAGAGGTGTGCTCACTTTGTAACCCTTCTCACCGCGTTTGTTCCTACCGTCACTACTTCCGGTAACGTCAAGCACACAAAAAAGGCGAATATTACGTATGTGCGAGCGTACACGTGGGCGAGCTCATCGTTCTACAAATAAATGTTTCAACCAGCAATTAAGCGCCGACAATAAGAAACCACTAGGCTTCCCCCCCGACGCCACTGTTGTTATAGCCGTTGTATTAATACGTTTTTAATTGTAGCGCGACAGAAAACATACGGCAAAGAAGGGAAAAGCCAAGTGTCCCTTCATAAAAATTCCAATAGCGCCTTTTCTAACGTTCTTCTTTTTTTAAACAAAACCATCCTTATTGCATAATTAAATATTTTCTTCATGTAAAGGAATACTTTGTTTTGACACGCATAACGTAAAAAAAAGACTTAGTCACTCGTGAAGAGAGTGAGACCGTATGTTTCCTGTCGTAATTAATACATATTAATACACCGGCTGTAACATCGGCAAAATCGGAGACAAAGTCTAAGTCCGAGTTTCTTTTATATACACTGAGAGAAAAACGTATTAAATTTTAATAAATTTTAATTTATTTGAATAGTGTTAGTTGAATATTTAAATGTAAATATATTTATTTAATTTTAGAAGAATCATTCATTTGATTTATTGTATCCTTTATTTAACAAATATTTTCCGTAAATAAATGTTACATTAGTACTATTTAAACAATTATTTACTAAAATTTAACATTTTTCTCTCAGTGTATAAATATTTCATCAAGATGTATAATTTAGTTAGAGAATGATACCTAAGTGATCAATTAAAATTCGCATACTAAAAAAGTACTGAAAAGAATTTGCATGAGTACGAATATTCACGGAAGTGGATTCTTATCATAAATAAGTTAACATAAAGACGGCAAGGCGTTCCACCTCATGTGAAAAGCTTTGCAGATACAAAGGTGTCTTCCTCTCATTGCACTCATTTAAGGTGGGAAATAAATAGAAACGATCAGCTCACTCGTTTCCCCCAGGAAATCGTTTCCTTTAATAACAGACTTACCGGTACTGTACCATCATTTTAAAATCCAACTACTTTTATCGTGTATCGCACACAAGGAAGCTTCTATTATCTTTCGTGGCGAAAAAAACCGTATGTTTAAAAATGCATCTCGTTGATCGCGTTTTGTTTTTACGCTCGGAAGTTTTAAATGCCAGCGCGCGATAAAAGATTGCAGAATCTAATTTTGCTCGCTCGAGTTATTTTTATTAAATCGAACACGATGAAATTCTCCGATGAATCACGCGACTGAATAAAAGATGAATCTCGTAGAACGACTGAGAGTAAGAGAAAGAGGTAGATGAGAGAGAAAAAGAGAGTGAAAGAGAGGGAAAGAGCTAGAGCGAGAGAGCAGAAGGAACAAGTGCCCGGGGTAAAAAGGATTGGGGAAGAATGTCGATATTAATAAAAGTTAAATTGAGCCAATCGCTTGTGGGAATTAGAATCGAGTCCACTCGAGACGAACAGTGTGGAGAGGAGAAAAAGAACGCAATAAAAACGTAGCGGCAGCTGAAGTCTGTCTACCTCTCGAATGCCGATCGATCGAAGCGATTAAACGATCGAGAGGCTACTTTATCATTATTACGTGGGCGAGAGGGGCGCTTAAATATTCGTATTTTGAAGCAAACGGAAATTTTCTTAAGACCGTGCAATAAATAACATCGCACACATTTGCACGGAAAATATTTGCGCGTTAGCTATGTCTAATTTGCGCAGTAGCCGGCGCCGTCCGCGCCTTTCTGCTGCCTGTGGAGCGGAGAAAAATGCGGTATTTTTCTTCCCACCTACTCTTCGATGTAGATGTAGAAACCTGTTGCATGCCCGTAAAAAAAGTCCCGGAAAAAAAGTCGAGTCACTGACCAGCCAATTCACTTCCTAAGCGCGTTTTTCCACATAGCTTCTACCTTTTAAGAACGAGCCGAGGAGTGAGAGACATACTTGGCGAGCTGACAAACGAGTCATTAATGACGTTTCAATCTCTTCATCAATCTTCGTCGCACCAGACCGCGAGGACAAAGTTAATATTGAATGTACGATACGTTAAATGAATGATACCTACTCTTACACGCCAATCAAAAGTAAACGGTATAAACGGCTTAGAAACATGAATACTTTGTCCATGATTACGAATAATAGGAAAGCACCGCGACTAGAAATAGGTACAAATGTGATAATCCATCGAAATATGAAAATTTTTAAAATTTTGGTAAAAATAAAACTTGTAAAGTTTGTTTAACTAATAATTTGTAGTAAATATTATAAAATTTATTTACATTTCATGCATGGTAATTGATGGTAAAAATATTTATGGAAAAAGAAAAAGATTTATTCATCTTTCGATGGAAAGATGAAATTTCGAATTTCGAAACGACCTCTAGGAAAATCGCGTGGCATGACCGGTGCGAATTTCCCGATCGAGCGTGTACGGGGCCGTTACGTGTTCCACCGTAACACAATTTACGTACGCTCGTGCACAGCCGCACGAAATTCTAATATGCCTTACGGTATCTGATCGCAGGTGAACGACCGTACAAGTGCCATTTACCGGACTGCGGGCGGGCCTTCATCCAACTGTCGAATTTGCAGCAACACCTGAGGAATCACGACGCTCAGGTGGAGCGGGCGAAGAACCGACCGTTCCACTGCAACATCTGCGGCAAGGGTTTCGCCACGGAGTCCAGCCTCCGTACCCACACGTCGAAGGTCAGTCATGTATGTACCAAATCCGACGTCCAACTCGCAAATTCGCTGATACGCGGTGCCGGTAATTAACCGAAGGGATCGGAATTAAAAAAAGAAGGAAGGATCGATCGATTTCGGTGTGTAATCGCGCGTTCTCATATACTTCCGCTATAATCGCTCTTCTAACGACCGAAATCTTATATTAACTCTTTCTCGCGCGACACGTTCTCGTTACTCTCGTACGCACGCATATGGTGGTGGTGGGTTCACGCTTGCCTCGATACTTTGTACAGATGGATTCCCCGTTTAAACGCTCTTTGTCCGCCGTTTCCTTTGTTCCGTTTCGAAGGCTCCCTATATATAATCGATGCAAGTCTCAAGCAAGTTAAAACAGTCGTCGTTGAAGATACGACGGACATGTCAGGCTTAAACGCATACCGGCAAACATCAAGCTTGCGAATAGAAAATTCAGATCCAAGCACGTCCCAACCTAAATAATCGCGCCATGATTATTTACTTTCCTTCTCTTTTGTAGATAGCGTATATTTATTCTACCAAAATAACAATATATCAAGAGCTTTGGATAGTTCCTCTGGGATCCTTCGCGGGGTGCTTGGGCTTGCTTTTGCCTCTGAATTCTCATACGGCTGCTTGTCATCATGATATCAACATTACATGATCGATTCAATCAATCGATTCGAGAAAATCGGAAAAAGATTGTCGCTCGAATTCATAATAACAATTACAGCGATCCTCAAACAGAGATGACAGGATGGAACTCGAAGAAACTGATCCAAATAATTAAATGTCCTTGATAGAAATCCAATCAACATAAATTGTCAACATAAATTGAGGGGCGAGAAGCTCTTTGATGCAGTGCGTTTACAAGCGACATAGACCGGAAGATTTTCTCATACAAGTCACCGTGAATGAACAATCGTTGTTTACACACGCACGAGCTTCACGGTGGCCAAGGGTGCGTGGCACCGACCGGTTATTAGAGGGACAGAGGTTTAAAAAAAAAAACGCGGTCTGATCTGAGAAAAAGCCATGACCCCCGTGCCCGTTAATCGAATTCACCCCTCGCTCGCGTGGAATCGCGGCTCGCAGCGATTACCGGTGGAATCTTGTATCGTGGGGCAGTTTTTTGCCGCCACTGCCCCACCCAGCCGGCAACTGAATTTCTCAACCCTTTCGCCTTCCGCGCCGGGCACATGTCTCAACGAAAAAACGTGGGAAGGCATCTGTCGGCCTATACGCAAGGCGTTCTTATCCTTCTTCCTCTTATTCCTCTCTTTCATCTCTTCCTTTTCTTCCTCCTTTTTCTTTATCCCCCGAGAAAAGACGTCATTCATACTTTTTCCAATTTACATCATATTACATAACAATTCATAAAATAACATTCCGACTAATGCGTTTGCTACGATCGTAAGGATACTTTTACTGTGTAAAATCCCGAATTAAATATTAGGTAATCTAACATTCAAAACATAGATCATCTTTCGAGACGTTCGATTTTCACGAATCGCGGAATCAGGTGCGGCGCGTCCAGGCTTATGCAAGCTTAATCCGTTCACACGTCGGATGCCCTGGCAATAAATATCGTTCTTTTAACGCCTGGCTCCTCTAATTGAAACCTAATCCACGGCTAAAGCCTTCAGATTATCCTGTTACCGTCCCCCGCACGGCCCCGATAAATCACCCATGGAATCATGTCGACGGCCCCCGCCTCACCAGGCCTACCAATTTTTTTTTCCTTCTAAAAATGCGCAGTTACGAAAGAATGAACTGACGTATAATGACGACCCCATTACTGCCACCGATTTTTTTTTAACGTACCATGCGATAATCCTCGCACTAATGAGAATAATTTTTTGCAGTCGAGTTATTTGACCCTTCATTTTTTATTGTGTATAACGGATGGCCTTGATGAGTTTTTCAATGGTAGGGCTAACCCTGTGCGAAACTTCCTGAATAGCTTGGCTTGTGCGCGCGAGATCAATACATCAGATTAAATTACTAATACGAAGTATGCAGCAACGTATCAAGCTACGATCCCGCGAGAACGGCGGCGTTGTCCAGACTTATCGGCAAAAACATCAGGATGCACGTAGCTCGCGTTAAACGAGGAAGAAAAACCACGGGAAGCAAGGAGAAGAAATGAAGAAGATGTAGAAGAGCGGGAAGAAGGGAGAGAAGATCTTACGGCGAGCGCAGCGGCGAAGTAATTAAAAGCCGCCGGCGCGAGCGCGAGCGCGCGACAGAAACAGAGTACACCCGCTGGAAATAAAACGAAACGAAACAAATGGAGAGCTCGAGCCCATCTTCCGCGGCTAATCGAATTTTCGCCGGGGCAGATTTCTTGAAATTGTTTTCGCTATTTCAGACCGCCTAGCCGCCCGTCTCCTTCGCGCCGGGTGCTTGCTACCTCTCCCCCCTCTCCTCTCCCCCCCCCCCTCCTGATAGCTAATGGATCGTTGTTTAAAAAAAAAAGGAAAAACCAGCAAGAGAAACAGAGAAAGAGAAGAAAAGCAACCGGAACACGAGATAGCTCGAAACGCAGAGAAAGCGAGACAACGAAGAAAGAGGAACGGCTCACGGAAGTACGGTGGAGAGTAAGGGGAAATGAAAGAGTTACGCTCCAGGTCGAGGCCTGGCGTGTCGGCGAAACATTATCCCGCTAAGAAAGACAATACACCCGGAGTACAATATTATAATAGGCCGGAGCGTAAATGTATTATAGAGAACGATCGGTAGCCCGGGCATAGAAACTCGTCTATGGTACCTACACACCTCCTCCTCTTCCCCACTTTCCACCTCCTCGTTCTTCTTCTCTTCTCTCTCGGTGTACCTATTAACTGTTGCCCTCTTCCCGCTCGGCTTGGAACAGGGGCGGATCATCCAACGATACACTGTCGCGATATGTCACTGGTTAATACCCCATATGCTCTTAAATTTCGCGTCGTCAAACCATGTCGAAATTTTTTCTCCGAGCTTATCTCGGATCGAGATATAAATTATAAAATCTCCTGATTTGGTAATTCAACTTTGGTAACAATTCTCACGCGAGTACGAGCTTTTTCCCTCTCCTTTTATCTTTGACATGAGACTTTTACTTCAGAAGATCCGTCCAAATTCCGATGAGACATAAATTTGACCGTAAATGAGAATGCAAAATTATTAACATTTAGTCGAGAGTCTCGCGAATCTGGCCAGCCCTGATTCTCTTTTACCCTTTCTTTCTCCTTCCGTGGCTCTTGGCCACTTTCACGTGGCGCACAGCCTTCGTATTTATCCGTAGTTTAGCGGTACAAGAATTGAATGTCGTGCAACACGATACAACCAACCCCCTGTTTTCTACCACCTCGTGGAGACCTTCCTCGCATATCTTCCAACCTTCTTCCGACTCACCTCTAGGCTCTTCCTGTCATCCCTCCGTTCTCCGGACCCTCCTCCACCCCTCTTCTTAATTGCCCCGGCGCGCGGCTCGGTAAAAACTCGTTAGCCATTAGATTTATTTTCTCTCGCCACGGAGATTCATCCCTCTCCCGTTGCTGTATTAAAAACCGCGCGGTGATCGTATCACGTTTAACGCTACATATTTTTTCCTTTTTTTTTTTTCATATGCGCGATTCTCGTTGACCGCGTACGGATTGATCGCCTGCAATAAATGTAAATCTGTTTGCGCGTGGGATGGAGGTGATTTTACCCGTTTATCACGCCGTATTTTCGCCAACACGGAGCGCTAATTAATTACCGTGTTCGCGGTATTTACGCGATGTTTTTTTAATTTCTTCCGCGAGAGCGTGCGCACACGATCGGGGAACACTCGTGGAAAAGTATGAACACTCCTGAAAATCTAAACCTATGACTGACGATTTAATGGTATCACATTAATTCAAATTGATCTCCATTTCATGCTGGTCTCTTTGTCGCAGTGTTCGAAGTACCCATGGCAACGATTAAAGGTAAAACGATCGGGTCAATATATGGGAAAGCCTATGGGAATTCCTTTCGGCTGTAATTTCAACTCGTTTCGCGGCGCGTTTACATGCGCACTCGTTGCACCTGTAAAATTGTATTATCTCCGATTTTCATTATAATGATCCATTCGCGCGAAACACGCACACGCATGTACACATACGCACATTCTCGACAGTTACGTAGTTTTCTCGAAATGCGCGAAATTATGATAGCGTTATGGCGCGAAATTATATAACGGCGCTTCGTATATTTTTCGTGCGTTTGATACACGATATCTATTTAATTAACGACGCGTCACGTGAAATTGTATATTGCAGAGAATGTAGACAGAGTATCGCCGCCTGATTGATCTCGCGTCGCGAAGACTGTGAAACGATTATAAATCCGGCTCTTGTTCCTTTTTTTCCTACGTCACGATCATGAGTATGCAATTCATTAATGTCTCATGTCACGACAATCATAATAGCAACAGTCGTGGAGATGTATGATGATGTATCACCGAAGAGCGTAATACAAACGCTTTCGCCTGTCGATCGCAGCTAATTGCTGCCTCTTAATTTCGGAACGCTCTCCTAATTGAGCAAGGTTCGCACCACGCTCCTCTTCGAATCACCTCCCCTCCCCTCCCTTCCCTCGGATTCCCAGTACGATCTCTTTCCCTCTCTTTTTCGTCGGTAAACATTACCGGCTGGCGAATCTCCAGAAGGACTTTTCACTCTTTGTCTCTTTTGCGGCATTAAAATAGAAAAGTGGGACGGTCTTTCGCGGTATAACCTCTTGGTTCGCTCTTACGAGATGTTGTACTTTTCGCGATTTTTTTCGTTCAATCTTTCTTGCACGCAGTTTTTCGCGTTTATTTCAATTTCTTTCACGTACAACGAAAAAATATCATTGTAAATATCTCTTAAAATATCTCTACGCTTATCATGATTTTCTTCCATTATTCTTATGATTACATTAACTTGGATTATTCTTATGATTACTTTGCGTAATTTTCATTTTCCAATCGCGCGCTTCGAGCTTTCCTTTTCTCTCTCTCTCTCTCTCTCTCTCTCTCTCTCTCTCTCTCTCTCTCTCTCTCTCTCTCTCACCCCCTAGCATTACTTTTTTTGACCCCGCCTTCGTGACTCTTTCCGTCTCTATTTTTTTCTCTCCATGTTCGATCACCAGCGCGGACACTAATGAAATCATTCCCGTGGCGTTTCCAATAGGGTGGGATTTGTACCCCCATTGTACCAACGCCCCTTCATGCTCCTTTTTTTCCGCTTGCCTAGTCGAACGCGTTCGGGGTCGATCTGAGTCCTCCTATTGGCACAACACGGAGGGTGCTCCGTCGACAACCCTCGTAGCGTTAGGTAGATTCGCTTTTTTTCTCCCTCATTCTCGCCTCGCATCGCCTCGCTCGTCAGCGACTGATTTTCACGTACGCGCGAATTATCAATGTGCGATTCTTGGAAGTGGATTAATAACGCGGGGTGGCGATGAAGAACGAGTCGCGGGGTGACTAGCGACGCATATTTAATTCTTATCGATCGCATACGTTTTTCATGTAATTTTTTTGCATGCCCGAAACGAAATGATCACGAAGGGGCTAATTCGTATAACTATTTAAAGGTCTCTGAACACGATTACGTTAGCACGGGAAAATTATTCTTGAGCAAAATAAAAAATATAAGAATTCTCAAAAACTTACTTTCGATGTCTTTTATACATCGCTTTGGACTTTTGCATTGTTTGTGTTATTCTCATCGTTCGACCGAAAGCTCCGAAAGCAGCTATGAGTCAGACGCGAACGGAGAAAGGGAATCAAGAATTTCTGGTGCCTTCCTTATCGGGAGACAAAGCGTTCTCGAGAAAATAACGTTCACGCGAACGAGCGAGCCGAAGCGAGGGAGAACGTGTTCTTTCTTTCGGACGAGAGAAAAGGAAAAGACGAGCAAGCCGGTGAATATCTCTTAGCGGATTCCGCGAGCCGCGCTGGAGCCGAACGAACAGCCGAAGTATCGTACCGAAGGTTGTCTGCCGTCGAGTCTCGCGGCCTCGTCACTGCTAAAAAAGCCAAGGAAAGACGGCGACGAAGAAAAAAAAGGAAAGAAGTAACGATGGGAGGGCGGGAGAAAAGAATTGCGCACCGAGCGCAAAACGGCCTTCGGATTTTATCGCCGCCCGAGGAAAAGAGAGGAGCTCATATATTGTCGATTATCGTCCACATTTAGCATGCATTTTTTAATTATAAATAACTAACAATTCATAAAACCATCAAAAGAAATCAGTAAAGTTTGAGAAAAGTAACCAACAATGAAAAAATATGCATAATTTTAATATGCATATTGAATGCATATTGATAACTCTGGAGATTATTCTCGACTAAAAATCTTACACAGATAGTAATATATGGCTATAGCAATCAGTTTTTGGTTGTAGCAACAAATTTTTAATTGCATTAGTTTATCGAAATATACATTGCAAATAGGCTAACACAACTAAAAATTTGCTTTCAGCCAAAAATTGATTGCTGCAGCCATATAAAAATGCTATTTTACTATCTAAATTGTTGCAGCAACCAATCTTTTTTTTCAATGTTCCTTTATAAATTATCATTTGTGTATATTTTCATAATTTCTTAATACACAATAAATAAAATA
>NW_017259257.1:188343-193275 GCF_001594045.1 Atta colombica | reverse complement strand
GAAATATTTTTTATAGCTTTATAAATTTAAATTTATAATATTACATTAAATAATAATATTATAATATTTTCATTAGTTGTTTTCTTGTTATGAACTTGTACAAAAATACAAGAAATAATATCTTTACTGTAGATTTTATTTATATTCTTACATAGTAAATGTCAATGTCATTGTTCACGAATATTTCTATGTTATAATCCTATTTATATCTTCTTATGAATTTTCCTACTAGAAAAATTTTAGACAAATAGTATATATTTCACTAATGAGATATTAAATATTAATAAATAATCGATATAACGAGCTTCATATATTTTTTGATCAATAAATAATTGCATAATGTCCAAGAAATTACATTAATCCACCTTAGTTTGTCCATTTTAAAACAATGAATCTAAGAGATATTATATTTAACGTAGTTGGCCCAGTAATCGTTATGTTAATCAAAACGCTTGACTTTGCAAATTTATATTTTTTAAATTGAAAAGTGAATATTATTTTAGATTATTTTAAATCAATTTTTTATGACGAATAAAAACTTCTAAAATTTTTATCACTATTACCGTTGATGAGAAAATCCTTCGTAAAAATTAGAAGGCGCAAATGTACGAGTTATCGCCACCATAACGGTTTACCTAATAATTGTCATAGGTATGTCTCACAAATCGAATTGATTGATTATATGAATTTATCTCAACTAAAGCTATAATATTTAATCTATTAATAATATATATTTTTATAATTATTTATATATTTTTTTTTTCAGAGCTATCATTATTAGAAATTTTCAATAAATATTAATAGCTGTTTCAACAGAAAAGAATTGTAAAATTAGTTTTTATTGGAATAGTGCTAATCTCTGTTCTAGATCTATCGATATAGAAATATTTCAGTGATCGACATCTTTTATTTGCTTGCGTATTTATTTATTAACTCACCTATGGCTATGACGATTACTGGATCGTAGATAATAACAATCATGAATCTAATTTTTTTATTCGAATTTTGGATATATTATTATTCGCTTTACAAGAATTTTTTTCGGCCCATTTATACGGAGAGAATTTTCTTTTAAAATTTACCCTGAAAATATAATAGTTGTGATACAAAACAATATTTTGAAGATTTTTACCACTTTAGTAAAATTAATCAAACTTACTTTATTGTAGTATTGTTGTATTGTTGTATTTTATTAATAAATGAGAGAGATTTACATTAAAATTCTTCGAAATATTGTACGACTATCATATTTTCAGAGTAAATTCTAAGAAAAAATTCTTGTAATCAATTCTCTTCATTGTAAATACCTCCTTGGAACCAATAAAATTATCAGCAAGCCGTATGATCGACAGAAAGCATTAAAATACGTGAACTTGGCGATTACTTAGCGATTACCCTGACGATTTCTGAGCCAACTACCTTATTTATAATCTTAAATCCGATACGAATGTGTCGATATATATAATATTTTCATAGATCCATTATTTCAAATCAATAAAATGTAGTTATCACTCACTGATATGATGCGCAGCAGTTGTAAACTGCATCGCGAACTATGTTGATCTGCAAAATAAAAATATATTCAAATTATAGCTTAAAGCAATTAATATTTCAAGAAATAATTGTTGCGCACATAAAATACGTATAATTATGAACGATTATTTCAAGTTTAAAGTCATAAATTTACCTCAACATTGCTCCGCCGTCACCGGATGCCCCCCGGGCCTCCTCCTCCTCTCAGATTTCTTCGTGGCATTCACACTATATATTCACAAAAACATTAATTATAATCGCACGTGCACTAATACTTGTATACGACAATCCCGCAAATTATTTTTCGTCACATTGTTACAAAAAAATAATATGAAAAGCGCGTGCGAACACAATTCACTCGACAACTCGTTAATAAGGGTAGAATTTTTAACGGAAGAATATTTTAATAGATTATTATTGATTTAATAGATTAATTATTGATGTATTCAATAATTAGACGTATTAAATAATTAAATAAATAAGTTAGAACGCCGGAATTACGCTACGTTGGAAAATATTAAAACGCAGGTTAACTACAATTAATTAAACCCATCGCGATATCTATTTGATTTGATTTGATTTATTCCTTAATTCGATATACAACATTCATAATTATTAAAGATGGAAAAATCTGATGTTAATAACTTCACATTGCATAATATGATTAAAATTGATAACTATTCATAAGGAATGCGATCGCGTTTGCTTCTAATATCTTTCTCGTTGGCGTCTCGAAAAATAATACGCACTGAACGCCGTTACTTGCCGGCACGACTCTCACCACGCGGACGTAAATAAAGTCGCACGCTCGCATGTACAATAACATAACGTACGTTATTAAAAAAACAAAAAAAAACCGACATAAGTCGCGTGCCAAATTGCGTAGCAATTGATATTATTATGAAATACATGTACACTGAATATATTCTATCTCTCGCAAATTAATTATTAATAAACGGTATATCACTTCACATTAAATCGCTCGGCTTCGCGTTTTCGATCCAAAAATAATTAATAGACGAAAAATTGCGATATGAAATATCCGAGATCGAACAGATTCGAAAATATAATTCGCTTGCATATATATATATCTTATAATATATTATAAGATAATTTATAATTTGTACCTCAATTTCTACTGTAGGAAAGCAATAGATTGCGTGAAATATCTGTTTCGATAAATAATCATTCCTTACGAGTCGTTAATTATGAGAGTCAGTTTGCGCAAATTAATAATCATTAAATATTGATGAGAAGGAAGAGGGATGATCGCGTTTCCTTCTAATATTTGTCGTTCTCGCGTCTTAAGAAAATAATATAATGACACGAAAGCGTTATCATTGAAATATTTAACATAATTTGTTATATATAAATGCGCGAATATTCTGTTCCTCGTAATTTAATTAATTTCGATAGAATTTTCAATAGAATTTCTAATTAATTACAATAAATCATTATATTGTATTATTATACGTTATTAAATTTTACATTTTAAAGAACAAAATTTTTCGATCGGAAAAGATATTTATAAAAATTAATTTAGTGTTCTTTTTACCCAAAAAATTGTTACGATCTGAGTTATTGAAATTCTGTGATTTTGATAAATCATAAGACATAATTAAAAAAAAATAAATAAATAAATAAAAATAAAATGTTAAGAAAATAAAATAAAATTACCGCAGGGTAGTGATTTATTTTTTCTTGAATTATTAAAACCAACGGTTTTCATATGAACTTAAAAATTTAATAATAAAATAACAATATAAAATTAAAGTTTCCCTTTTTCGATCGCAAAATAAACATAAATTATATTTTTTTAATTCACAGATTTAACATTAAATTTAATAATTATTTTCAAAGAAATTTCGAAGAAATTTATTAATAAATTCTTTAAATTTTTATTAAAAGAAAAATTTAAATAATATGCAACTGTTAAAATGGGTTTAATTTTATATTATCAACTGATTGCACATTTGCATATAAGAAACTAAAAGAAAAAATAATTTAAGCAATAAAAATAAGTATTATATTAAAATTAATAAGTTAATAGTTCAATGTAAATGTAAGCTTAAACATATAAACTTTGCGCGATATTATTAGTCAAATTTAATCATTTATAACTTGAATTTTCATATTAAGATTTTTCAATTCTTTTGTGATCTCCGCTGTTGAAGTATTATACAGTTATGAGGCATCTTATTACTACATTTAAACGTCGCAAATCAGAAATAATATCATATTGATTACGTATAGGCATAAAAAAATTGTCCGTCTTGATTTGGTCTAATAGAGTCGCTCTACTAACAAGATCTCGGTCCTCGATCAAAGATGGTCCCGTCTCTATGAACACAAAATGGCCACATCACGGCCAACGTCACGCACCGCTACGCGTGTGCTCACACCCACTTCCTTTTTACGCCACTCCCTGACCCGGGCCCGCGTCAGGCCTCGAGGAACGGATAATCTACGACCGGGATCGCCGGGAAAAATCGAGAAACCAATCGGCGATAGGATACGAAAAAATCCGAGAGAATAAACGTAATCGTATCGGCTGAGCGATCGAGCAATAACATGATCAGTGCCCAATGAACAAAGAAACCGATAAAATTTATAATTACCACCTTTTAATCGAAAGACCAAATATTTCGCAGCTAAATTGAGTACCGATATAATTATTTACAGCGCAACGGTAAAAATACCAGACGTAGACGTCACTTTGCCGGCCGTTATATTCCCTCGTATTATTCAACAATTATCAATCATCTCTGATATTGATTAACGCCGCTGGAAATTTATTTAGCCAACGAAAACAGAATTATTTGCAAATTTACGAATAATTTCGATGCATACGAATGTTTTCAATCCGCGATGAAAATGAGCATAAAACGAGAAGAACTCTCTCTTCCATATTCCACCTTCGATATAATCGAAATATTTTGAAACATAAACAAAAGAATGCATGTAGAATCGATTGCGGCAGAATCTCCATATTTCTACTGAGGCAAAAAGTCCTAGTGCAATGCAGAAAACTGGCGGCTCTGGCAGATATACGTACAGCCTCATATTGGGACCAGGAAGCATGGAATTGGGAATGGTAGCGAGAACGGCGTACAGAGGAGAGCGAACGTATAGCCTCGCGAGAGAGATGAATCTGGTCACGGTGGATCATAAAGTCCCTCGGGGATTCGCCCACGCCGCGTCCACTCTCTTAGTCAAGTCAGAGAGAATAAGCTGGAGGAATGAGAAGCGAGCAAGAGAGAAAAAAGAGTGAAGAAGAGAGAGAAAGGAGAGCGGGAAAGATAGGAAAAGAGAAAGAGAAGGGGAGCGACCGTGGCGAACGGGATAGAGAAGAAGGGAAAGAGCGTCAGAGAAGTCGAGGCACTCGCGGCGCAAAAAGCG
>NW_017259257.1:182464-188243 GCF_001594045.1 Atta colombica | reverse complement strand
GGCGGCGGCGGCGGCGGCGGTGGCGGTGGCGGTGGCGGTGGCATGGCCAACGACGCCGTCCTCGTTGCCGTCTTCTCAACGCACTCGCGGCTGCCCCAGGTTCGGGATAAAAAAGGAGATAGAAGGCGCATAAGTATGCCGGCGGTCGGCCACCCACTCTCAAGTTTATCGCGGGACAAGAGTGGAGCCGAGCCAAGTGAGAAGAAACACGCGCGAGAATACGCGTGTACGCGAAACGGAGCCGGGAGGAAAACCGGAAGGAGGAAACTGAAATGGATACGACAAGGCGATTATCATCTGATTGGAATCCTCCCCCTCTCCTGCCCTCCCCTAGTCTCGTGGTATGTCGCCTCGCTTGTTTATGAGCGGGAAGAGCCGGCAGAAAATCAGGATTGTGCATCTGACACGTCGTTAAAAATGTCGAGGAAAGGAGGAAGTACGAAGAAGCTTTAGATGAGCGTGTATATGTACTTATAAAGAAAATACATCCTCTCTCTCTCGAAACGGAGAGAAGAAATCTATAAAGACGAGTGCGCAAAAATAAATTCACGTTTAAGATGCGAAAAGCGGAAAATCACGACAATAATAGAGGAGAGATAGAAGGTGTGTGAGAAAAAGGCGGCCCTATCGAAAAAATTCCGAGGTCATTGCCGTTCAGAACTTGTTTTTAGCCTTTGCCTGCTCCGTGTTCGTTGCCTCAACGCGTTCGCGATTGTCCCAGGTCCGGAATAAAAAGAAAGACGATCGACAGAGAAAGAGGTAGGACGAGATGTGTGGGAAAGGAGAGGCGAAAAAGAATGAGGAAAAAAGAAGACGAAGTCGCGAATTGGAGAAGCAAGAACAGGAAGAAAGAAAGGAACGAGAGGCCCCGAAACTCTTTGGGGTCATTGCCATCCGGTCTCGTTTTAGCCCGTTCCTGCCCGTTCACAACCTTCTCTTTCTTTCTTTTTCTTTTTCCTCCTCTCGTATTGCCGTTTTAAATACTCTTTCGAACAAGGTACGGCCGCCGCCATGTTTTTCCTCGAGCGCGTGTACACCTACTGCCTTGTATGCGTGCAAGCAACCTTCGCGTGTTCAGATAGAAAAAGAGAGAAAAAAGAAAAGAGAGAATAAAAAGGGGGGACGCAACAGAGGAGGCAAAAAAAGACATCAGGATAATGCAATCGGTACGAATCGGTTCCTTACCGCGTGACCAAAAAATGAAGGAGGGGGGGAGAGTCATTCTATTTGGTACTGAGAGGACGTCGAATTTCATTTATAGTTTCATTTTTAATCCTAATTTTAATATGGCCGTTGGTAGCACAATAAATTCGGTAAAATAAACCGCGGGTTAGAGCTTATTTTGCAAAGCAAAGAAAAGAGAGAAAAAACAAAAGGAATGCAGATGCGAGCCAAAGATGTGCTAGCAACGACCATGTAGTTAAAACTGATGTATGGTACAAGCTAGTCATTCCATGCTTCGCATTCCCGTTCATGGGTGAGGTCGCACGGGGTCGATCGGAGGTCCAAGGTCGATGAAAGTGCTCGCTTTGTTTTCGCAACGCAACGTCTGGCATCGGCCTTTAGGTTCCGTACATTCATATGCGAGATGAGGCCGATGCCTGGCAGCATTAGTCGATGAAATCCCTAATCGCGGTTAAGGATTAATCCGCTCCGATCGTTCTCTGGACCCCACGCTTCCACATATTTGTCTGTCTAGGCTTCGCTTCAAGTTCCACGATCATTGTACTCCCTAAATTCCTCTCCATCTACTCGAACCGAGTGCTCTGATCTGGCGTTAAAGACAATGTTTTTGATCGGTCAAGACTCTTCTTATACATCTCTATTTTTACATTCATATATCACAAATTGTTCGAGATTACCAAATTAGAATACCATAATGTGTATTTGAGAAAAACATATATGGGCACAGTATATTCCTCACAATAGCGATACGTTGGAGATTACGATTGTAATTCCAATAATATCAAGATTTACACGAGATTCACCTTATTCCTATCCCGTAATGTTCCAAGAGCTAGCTATGATCTTTACAGTATCTTCGCCGACGATTCACTTGCCGCAATCTAGCCATTTGCCAAAAACAGATATAATTTTTGTTTAAAGCAATATTAAAAATTAAATCATTTAATTAATTTTGCAATCTATACAAAGACACTTCAGAAACAAAATAAAATATAAAATATTATTTTTCGTTTGATAAGCAATGAATAAATTGCGGCAATAAATGGATCATTATTAAACGGAGATGTCAGTATACCTCGAAAGAGAGAAAATTTTGTCTTTTTTTTCTGTTTCGTTATTTCGATTCTTTTCAATCGTACTTGACCGACTGGAAACCCAGCCAGGGCGCGATACCACAAAGTTCCTACCAGACACACTCGACATGAATTCCCTGTGCAAAGGAGTAGTTTGTGGTGGCGGCGGTTTATTGGTGCCTTAACTCTCACTGGTCAATCGTTCTGTTCTGTGCCCTGCCTGTCCTGCGCTTCTGGTTCGCAACTCTGTGGTGGTATTCTCTGGGTCGGCTCTCTACCGCCGTGCGCCGCGTGTGCCTGCTTCCGGTACTTCCGGGCCCTCAAAAAAGGAGTTGCAACAGCGTGTTGTGTTCCAGCAACACGCCGCCCTGATCGGCGGTCCGAACGCAACCAGCTGTCCAGTATGCCACAAACTCTTCCTCGGCGGTGAGGCGTTGATGGAGCATATGAAGCACACCCACAAGGACCCAAACGCTTCCGGAGTTGCCAGTAAGTATTGAAAAATCGCGTATCAACCGCCCTCTCGGCCGGTCGTCTATGTCTCTCTCCTTTCCCCGTGCGTTGCTTATCATTTCTCTTCATTCGCGCATCTACTAATCTTCGTTAACCATAACCAATCGATTAACTGGAATCCGATCGTGGAGTCTCGTAAGCGGAGTGCATCGTTGCATGAAACGAGCTTGAGAACAAAACCTTGACCGTGTCATTCCTTACTGACTAATCAACAAACTTAACACCAAATCTTGCTCGCACATTAACTTTCTAAGCAAAAGACTTAACTCTGTTTATTCTAACCGCATTTAATTCTTAGCCAAAATCCTTAACTAGAATCGCGAAGAGCCCCTTAAAGGTTCCAAGATAGAGAAAGAGAGAGACCGACATAGACACGAGAGCGGCGACGTTAATCGTGAGTAAGACTAAGAGAGAGGTGGAGCAACCGCTCGTCGAGACACGAAGGGTGGTTCGTTCTTTAGCCTTTAAGTACGTTTCGCATCCATCCCAAAAACTTGCTTTGGCGCGGGCGATACGCATACATTGTCCTTGTTCACTTCTTCGTACTGTTTTCGCCTGGGCGGGAAAAGCGTGTAGCATTTGGCACACTCGCCGACTAATACTTGGATACTACTCGCTAATACAGATACACGATGCTTCGAGGGTGTCTCGTTCGACCTCTATGCGTGCCTTGACACATGCGTGCGCGATACGTATGCAGACTGGCGGACGTACAGAGAGAACAAAAGTCAACCTACTCTGCTTCTTCGTTCAACTTTAAAGCGAGGAATCGGCGTTTTATTCTTGATTGTGAGTGCTGACACGGTGGTCTGTCACAGTGATCGACATAGTCGGCATTTGAAATGTGAAAGCTAATGAAATGTGAAGCACTGTATTGCCAATATACATGAAACATGTAACGTTATCGTTGTTTAAAATCGCAAGGATTTAGATGAGAGTAAAAAATCGACTAAGATTGACAAGACGAATGATGATCTTTTTATCATGTCTGTTCGACGTAAGAAATAATGGACGTTTTCATATATAAATTACCTTTTCAATGAATTTTATGTATATATTTTTTTTTCTCTGTACGTTTGCGTATGTGCAACGCGCGCGAGTACGTCTGTGTGTATCCTGGCTTTTTGGGCCAGCGACCTTGCTCGTGAAAGGGAGTCAGCAGCGCGGTTGCGACGGCGCCGGCCGACGAGTACTCTGCGTGCCCGAGGTCAGTGCTCTCTCTTGGTCCTTGGCTATCCGCGTCCGTAAAGTCTCCCTTCGCCTTCGAGGTCGACCGGAATCTTTGCGTACGTACGCGCGCGCGTGCACGTGTGAGAAATAAGGTGGGGGAGGAAAAAGAGAGAGAGAGAGAGAGAGAGAGAGAGGGAGAGAGAGAGAAAGAGAGAGAGAGAAAGAGAGAGAGAGAGAGAGAGATGTGAGAAAACATAACGATGGTGGAGGAGTTGGGTGAGGAGGAGGCGGCTTTCGTTCCTTGGGACGCTTTATCCTGCTTGGCATTGACCTTGAAATTGTGTCGCCCTATTGTTCCCTCCGCTGACTGCACAACCTCCATTGCCGGGGTTTACCTAGCGAAGCGACGGACCGCCAACCATCCGTGCCCAGTGTGCGGGAAGCACTACGTCAACGAGGGTAGCCTTAGGAAGCATCTAGCCTGCCATCCTGAGACCAGTCAACTTAGCACAAGCCTCAGGATGTGGCCGTGCTCGGTGTGCCAAGCCGTCTTCACTCATGAGAGCGGTAAGTATTTAGCCCACGTAAACGTGAATCGATGGGCCGATCGGGTCCCAACAGTAGCTCGGAGTTCGAAGTAAACACAGTTGAAAGTAAACACGATTCATTTTCATTCTATGCTATAAACTTATGATTTTCTGTGGAGTATAACTTACGTTTATAACAAGTGACAGTTATCGTCCATATACGCGCGACCATATGATTATCTTTCTATACTGTGACCATGCTCGTTTTCCTCTGGTGTTAAGGTCTCCTGAGCCACATGGAGCACATGAGGATGGACCCGAAACATCAATTCGCGGCGCAGTACGTGTTAAGCCGCGCGGCCGCTGAGAGGCGGGAAAGGGAGATTCTCGCGAGTTCAAGTTTAGGTATAACAGATAAACATATTTCTCTAATTGTCAAGGAATTAAGTGGCGTCGAAATCGTCGCATAGAAAGTACGACACTGCACGACGCCAATGACTGAACGGTATTCTAATATAACGTCCTTACGCTGTACAGGAGCAGGTTTAGGCGTGTTGGGAGGAAGTCAATCTGGAGGACCGCAAAATTTGCAACAACCACCAATGTGCCCGTCACCGTCGGCCCATTCGGATAGCAGTAGCGGCAACGGAAGACTGTCGTCGGCCGGTAGTGAACCTGGTACGCTACGATACTTGTTCTACGTCTACTACTCGAACGTCTATCAAGTATCTAGATATAATAGATATAATATTGTCGCATTTGCCCGAGCACAGTTTGTAATCTCGCCGTTATTCACCTTTTTTTCTCTGATTTCGTTAATGACATAACTGTTGTGAAGTATCATTAGTGAATTTATTGTAGTACACGTAAGTTAGAATATATATGAATATATATGCTTGAGTCGAAATAAAATATTTACGAATTTCTGGTCTGAGTAATAATTCTCTCATGTAAACGGCGCTCACTACGGTCTACTATTATGGGCGGTTTCCACTTTGGGATGTCGCCTTTTTAACGCTTTAGCGTGCCAATTTATATATCGACGCGGAATGATATATGCTACCTAGTTAGAATAGTAAAATGTGGGTGAAAACCCCTGCCCGTTCATCGACCTGTACATACTGACGAGAGCAGATTTTTGCGCAGGCACCGGTCTTCTGAATAACAACAACAATAATAACAACAATAATATGGCATCGCCGGGACCGAGTGGCAACAAGCTCAGCGAGATACTCCGAACGGGAAGTCAACCGGGTTCGGCACAGCAATATCACGATGAGATGCAGTCGCAGCAACAACGCATGGCTGTCA
>NW_017259257.1:174778-182364 GCF_001594045.1 Atta colombica | reverse complement strand
TATATATATATATATATATATATATATAAAACCATGTACCAACGAGTTATGCTGATCTAGCGAATTGATCACACAAGTATACATACACAAGTATACATATATAAGACGCATGAATCTTCGAGAAGTGCGTTATCATTTATCAGTACGAAATTACACTAGAAGGGAAAGCCGATAGCTTCGTTCCAATTATTACAGATAAAACTAGATTTACAATGTTGTTTCTCCACTCACAACATTGCATTCGCGTTGCCTGCTTTTCTCATGTCTTCGATGAGAACTCGAGCGAGCAATTATAAACACGTTCGACATGACTGTATTTGTTGCCAAAGGAAAAAACATTTCCACGTTGCAGAAACGCGTTGCACGATTATTATGTGTGATACTATGTGTGATATTACCGCAAGTTAATTTAGTAAAATTTATCGCGCACGTAGTGCACGTTTCTTTCACGGAGAACTACGAATAACTCGTCGAGAAACTTGCTGAAGAAACGATAACAGGAAAAACAAATATCGGAATTCCTTACCATCATTCCTCTCTTCTCTTCCCACGATTAAAGTTGACACGAGATAGCGTTTGCGAGCAATCTCCTTGACACATGTTCTACAGATCGTGATTCAATCATGATGCTCCAAGATTCTGAAATACATCGTATGAGATACTATTTTAAATTTAACATTACAAAAAGAGATGTTTGTTAAATATATACCTTGCAATTTATTGCTATTTAAAAAGGATTAGAAAAGCTATATATATTGATATATTATTTATAGACTTTAAATTACTTTCGATGGTAAGCGAGATGTGAAAGCGATATTTCTGTTAGGATTGCAAAATTCCGTATCGCCTAATCTCTCGCCGGTCGACATGGCATCGCTGGCGGCGGCTATGAGAATGGGCAATAACGGTGATATGAGCGGAGGTACTCAAGGATCGACGGGACCCCAACAACAGGGAGTGCAAACGAGTGGACCGGAGCAAGCTCTGAGAATGCATCAGGCGGAAGCATTGCTCCGTTCCCAAGCCGAAGCTGCCCTACGACTTGCGGTAAAAAAGATAGCCAATTCTTCTATTATCAAAGTTAAAAAAAGCATAATTTTACAATCTCCATTTTGAATATTGAAAGTAGTGTTATAAAGAAATGAAGATTGAGAAAATAACTCAAATTATATTCTTTCGCAAAGAAGTAAAGATAAAAACAAATAATAAAAATCTGACTTTAATGGAAGTAAATCAATAAAGTGTAGTGTCTATAAAAGTCAACACAAGATGTTCAAGTATATTGATTTCATTTTATTCAATTAAGATTCATAAACGTTTCGATAAAAAAAAGCAAAAGAGAAGACAGCTCAAACAGAACTTCTCAGTTCTTTTCCACCTTTCAACTTTTTCTTACATCTTTGCGCAGGTATCTCAAGCGGCGGCAGCCGCGGCGAGTTCCGCGGTGGGCGGTGACGTAAGGCATCATTTGGGACAGCATAACGGAGGTAGCACCTCCGGTATGCCGGGACACCATACGAATCAACAAATGTCCCAACAAGATACTCTAACGCCGGATCTCGGTAAGTGATACAAAAATCCGGCGACACGCTGTTGTACTATAGCGTTCGAGTCTAACTCCTCGAGACTTTTTTTGAGCTTCAATCTGCGATGAAAACTTCTAACAAATCGTCGACATTTGACATCTTTCAGGAGAAGCGCTACGGTTACAAGAGCAGCGATTAGAGCAGGCCCTCAGGCTTCATGGCGGCGATCCGCGCGCCCTGAGTTTCACTCTAGCTCAACACGTCGTCAACCAGCAAAGCAATCAGCAACCATGAAAATTCAGTTACTACTGAGACGAGTGGACCCCTTGGGCGCCGGATCAGACGACCCTGCAGCAGAACGAGCGCATGAATCAGCAACACTCGCAATCGTTGACGGAGCGCTCGACACCGTTGCACGATCAGCAACAGCAGCAACAGCAGGGACCGTCTACTATCGGTCATCACCAACAGCAGCAGCAACAGCAGCCTGAAGACCGTGGCGTCAAGAGAAAAGCCGACGAGATGATCGGTAACTCCGAAAACGCGTAAGAGCGACTACGTTCGTTACGATCGACATGACGAAACGTCATTGTCATCGTTGACGTAATTCGCTCCTGCGCCCAAGTGCGGTCGCTAGAATTTCACTCACTGTCTCAGCAGTAAGAAAACGGAAACAAACGAAAGGACTTTGTGAGAAAGAATGTATACTTCGGTGTCTTCCTACTCGGATAGAACCGATATCAGGCCGGACCTCAACCGGAAATTAATCGAGGGTATCATCCTCGGTTGACGAACTCTCCGGATGGGGCCGTGCCAGACGACGGGAGGAGAGTGAGAATACGTACGTGTATAGCAAAACCGTTGCACGGCACGAGACGGTTAAAATCGCAGTGGCGACGGTCGTCTCTCGCGATTCCCCGCGCGCTTCCTGCGCGGTTCCGCGTCGTTCCTACACCGTTCCTGAATGAAGGATCTGTCGAACGGAATTCGCGACAGTGTTCTCACGTTGTCTTCGTATTTCGTTAGGATTCTCAGGACACGTCGCCACTGCCGTACCACCGCCTCGACTTCCGAAACGTGCCATAATAACTAACGAGAAGTTGCTTAAAAAAACAACAATAAGTCATCTCGGTTATCCTATTTTAGGATAATCCTGGGTGCGCTCTGAGGTACTATGATCTTTTAGTACAAGAGCCGATTAAGCGGTACGTGACGGTACCGAGGGTCCAACGGGCGATCCTTGACCGTCTCATGCTGGCCAGGCTCAACAAACCTAAACTATATATAAATATTATACATAGATACGTCTAACTCCACCGAACCGCGCTTAAAAGGTTCCACCCCCTTAAATCCCCTAATCGTAAAAGGTCCCGTAATGCTTAAAAAGCGAATCGCACACCAATAACACCCACGTACACAGGCTCATCATAACGTGTGCATCGCGTGGTCGCGACGAACGTTTCACCACCGGCGAGTGGTGCCGTATTGTCGCGTTGTACGGTTGTTAATTATATACGTACCGAAATCCCCTTCCCCGTGTGTGTGTGACAGACGGACGCGACGCGACGCAATCCGTACGAACATTTTCTCACTTGCGATCAACGTTTCGCGCGACGACAAAGCGACGTTGACATTTCGCGCACGAGAAAGGAACGTCGTCGGACGTAACGCGTCGGCACAGATACGTACGCACACACACGAGCATACACACGTAAATACATTACACATACATTACACATATGTACACATGTACAATACATATATTACAAAACTCATCAGCAGCACACTTTTAAGGTAAAGATATAAATGCGCGCAACTTGTGCTCGTCGGTAGCACGAAAACTATTAGCTCATAAGCGAACAAACAAAATATAGTTATTACAAACAGTTATATTATATATATTATATATACATACAGAGTATGAAGAGTATGACAGACAAAAAAAACCGGGCGAAACCCATTCACACTTACACGTTTAACTGAAGGTGCGGTAAGCGTGAAAGAGCGAGCATTTTTCGTGAGCAAAGCACGCGACGAAGAAGAGAGAAATAAAAAACTAAATGCTAAATATTATATATATTATATATATAAATATTATAAATAATGAATATAGGGTCTATGAGACTAGGATAGTTAGGCGAAAGGGAAATACGAGTGAATGCGGAGCGCGCGCCCGCGTAGGTTTTACGTGATCCCAAGTATTGTCGATGTAAGAATGCGACAGCACAGAAGCAGAGGTGAACATGTGCAAAAGCGAGAAAGGGAGAGAGAGTAAGAGAGGGAGAAAAAGAATATGTGAATGATTTTTACGAATGGACGACCTTGGGATCGACGTAGACATACGGGCGCGCCGTTGAGCGAATGATTTGATCGAGTAAACGTGAATGCTTCGTGAGCATCAAGGAGGAGCGAATGAGAAGACGAGAGTGAGATTTTAGAATGGCATGCTTCAGGTAATCTGAGGTCCTGTGATCGTTATAAGCGAAATATTTTTTTATTTCCGGGTAATATAATCTGAAACGCGTAAAACTCTTGCGTCGTTTTGAACTTTTACTTGCAATATACCGTTACGTTCTCGCAATACTTAGGATGAAGAAGAATAAGAAGACGAATAGGAAATAAAGAAGGTGGATGAACAAAAACAAAAGAACAAAAAGAAAAAGATAATACGAAAATGAGGATGACGAGGGAGAGGAAGAATATAAAGAAAAGTCCATAGGTTTGATCGTGGAGCGAACCGAATCCCTTACCCTCTTGAAATTCCCTTTTTCACGAAGTTCCATCAATTCGAATCTCCAAAGTTGACCAAATTTTTCGTCGTCTTGTCCATCTCTCCGAATTTTTGACTTAAACTTTTGGATCATTCGCACTTTCGATGGTGTTATCTTTCGATGAAACCAGACGAGATGAAACGAGACTTTTTCTCTGGTGAATATTTTTTTTAGAATTCTTAATATAATTTCTCAGAATTTTAAAATTTTTCAGAATTTCTATTTAATGAAATATTTTCAGATTTGTAAAATTTTTCATTCTATAATTTCTGAAAATAAAAATCTTAAAAAATTCAAGATATTTTTTCAGAAATTTTCATAAATTTATATGACAAATTCTTAAAATCATGAGATATCAGAATTTTGTTCACCAGGGCTGTAAAAAACATCAAAGAGAATCATGTTTGTGACATTTCATTGGAAATAAGTTTCTCGAAGCACGAAAATGAGAATTTCTAAAGGAAAGTAAAAACCGGAGGTTTAGAAAGGCGATTGAAAAAAGCAATAAAGAAAAAAAGTTAAAGCATTGAAAAGTCAATTCGATAAGCATTTGTCTATGACAAAATTAGATTTCTTCGTTTATTGGAATGGCAATCGCGGATTGATATAACGCAGAATTAAATGATAACGTACTGAATTTGTTCACATCATTGGACATTAACATCGATCGCGTTACTGTTATCGTTGTTTCCTTTTGGAGACTCGACGAGACTCTTGACCTATTTTTGAAAATCATCCCCCTTTGATCCTCGCTTTTCATCCAAAAGTTTTCCCTTCATCTTTCCAAAATGTAGAAATTTCTTTCTAAATTCTGTTAAAAAAAAGTACGCCTACGAGTATAACAAAATCTTTTCTCTCGCTAGGAAATTATATTTTCCATAAACTATGAGAAATTATGTAACAAAAAGCTTCCCTTTCATGACGTATATACTTCCTTCTCATCTTTCATGTCCATTTGTTCGCCAATTACGAAAATAACCTAACGTCGTCATCTTCGTTGAACGTAAAAGACACGCGCCGAGAAGCCGCCGAATAGCCAGGCTTTTTGACCATCTGGGACGAGAGATGAAAAGATCACTAAAGGATTCATCGTCAAAGCTACATTTAACGATTGCACTCGTCTCGCGATCGGAACTCGATCGGATGCGTCTGGCATATTTCTTTTCGAAAAATTTTCTAAAATTCGCTCTTTCCTTAAAAACGTTCCTATCACCATCGGGATCAATTTTTTTGCAAATCGTGAATTCGGAAAATTTGAAAAATTTAAACTGAACTTGTCATTTTTTTGCGAATAAGAGAAGAATAAGCGGAGCACTTCGAGTTCCAGCGATCGCGACCGCGGGTCGATTCATTGATCGTTATTATTAAAGTTTTTGCGTTACAGGGCGTTTTTTCCTCGGATTAAGTAGTATGTAAATACACCTTGATATCACAAGCATAAACTGAGAATTTACTGATAAACTTAAACGAACGTACATAATGCGAAATAGGGTTAGTTTCTATGTAAATACCTAAAGCTGGACGAGTGCATACACCTCGTTCACGCAACCAACGATAATCGTTTCTTATCGAACCAGAGCTTCTGTTCGTTGTCGGCGCGTGCCCACGACGATTGGCGATCGCTTCCGCCGCCCTGACCTCGCCACCACCCTAAAGGGTGGACTTTACATCCCCGAGGAAGGATCGCGTGCGGGAGCGTTTGCTGTCTCTCGGGCATCACCGATCGAGAAATTTTTTTTTTCACGACACTAAACACTTACACACCAACACTTACACTACACGGCATTGCGATGGATTGTACAGCGATAGGAAAACATCTAAAACACAATCGTCGCACATTTCGACGCCCACCCAACATCTTAGGGATCGATTTATCAAAAAATTTCCATCGATAAAACATCATGTATTGTTTTTTGGTTAATAAAAGAAATCGCGAACAATGAAACATATAATAAATAGTATGGTAAAAAAGTTTATAGCGCTTCTGGTGCAAAAGATGCGAGCGTGCTGCATAAAATTAAGAATGAAAGAAATGTGAGAAAATCTGGAGGAAAGCGGATGCAAAATTGATAGAAATTTGAAAGTCTGTTTAAAGTAAAAAGGAATATCAGTCAATATTGATGAGTTTGAGAATGGACGATGGAGCGAATGAATAGAATTTAGTTAGGCGAAGCTGTTAGCACGTGTCGCGCGGCTGAAGCGCGAAGTAAATTCTCGTTTGAAAATTCGCGAGTTATCTAACGATTTTCAAGTGAATCGTAATTTCATTTCACGGTCCTTAATCGAGCGTCGAGAGATATCAAGAACGGTGCACGAAACAGGTAGTAAAGAGCGCAAAAGAGCGAAATAAGAAACGGAAGGATGGAAAGGTCAGAGCGGTTACTAGTTACCATCAATCACCATCACAAAAAAAAATTAATAAAACAACAATGACAACAATACAAAACACTACCATCACTACCACGTCGAGATCTTTCATGATAATCGCGATCATGAAACGATTGACAGACGACTGTTTTCGACCGGTGCATCCTGCCGTGCGCCGAGGGTTGCTTTTTTTAATTAGTAAAGCGACAAGCGTAATAATCGGCGGGATAGTTTCCAACCTTCCCCCCGATTGCAATGAAATAACACATCTTCGCGAAGGAAAAATTCCCGAGGCGCCGGCCCGTGCCCCGCGAACGTGTACCATAATTTTAAATTTAAACGAAAGGTAATGCAAAAAAAAACACACACAAGCGCGTTAAACAATAGATCTAGTAGTGTATGTTCTGTAATCAACTGAGAAGTAAGCGAGGATAAAGATAAAGAAAAGTAATAATAAAAAAATGCGGATCACACCGCGAAAAAAAGCACAAAAAAAATAATTTACAAATATATTGATTTACATATGCCCGTAACTCGTAAGAGGGCCGGTGGCGCAAACGCGCCCGTGTGAGATTTTCGGGCCCTACGACGACGTAGGAGGAGAGGAGACGGCGGGATATACACAGGCGTCCGCGAGCCGCGATACAAGATGCTCGCGGTAAAGCGGAAGCGGATAAAGCGCGGAAGACCGTGAAAAATCTAAAGAGACGGTTGGGTCGTTCGTCTTCGTTGCGAGAGATGCGGCGAGCCGCATAAAGACGACGAGGAAGAAAGCGGCTGTGAGCAGCGACGAGGTACAAAAGGAGATGGAGGCTCACAAGCGCCTAACAATGGGAGAATCCGGAGAGGAAAGCCCCGAGGCGTCACGGACGACCCGAAGACACATAAGCGCCCGACCGTAGTCCATTCGTGGAAACACGAC